>NC_143553.1:60673854-60984375 GCF_054136105.1 Typopeltis vanoorti
TTAACATTTTCCAGCCAGTTGAGTGGTGAGAACGAAGTGATGGTAGAAATTAACATTTCTACCATCACTTCATTCTCACCACTCAACTGGCATACACTCCCAAACCACTTACTGCATACTTGCTCACCAGTATTGCTCTCCTTCCATAACCTTCAACTTTCACAATGAATACATCTGACACACACACAGCACTGTACTTGCAACAAGTTGCAGATGGCTGAAGTGATCCTTATCTACACTTTATTCTTCATAAAGGATCCTTATGTATTGCAGACACTTTTCTTCATGTTTACAGGGCATGATGTTTCTACAATTAAGTGACCCAATATGAGTTGAACTCTCATGAAGTCAAAATTCCATGGAACATCATACTATTGAAAACATATTCTAAGAAAAAAAAAAAAAAAAAACACGTTCAACTGAAAACTGGGATCTTGAATTTACATACGTTATTCAGTTGGAATAATATATTCTATATCATACCAACCATGGTCTGCTGGTAACCAAATGGTAGTGCCACTCACTGTGCCACCAAGGCTAGCAATATAAAATGCTAGCAGATCAATAAGTTTGATAGGATTAATCTTAACCATTTATTGCAAATGCAGAAAGAGCAAGCTATTACTATATTATTTTAATGTTCAACACAGTAAGGTAGAATGTTCAGAGGAGATAAAGAAGCTGTGGAAGAGGTGGAAAGTAAAGTTTCAAAGATTATAGAGGGATTATGGAATGAAGATTATGAGGACAAACAGAGTATGTGGACTACAGACACTGGTAAAAGAGAAAGAGGAATGATACAATAGAGATCTATAAACTTCTGAATGGGTGTTATAGGATATCATCTGATGAAATTTTTCATTTTTTGCTTGGTTAGGAAAGGGATAAGAGTTAGATTTTTCTCACAGAATAGAATAATCTGCCTGTTGATGTAGTGAGCACATCTAGTGTGAATGAGTTTAAGAGAAGGTATGAAAGTTGGCGTGGGTGATGTACAGCCTTTCTCAATGATCCCTTAACTCTCTGGAGGTCTCAGATTAATAATAATCTGCAGCATCTGAAGAATATGGGCTGCAAGGAACTATGTGTACACATATAGTATACTTGTACGTATAGTTCAAGTATGTATCAACAATATCAATTTTATATACAAGTTGATATTGTTCAGAGGTAAAGTTTCAATTATCAAAATGTCCAACATTTTTTCAATTTGATTATTATGATATTATTATGATTTCTGATTTAAATTTGCATTTTTCAAAAATGCAGCTATCAAATGGCAGTACTTTTGTTAAAAAAAAGGGGGGGAGGGAACCAATTAGTATGTGTCAGAGTGCAGTTTATAAACTTTTGATCTGTTTTTTTGCTCATTTGACACAGACATATAATTTTGTTTACTTAATTGTTCCACTATAAATAATATAAGTAAAGCCAAAACAGAAATGACTTTTAATTTAGATCCTAGATACAAATTTTCAGCAAATTCCATCTAGCCAGCATGGAATCTACCTAACCAGAATGGAGTTATTGTGATATATAATTTTGAAAAATCTGACTTGTCTGTGTCCTTATAAATGGTCTGAATGAAATGTGAAGATGGAGATGACTTCACAAATTATTTTGTAATGATTCTAAATACCAAATTTCACCAGACTTCTAACTATTAGAACACAGCAATACTTGCAAATTGACAAACAAAATTAATCTAATAGATGTTTATGCATTTTGTGAAATACATCTGACACAAGCAAGTCTTAATTTTTTTTTTACTTTATTTTCTTTTATTCTTTATTTCTTGTTCAAATAGAAGCATCTTGATAAAAAATGTTTAATATCAAGATTTAAAAACATGCATTTTTTTTTTAAATATATAAGAATTTGCTCCAAATGATAGTAGTAGAATTTAAAGAAAAGATGGAGAGACCAATAGAATCTTGGAAATATTTGTAGAAAATATATTCAAAATATACCCAAGTTGTGGTAGCACTGAAGTTCACAAGGTTATCAGAGCCCCACTGAATAATGGTTTTCTATTCTTCTATCATCCATAATAGAAATAAATTATTATTATTAGCATCTGTGTAGTGTAAGGATTTTTTCTCCCAGAATACAAGCAAACCAGTCAGAAGATGAAACCATAGTACACTATGCAGATAGAATGAACCACCCTAGGGTGAAGCTTTAATTAGGTTAACAAGAAGCCAAGTCAGTTGGTCATGAGCCACTGTGACTAACAAGCAGGGGAAGATATGTAGTGTAAGGTTTGTCAAATGAGAAAATGGAGTACAATATATCTTAGCAAAACGGTGGAATGGAAGTGCACTCAACTAAAAAAGACTTGGTATACACAAGAAAGAGAGTAGGTAAAATTACAACTAGCACAAATTGCAAAGTGTGGCAACTTAGTTGAAAAACACAAAAGAAAGGCATGATAGGAACTTACTCAAGCCATTAACTTCCTAGAATGTTTCCTTAAGACATGGTGATATGTTATCAAGTCCTGCTGCCTAAATGACATCAAGTTTACTTAATTCCTCATATACTTCCTACTTGCTCATTAGTTCATCCTCATTCCCTTCTACACTCAAGTTTCTCATGAAGTCACACTTGTGAGGCCTCAGCGAATATCTCAACTATATCATCTGCTCCAGTTACCAATCTACCATTTTCATCCATTAACATTCTCTTACCATAATCATTCTTTCCTCTATATGAAAGAACACTAGGATTTTTCTTGGCCTGATTAGCTTATTTCTGCTTTTGCTGTCCTTACCCAGGTCAGCTTCCTGGCCTGCTCTTTGTACTCTTCATGCAACTGATTATTATTATTATTATTATGTCCATGCAGTTAGCCTAGTGGCTGCGCTCTTCGCAACCATATGCCTGGGGGAAGGAGTGTTCTAGGTTCGATTCCCGTCGAGACATGAGGAGCTGAAGGATCTTCCTCAGTCATAGCCAAGTTAGCCGGTCTTGGGTGTGAACAGTAGGGTTTTTCCCCCAGTTTATCCCAGGGTTTTTCATCCCGCAAAGCAGGCAAACCGGTCTTGAGAACTCAACACTGCAGACATAGGATACACTGGGGCGTAGGGCTGACCACCTTATCCTATGAACGGTTTGAGGTCTGATGATTAATAAACCCTCAACACCACAAGGTAAAAAGAGAGAAAGGAAGATGAGATGAGAGATTATTATTATTGTACAGGCACCTCCATGGAGTCCAAAGACTCATTGCAGGAGATCTAAACTATCCACACAATCTTTCATACCTCTCCTTGAACCCATTAACAAACAAAGCACTAGCATGTGACTCTGACAGCCCATTCCATTCATTCACAACTCTCCAAGCAAAAAGTCTAGGCCTCACACCCCCTACTAACCACACTTTTACTTAACTTCCAGGGATGACCTCTATCATAGGTCAGGGTGAAAGAAATTACTGTAATGGCCGGAATGAATGATTTAAAAGGTGAAAAATTTGCTATGAGAGAGGACTTTTAAAGAGTTACTAGAGGCAAAAGAAAAGAGTGAAAGAGTTAAGATAGTGAGTCTGTTGCTACGGAATGACAGAGTAGAGTTGAGAAGGAGGGCCATAATTGCTAATGACTGTATAGGTTATGCAGGAGGAGGAGTGGTGTGGAGTGAGTTTGATGGGCAAAAGGACTTATACAAGCAGGATGGTTTGCATCTGAATGGATCTGGTGTTTGGAGACTGGAAAAACTGTTGCTGAATGAAGTAAATTGGATGTGCAGAATCAGGCAAACTAGATTTTGGGGGGGGGGGGGCTGTTGAGTAGATATGCAGACATCAGTGAGGCAGTTGAGTGTAAGAATGTGCATAATATGCCTGAGTTAGTATGAAGGTAACAAACCAGAATGGGATAGTTAGTATAAGCCGTCAAGATAGCGGTGGAACTAGGGGGCTTTTGCACTTTATGTACACTAATGCCAATAGTATTAGGAACAAGGAGGAGGAATTTTTGGTCTTGGTTAGCTCTTCCTGGCCACAGGTTATTGGCATTAGTGAGACATGGCTAAAAGAAGATGATATAGTTAGTGGGACAGAATGTGAAGGGTATGAAAGACAGAGAGAAAAGAATGGGGGGGGAGTGTTATTGATGATGAACTGCAGCCAAAGAGAATAGAAGTTTAACTGCAGGATAGTGACAATAGCACATTTGAGGCTATCTAGTGTGAGATTGGGGCCAGCAGAACAAAATATACAGTCGGGTGCTGCTATAGACCAGGCGATGGAATAGATGATGAAGATGCATAGGCAAATTGACTCAATGAGTGGAGGACAAGTAATTATTATGGGGGATTTCAACTATGGTAACATTGATTGGAAGGAGGAGAGGACACATGGGAGGAAAGAAATGGATTTGATGCAGTTACTAAGTGATCATGTAATGAAATATACTAGGGATTCGAGAGTGCTCGATCTAGTAATTGCATCTGAGAATTTGACTATAATGAATATGACCATGTTGCCATCAATTGGTGAGAGTGATCATAAGGTCTTGATCTGGGAGGTGGCTAAATGTGTTGAATTTTCAATTAAGACAGAGTACATGTGGAATTACCAGGCTGGTAAGTATGACAAGCTTAGGAGATTGCTTGGATCGGTGCCATGGCATGTAAAATTGCAAGGGCTGGATGTCGATAGTGCATGGGAAGTGGTAAAGGAGCATTTGAGGGAGGTAATGGCTGACTGCATACCTAGAGTCCAGAGAGTAAATCAAGTGGGAGTTAAATGGATGAATAACATCATTAAGCTTGAGCTGCAAAAAAAGAAACAACTGTGGAGGGAATTTAAGGAGAAACGTGACCTGTAGGCTCACGAACAGTACAAAGCACAGGCCAGAAGCGTAACTACTGTCGTAAGAAAAGCAAAAGCAGATTATGAAAGGAAATTAGCAACGCAAGCTAAAGAGATTTCCAAACAGTTCTTTTGATATGCTGCAAGTAAAAGGAAAAACGTATACGGCAGAATGATTTTAAGGAATGCCTATGGTAGGGAGGTAACTGAATCAGTTGAAATAGATTTACTAAGTGAACACTTTGCAAGAGTATATCATCCAGGTGGTGATAATGCAGGAATGAGAGAACCAATGGCTTATACAGGAATTTAGCTGAATGAAATGGAGATCAATAGTATATTACAGAACCTTAATGATACATTTGTGGGATTGGATGGGATGTCAGCTCGAGTCTTTCTTACGTGAAGCAGCAAAGGAATTGTCAGTGCCCTTGACCATATTGTTTAATTTAAGTCTCAGCTCAGGGTGAGTCCTGAGGGTGGTGGAAAAAGGGGAAAATAGTTCCATTGCATAAAGGAGGCTCCAAGACTGCTGTTGCAAATTACCGACTGATCAGCATATCAGGAATCATTGTCAAGGTTTTGGAGAAATTAGTCAAAAGTAAAATACAGGAAGTTATTTTCACTTGGTTATGCTAGGAATTATATATTTGGTTTAATCCTATATCGAAATATAAGCAAACACAGTTTGCGCCTGAAGTAATTTCAGGACTGGAGCAACTCGTGGCAAAGGTGGCATGACTTCACATCGCTTGCATTAGTATCCCATAATGCAAAGCACATCTCCTTGCAGACATGTATAATGCTATGCATTAAGGGAAGGGTCATTACCCAGACTGGTCATTACTTTCGACCTTTATTGAGGTGTCATCAGTGGGAGCCATTTAATAATAAGGTGTGACACCTTTTGGCAACTTGTACATGGAAATATGATTTCTGCATTACTTCCACTTTGGTATCACCACCTCTGGGTCTTGGATAAAGGATTTGGTTTAATCCTTTCTCCAAGTGTAAGCAAACAAAGTTTGCACCTGAAGTAATTTCAGGACTGGGGCAACTTGTGGCAAAGGTGGCATGACTTCAATAAAGGTCGAAACTGGTCTGAGCAGTGACCCTTCCCTTAATGCACAGCATTATACATGATGTCTGCAAGGAGATGTGCTTTGCATTATGGGATACTAAGGCAAGTGAAGTCATACCACCTTTGCCACAAGTTGTCCCAGTCCTGAAATTACTTCAGGTGCAAACTTTGTTTGCTTACACTTGGATAAAGGATTAAACCAAATATATAAATCCTAGCAAAATACAGGAATGGACAGAGAAAAATGGGATAGTGTATTGGGGGGGGGGGAAGCAGGGTTTTGTGAATGGTAAATCATGCCTCAGTAACTTGCTCATGTTTTATAATACAGTGATAGCTGAACTGGATAAGGATAATGGGTTTACAGTGATACTGCTGGACTTTGCTGATGCCTTTGACATACCACATAGAATTCTAATCAGTAAACTGCAGCACATGGGGATGGATATAGGGTTGATGAGATGGATAGGAGGGTGGTTGATGGAGAGATATCAGAGTGTAGTTTATTTAGGAGTAGAGTCCAAAAGAAGGCCTGTGACCAGTGGTGAGCTGCAGGATTCTGTTCTTGGACCACTGCTATTTAATTTGTCATTAATGATATAGGAAAGGATCTGAGAGGAACTGTTCATTTATTTGCCGATGATGCAAAGTTGGGTAGAGCAATAGTGAATACATATGATGTCAAAATTTTGCAGGATGATTTGGATAGATTGGCAGAATGGGCTCAGGAGAATGGATGTCAGTTTAATGTAGCAAAGCATAAGGTTATGCATTTTGGGGTGAAAAGATTAGCAGCAGTATACCACATTGGTGGAACTGTACTCCAGGAAATTGACAAAGCCAGAGATTTTGGAGTGTTGGTGGATAGGGAGCACATAGAAATGGGGCTAAATCAGCTCATCAGATCACTTGGTTACTGAAAAATACTTTGATAAGCAGAGACAAGCAGGTTATTGTTCCTCTTTATTGAGCCTTGATAGGACCCCATCTTGACTACTGTACCAGGGTTTCTTCTTGATGGGGAATAGGTGGAGAGGATCCAGAGATGAGTGACCAAGATGATAGCAGGTCTATGGAATGAACCTTATGAGAACAGGTTGAAGATTTGTGGGTTGCAAAAATTGGTTTATAGGCGTAAAAGGGATGATATGATTGAGACATTCAAATTATTGAGGGGGTTTAAAAGATTAATTCAGAGGAAATTTTTCAAAACAGGTCTGGTGGTGGGAGAATTAGGGACCATCCATGGAAACTGAGTAAGTGTGTAGTTAGCAAGGATGTTAGAACTAGGTTTTTACTCGGAGAGTGGTGAATGAGTGGAATAAGCTGCCAGTGTCTGATGAGATGTTTGGGGCCTCCCTTGATGAGTCTAAGGACTCCTTGGAGTTGTCCATAATAATAACAATAATTATGGCAATAACAAGGAGAGCACTGACATGTAGAGGCAAAGAGGTTATGGTTTCCCTGTGTAAGGCTTTGATCAGGCCACAAATGGACTACTGTGCACAGATTTGGTCACCTGGATTTTAGGCAAATGAGGATATATTGAAAGGATTCAGAAAAAGTTTACTAAGTCAGTGTCATGTCAATGGAATGTCAGATATGAGAAGAGAGAGAGAGAGAGAATGCAACTTACAGAGAATAGCAGAAGAGAGGTTATGATTGAGACATAAGTTGGTGAAGGACTGCTACCAGATTAATGCATAGGAAACTAAATATCATCCCTAGAAGCTGTATAACTCCTGTGATGAGTCCTTTGACTCCATGGAGGTCAGATATTATATTATTATTATTAGTGTTAGCATATTACTGCATCATACAAAATTGGCATAAAGTAAAAACAAGTAAGCATGGCTTAACCTTCAGAGATTTAAAATTTTACTACAAATGTTTTGGCTTGCAGTAATAATTCAATTTCATAAAGTGGCCTATGATAAGAATTACCTGGTAAATCTGGGACCACAGGATATCCTCCTGTAGCAATAAGGACATGCTCCCCCGTATATAAATTACCATTTACATTCACAGTTCGATCTCCTACAAATATTGCTTGGCCTTCAATAATTTCAACTTTGCTCTACTAAAGGAGAAAAAATAAAGGCTATACAATAAACTTCTGGATCTTAAATTACAGCAATATATATTTAATTTACATTTTCATTCATTTACATTCACAGTAATATAGTCAACACTAAGTATGAAGATAAACTTGAATAACTAAGTTGTGCATATAAGAGTGTGAACAAAACCCATGGGACGTTTTTTGAAAGAATATAAAAGAAAATAATAAGGATATGGCAAAATGTTCTGGAGCTTGGAAACAGAGGAAAGAATAGTAAACAGTGATAAAGAGGACATAAAAACTGAATTAAATATTATTAAATAGCTGGAGTAATTACTCTGAAATCTTATTGCACAGGATATCCTCCTGTAGCAATAAGGACATGCTCCCCCGTATATAAATTACCATTTACATTCACAGTTCGATCTCCTACAAATATTGCTTGGCCTTCAATAATTTCAACTTTGCTCTACTAAAGGAGAAAAAATAAAGGCTATATACAATAAACTTCTGGATCTTAAATTACAGCAATATATATTTAATTTACATTTTCATTCATTTACATTCACAGTAATATAGTCAACACTAAGTATGAAGATAAACTTGAATAACTAAGTTGTGCGTATAAGAGTGTGAACAAAACCCATGGGACGTTTTTTGAAAGAATATAAAAGAAAATAATAAGGATATGGCAAAATGTTCTGGAGCTTGGAAACAGAGGAAAGAATAGTAAACAGTGATAAAGAGGACATAAAAACTGAATTAAATATTATTAAATAGCTGGAGTAATTACTCTGAAAAGAGAAATGCAGTCAGGAATGCATATCAATATTTGAAATAGAAAACATCTGAACTGCAGCTAGAATAGATTATGACTAAAAACCAAAATAATGAGAGTTTACATTTCAAAGTTATATCTTTTCCAGGTGCACTTCTGCAAAAATCATGATTAAAGAAACAAAGAGTGAAAGGCTTCAACTTGATATTAGAACCTTATTTCAAGGATAACAAAGCAAATCATAAAGTTACTCAAGTAACAAACTATTATTGTTCTTATGCCAAGGCAAATTAATTATGCTATAGAAGAAAATAGAGTAATTTCTTGTCAAGTATTTTAAGGTAATACTTCAGTGAACATAGTAAATGATGACATATGTTGACAGATATAAATTTGCCTTTATGATATAAAAGAAAACAAGAATACAATGTCTTGTGAAGTGTTTTTCTATGTCCTAGATACTATGTAATACTCAGAATTCAGTAAAAAAAAAATTTCCAATACTATCTCAAAAATCAACATGTAGCGCTCCAATCAGCTTTTTGTACAATGAAAACTTTTTGTGCAATGCAACTTTCTTACATCAAATTGCTTCACACTATCTCATTGGTCAACTGAAGAAACCTTGTTAAAGGTACAAACTTGTCTAGGAAGTAACATGTTTTGAGTTTGACCTTAATAAATAATATAAAACAACCCTATTATAGAACATTCTTTACTTCAAGCAGAAGTCAACTGGTAAAATCAGTTGATTTTACCAGTTTACACATATATGCAGCACTAGTGTTGCGAGTGAACATAGCAGTAGATTTGAGTTGTGCTAAAAAGGTGTTTTTAATTAGTGTATAGTGCACCATTTTTATTGCAAATTGTGCCACATTTTTTTTCAGTTTGGATACAAGTGTCCTTCAGTAGCGTTGTTGTTGGAATATTTTGTTATTTCTATTGTGTTTTACCACTTGTTTGCTTGTATGTACTGCTTCTGCTTCTGAAAATGGCATCCATAAAGAAATGCACATTGGTGGTATGGAAGACTTCAGTACGAAGATCTAGCTCTGCCTTGGATTTTTTGCAATAGATGCACTACGAAAATTGCTATATGTATGCACTGAAAAATGTGAAAGATCTGGGACTGTTTGGGTAAACAAGGAGGAGGAAAGCATTAACGTATGTGAAAAAGTGTCTTGATAGGTTAGAGTGATTAGAAATGGGAGCAAGTGTGAGGACCATAGTAGAAGAGCTTAGGCAAGAGTAAGTGAAAGTGAAAAACAAAATGAAACATCTGGAAGAGGATATTAAACATCTAAAGAAGAAATTGGCTGATGAGAATGAGGAGGAAGTTAGTATTACAAAGAAAGAGTCAAAGGATAGTCATATATCATTATGTATGGGAACTCAATTATTAGACGTGTGATGACTAATAAGGTGCATAAAACATGCTTTCCTGAAGCAAATAACTGATGTATTGCAGAAAAGGAAAGACCAAGCGTCAAAATTAGTGGTAGTCATGGGCACAAATGACTTTTGATGAATAAAAAATGCTGATAGAGACTTGAAGTTGTTGCAGCAGGTAAAGAAAGATAGTGTTGTTGGAAAAGTCATAGGCATATTGCCCAGAATATGACAACAGTGAATTGAGAAAGGGAGCAGAGATAATGAATAGTAAGATGGCTGAGTTGTAAGAGGCAAAGGGGGGGTTCACAACTTGGAAAGTTGGAACGGTTTAAAGTTGATGAATTCCTTTTGATTGTTGATATTTGGTCCTTTTTTTTTACTAAATATAAGATATTTTCTTTGGATTTTATTGGACCATGATTTTTTATATAAATATATGTATACAATCGTCAACCAGTTTTGCCAGCTTGGGTCTGATTTAAAACAGACCCAAGCTGGCGAAACTGGTTGATGATTGTTGGAAGCAGTGCTGCAAGTCATCAGGTGTTATCTGCTTCAGTAGCGCTGCTGTTTTCTCCTTTACAAACAGTGCTGATCATTTTTTTTTATATCAATGGTGTGGTAATGGTTGAATGGATATCAGAGGGTCAGACAGTTAACCAACATTCTTACCTTGAGGTTCTGCCAAGCTGAGAGAATGAGTGAGGAAGAAGAGACCCGATTTGTGGAAGAACAATGCTTGTATTCTATCAGGACAACACTTCAGGTCACAGTACACTGTCTGTAAAGCAGTAGCTAGCTGATAGGATCCCAGTGTTGGTCTATCCGCCTTACTCACCAGACTTAGCTCCATGCAACTTGTACCTTTTTCCAAAGTTGAAATCCACATTGAAGGGATGTGAATGAGATAAAGGAGAAAGGTATCTGCTTCAGCAGCACTACTGAAGCAGATACCACCTGATGACTTGAAGCACTGCTTCCAACAATGGAAAATTCATATGCAACGGTGTATAGATAGAGGAGGGAGTATGTTGAAGGGGATAACAATTAAGTTGTACAATTGTAATAATAAACCACATTTTTGCAACCAGTCTTGTTATTTAATAGCCAAACCTCGTATATGGAATTACAAGACTGGTGATTATGAAAAGTTTGGAGCTATAGCATGGAATGAGGTGTTAAGAAGGAGGGAACTGACCAAAACATATTTAACAACACTTATGAGTGAATGTATTCCAAAGGTAAAAAGGCTGAATAAAGTAGGTGTTAATTGGGTGAATAAAGAGACTAAACATGAAATTTGGAAGAATAAAATACTGTGAAGGCAGCACATGAATAATAGTAGCAATCAATTGCATGAAGAGTATAAAGAGAAGGCCTGGAAGGTGGCAAATCAGGTCAAGAAAAACGCCAGAGAGTTTTTCCAGATATGTGGCAAGTAAAAAGAAAAATAATTATGATAAGATGATATTAATGGATGAAAATGGTAGAATGGTAACTGCTGCAGAAGACATCGCCAAGGTATTTGATGAACAATTTATAAGGGTATTTCATCTTAATCATGGAGAAATTTTCAAAAACTCAAGTAGAGGATATAGAAGAGGATAGCTTAATTGTGACCAAGCAGGAGGTATATGAGCTTGATGTCAATAAGATGATAGACTAGTGAGTTGAATCAGTAATTGGCTGTCAGACAGGTATTAGAACGTTGTAGATAGGTGTGGGGTGTCCTGAAGGAGGAGGGTCACCCAGTCAATTGGCCCCAACTGACTGTTTAATTTATATATTACTGATATTGGGATGGATTTAAGTAGTAATATGCAACTGTTTACAGATGATGCAAAATTGAAGAGAGCAAAGCAGAGTCAAGCAGATGTTACAGGAGACCTTGAATATGTTGCATGAACAGGTAGGTGAGTGAAACTTCCAGTTCAAAGTTGCAAAATGCAAGGTTTAGAATTTTGATAAAAATATACATTTGCAAAGTATATGCTTGGTGGGAAAACTTTAAAGGAGGCAGAGGAGATGAGAGATCTGGGAATGGTGGTGGACAAGGACCTGAAATTCAATGGCCATATTGCACAAGTTGTAAAGTTATCCCATTGGATAATGGCAGTGATGCAGAGGACCCTGATGTGACCATATGGATTATTGTGCACAGATTTGGTCACCAGGTTTCCATGGTGACAAGGATATAGAAAGGGTCCAGAGAAGATTC
Source organism: Typopeltis vanoorti (assembly GCF_054136105.1). Lineage (NCBI taxonomy): Eukaryota > Metazoa > Arthropoda > Arachnida > Uropygi > Thelyphonidae > Typopeltis > Typopeltis vanoorti. The sequence continues at coordinate 60,686,205 of NC_143553.1, forward strand.
ACAAAGGTGGTCAGTGGTCTTTGAAATGTTCAGTATGTAGACAAATTAAAATAATGTAAATTGCAAAGCCTTGTGAATAGAAGGAGGAGAGGGGGAGGATAAGATTGACATATAAGTTAATCAGGAATTAGGTTGACATGGAAGAAATTTTTCATAGAATGGGGAAGAGAGGGGAGGGGTAGAACAAGAAGCCATCCCTGAAAACTGTATAAGGAAGGTGTGAGCAGAGGAGTGAGGAATGGGTCCTTCAAATGGAGAGTGGTGGTGGTGGTAGTGAGTGAAATGCATTGTCTGAGTGTGTTATGAATGTAGACACACTGAATCAGTTTAAGGTACAGTTGGATGAGCTTTGTGCATGATAGTATACACCTCCCACAATGAGTCTCTGACTCCATATGCAGGTCAGATAATAATAATAAATGCTCTTTGTCGGCATTGTTTTTTTCTATAGATATTTTCAATGGCCTGTTCCACCATCCCTCCAATCAAAACATGGAAAAGCACAAGAAACTGCTGGTCTCTCACCCTCCACTTTCATTCTTTCTATCTCTGCATTTTAAAATAACCTTACCTGTTGTATTTTATCAATCTACAGCTGTGAAAAGCACATCAAGGAATACCTTATCCACTCACGGCACTGTTAATTTTTTCCTCATTTGTGGGAACGAGAGAGAAAGAGAGAGATTCATTTCATTGATATCACCTTTTGCAGAGACTCACTCCAAGAACTATTGCACAAATTATCTGTTTGTGCAATATTTTATCTACTTTATTCTTTTGATGTAGTTACTTACAGAGACAATAGTGGACGAATTTCATGCAATAGTGGCGAATGCATCCATCATTCTTCCACTTTAAGTCTACAATACTGAACAAGCAGCAGTTGGTCAACTTCCATTCACAGTCCAAATACAAACCTACTGAACAAATTTCTATTTTTCTTCCTTTAGTCTATCTATACATATTCCAAAGAAAGAGAGAGAAAGAGAAAGAAAGAAATAATTTTAACCTCTAGAACAATCTTCTTCAAATGTACCCTTTTTCTTTTCAATTGTTATGTAACTAATGTTAGAATACAGTTCTAAAGATGTTCTCTGAATATCATTCTACACAACACTAATCTGATATAGATTCTGTACCCATTCATGTAGAGAATTAATTTTCGATATAGGTAGGTCTCAATGGTGCAAATGAATTCCATGAAGTGGTCACATTATTCAAACTATATTTTCTAAAATATTCCTTGTTTTGCATTTGTTTTTCATATATGTGTATCATAACAATATCATTTTAATTTTCTCGCAAAAAATTTTCCAATGCTTTTATCTTGCAATGAATTATCTCCACAATGAATTTTTTTGTGATGAATTATTGACAAAGAATTGTGTAGACATAGAACATAGATATGTATACTACAGCTATTATGGCCTGTACTCTATTAAATACTATTATACAGACATAATTATACATTTGAGAGACTGAAACTACTCTTTGACATTCTCCTAACCTGAGTAAATGCAGCTACCCTCACTAGATATGGTAAGAGGACCTCAATGTGCCTACAAAAATGCCTTGGTGACCAAGGTGAAATAATGCCTAATAATTTAGTAAATAAAAAGTTAATTGTTATTGCAAGATGCCCACTTCTTCCATTACACACAAACATGAGTCACTAAATTGTACTAAAATATTAAGAGAAGAAGACTTAATGTTTTCTAAAAAGATACAGAATACATATTTGAAACCAAAAATTACAAATTTACAAAAAAATCATGCATAACATGATGTGGCAGGTCAGAGTCAATTTATCACCTGGAAGGTAAAGATTAAAACAGTTCTGCACACATGCAGCTAAAAGTCTACTAGTTTAACAAGAAATGTTATATTACTTAAACAACACAAAACCTATTCTTTTTTAGAATATATTCACTAAGATTTCAGATTTGAATAGTAGATATTCAAAAGATTATATGAAATGCAATGCAACCAAAATGAATAAGCCTTATATATTTTATAAGAAAAACAATGACCTTCTCTAAATTTTTCCTGTAAATGCCATTCAAGACTCTTATGAATTCATCTCTTTTCTTCTTGAACTCACTGAAATGGATTAAATAAATTTCAATTAAACAACCTTCAAAGCAGTAATAAGTTATATAAATTCATAAAGGTAATTAACATGATATATTTGCAAATATAGTAGTAACATTTGAAAATCAATTTTCATCGCTAAAGCAGCATTTTTAAAGGGTGTGTGCATGCATGTGTATTAAGATTATGAATAATATTTGTACAACATATATGCTAATTATATATCATCTCATCATTTCTTTAATGTGTTTTAGAACCGCAACTTTTTTTTTTTTTTTTTTTTTGGCAAAACTACCTTGCCACCTTCATATAGACCAGCTTTCATCTTCAGTTGAAAAACCTGCTATATGGATTTCTCACATCCTAGAGGGATGTGGCCGGCTTGGTTGGCCGAGTGGTTAGTGTGTCTGCTCTCCATCCGAGAGGCTACAGGTTCGAATCCTGCCATGGGCATGGATGTTTGTGATTGTCCTACAAACTTGTGTCGAAAGGGGATCTGTGATCCTGCCACTTATTCTAGCAGAGGACATCATTGCCAAAACCATGTGAGATACGGCAGTGACCATACGGCATCTACGGACGTCAAATGTGAAAAAAAAAAAAAAATTAGAGGGATGTGAAACCCAAGTCTTTCCAACCAAAGGCATGATCACTGTTATTAATGAATCATGGAGGTGCTTTGTACATATGTGTATGTAAATGTATGTGCATATATATACATATATCTATATATATATATGCAAGTGTGTGGTACTTCTTTTAAACCTTTATATAACCATTTTTGGTTATAAGCCTCCCCCCATTTGTTTCTATATTTTACTGTTGAAGGCTTCTCAACAACATTCTCCAACCATCTACACCAGGCCATCCATCTTTTCTCTCTCTGGTCGTCCAAGCATTTGTCTTCTTCATATGCATGTCACTGTATAATTGTCTTTGTCCATCTGTCTATTTTCATCCATGCAATATGTCCTGCCCATCTCCATTTTAATTTTATAATATCTTCCTCTATATCCAACACTTATTTCTCTTCCTATATATTCATTCCTTATTTTGTCATGCAGTCTAATGTTTAGCATAGCTCTATTCTGCCCTCAGTTTTCCTCATTCTAGTATTTGTTTGGCTATTGGTAACTGGCCATATTTCTGATCCATATGTCAAAACTAGGATGACATGACAAAAGACTGGTTGAAAATTTTGACCTATTTTCTGGTTGTGTTTTACTGTACAGGAATTTTTTTCAGTTTGTCAAAACTATCCACAGCCTAGCTGAATTCTTTTTATTTCTTCATAAATGCCTCTTTTTCCTAATGTAAAAGTTCTTCCAAAGTATACATATTATTATTATTAACACCAGACTTCCATGGAGTCAAAAAACTCATCACAGGAGATACACACATTGTTACATACAAAGCCCATCAAACCATGCTTTAAACTAATTTAATGTCTCTGCATTCCACTCACCAACCACTCTCTGTGCAAAGAACCTGTTCCTTATGTTCCTGTTCACACCCTCCTTATACAGTGTCCAGGGATATCCCCTTGTTCTACTCCTTCCATTCTATGAAAAATTTCTATCACATTAACCCAGTAACAACCTGTTACCAACTTAAATGTCTCAATCATATCCCTCTCTTTCCTCCTATTCACATGGCTCTGCACACTCCATTCCCTCATTCTGTCTTCATATCCCACATCACAAAGACCACCATATTCAGTCTTCTCTTCCAATATATCCTCAACACCATGAAACCAGGGGACCAAATCTGCACCCAATAATCCATGAGGCCTGACTGAGATTTCAAACAGTGGAACCAGAAACTCTTTAATTTTTGCATATTAAGTTCCCCCCCCCCCACACACACACATTATTGCCATAATCTGATGTGATAACTTCACAACTTGTACAATGTGTACCTTGTCCACCACCATTTCAAGGTCTCTTGTCTCCTTAACTTTCTTCAAAATGTCTCCACCAAGTATATACTTTGCATTCATCGTTGCTTACCAAATTTCAAAACCTTACACTTTGCAACATTGAACTAAGAGTTCCATATTGTTGCCCACTCGTATAATCTATTCAAGTCCTCTTGTAAGGCTTGATTCCTCATCACTCTCCCCAGTTTTGCATCATCCACAAACAGCTGTATATCACCAATTAAATCCATCCACTATCATTAATATACAAATTAAATAGCAACAGTCCCTTGCAGCACACCACTAGTGACTTTCTTTCTTTCCTCTGCTGGTATATTTTATCCCCCCCCCAATGCACAGCGTGCTGATACCCATCGAGCCAGTTGCCTATCCAACTCACTAATGTATCATTCAATCCCATCTGCTCCAGTTTAGTTACTAAATTGTGGTGTGGAAATCTATGAAAAGCCTTTGCAAAATTTAAGTATACCACTGTATATGCATTTCCCTTGTCCAATACATTTGCTACCTTTTAACAATACATGAGCAAGTTGGTAAAACATGACCCCCTTTAACAAACCTGAGTGCTGAAAAGCAGAGAGAATACGGCTGTTATCAACCCACTTTTGTATTATCTCTCTCTCTCTCTCTCTCTCTCTAATACCTTAACTAAAAAACTCTAGACATACAGATCAACTTATAATTTGTAGCCTTAATAAACATTTTAAAAAAGTTTGGTAAAAATTACAATTTGACATTCCTTCTGCTCCTCTGGGACTTGTTCTGTTGCAACTCTTGTTAAACAGGTAGGCCAAGGCTGATGCTAATTCCCTGAAATATACCATTAAGACAATTGGTGATGTCATCAAGTTCTATTCCCTTATTGATATCTAGCTTATTTAACTCCTCATATACCTCTTGCTCACTTGCCAATAAATCTTCTCTGATTTCATTCTCTACACTTGAGCTTCAGCTCTTACACTCAGGATAAAATACCCTGACTGCTCACTGAATACCTCGACTATCTCCTCTGCAGCAGTTACCAGTCTACTACTTTCATCCATTAACATCATCTTGTCATAATCATTCTTCTTTCTATGTGTATTCTTCTTTCTATGGAGTTTTTTTTTTTCATATAAAAAAAAAAACTCCCTAGAGTTTCTTGGTCTGATTTGCTAATTTGTGCTTGTACTGCCCTTTTCCCTCCTAGACTGTTCTTTATATTCTTGGTGCAGCTACTTATCATCATTATTCATCTTGTACTGCCTACAAAGCGCCTTCTTCCAGATTTCATGCATAATCCCCTCATTCATCCATTTAACACTTACCTTATTCAGCCTTTTGGCTTTCAGAACATATTCACACATTGTTGCTGATTAGTATAACTCCAAGCTGTCTCCTAAACTTATCATAAGCACCAGCCTTGTAATTCCACAATATTCTTTCCTCACAGAAGTCTTCATATGGCTAGCCACAACCCAGGTGATCACTCTCACCGACTGGAGAGAAATCCCACTCACAATCACATATTCTGATGAAATGATCAGATCTAAAACTCTCGATCCTTGTGTGCCCTCCTTCACATACTGCCTAAGTAGTTCACTCTCAAGAAATTTGTTTTTCTTATTCCCAAATGCTCTCTCTTCATTCCAATCAACACTGCCATAATTATAATCATCCATAATAATCACCCTTCCCTTGTTCACTAACCCAAGTTGCTTAATATATTTCTTTATCACCACCCTCCATATTCCCTGGCCTATAACAACATCCAACTAAATATCTCTTCCAGTCAACCTCCATCTCACTGCCTCAAAGTCATTACTACTATTTCTCTCTTCTGTCTACCTTATGTGGACATAATCATCAGTACCACCCCTCCCCTCCCCTCCCTTCCTGTCCTTTCTATCCTTGTGAAAAAACATTGTACCCTTTCATTTCTATTCCTGTCAGTATATCATCTCCCCATTCAACCATGTTTTACTTATTCCAATAATTTTGGAGTGAATAAACTCAATCAGTGAAATAATTTCATCTCCCTTATTTCTGATGCTTCTTGGCATTTGTAAATAAATATAGCAGTTTACTTTTAAGTCTATAATCAGTCCTACCCTTTTTTGTTTGTCCTTTTCCAATTAGCTGTCTTCTTTTCTCTGAGAGGTTTTTATTTTTAACATTTTTATCTTTTGCAATCTTGTGTGTGCTTCTTATAATGATTAAGATTTTCCTGACAGATTTCATTTCATTCTGTTTCATCTTGCAAATTTTTTCTTCTTCTGTTGTTATCCCCCTCCTCTAACTATTTTGAGATCACTTCTTGTTATTATTATTAGACACCTCAAAGACTCATCAAGGGAGGGCACCTGCTCTTCAACTCTGTCTACACCACTCAATCCACCAACTGACCACAACTACACCAAACAACCACCACCACTAGTATTTCCACAGACAATCACAAACATCCATGCCCACAGTGGGATTCGAACCCACGGCCTTTTGGCTGGAAAGGCGAGTGGTTAGCGTATCCGCTAATAATAATGTTATAATTGATTGATGATTGAAACATCTTTTTAACTATTCTTACATGAGATGATAGAATATAATATTTTTGTTTATCCATTTGGACTAATCCATTTATATTTTTGGTTTGGTCTTTTCTTGTAAAATGTGTTCATAGCATTCAACTGGTTTCTCATCATAAACTTTAACAACATATTTCCTCTTTCATTTTGTTCTCCTATTCCATTTTTTTCCTGTAAATATACTTTTCAAATTCATTTTTATTTTTTCCTGGTCATGCATTAAAATCTCCCAATTCTATTGCACGGGCTATAGGATCCTGCTGTATTTTGAAAAATTAACAACAAAAACTTATGTAAAATAAATTTATTAGCTGTAAAAATTTTGCCTAAGTATCATAGGCATCTTCACTGACCAAACTTAACTTGGCTATTCTCTTTATAGAAAACATTATTATATCAATTTTATGCAAATTCTTGATTATTATCTTATTGCAATTTTTTTTTAATAATTTGGAATTTATTGATTGTTCTGTTGTCCTACTAATGATGTAGTGGCACTTTTTGATACTGATTATTGTACTTTATTCCACTGTTATTATTATACTGAAGATGCCTATGATACCTTTGCCAGCCTAGCTGGCCGAGTGGTTAGCGTATCCGCTCTCCCACCAAAAGGCTGCAGGTTCGAATCCCACTGTGGGCATGGATGTTTGTGATTGTCTGTGGAAATACTATTGGTGGTGATCGGCGGTAGATAGTGTTGGTGTAGTTGCAGTCAGTTGGTGGTTTGAGTTGGTGGAGACAAAGTCGTAGAGCAGGTGCCCTCCCTCGATGAGTCTATGAACTCCCTTGGAGGTGTCAAATAATAATAATAATAATAAATACTTAGGCAAAAATTAAACAGCTAATACATTTATTCCATGTAAGTTTAAGTTTCTATCTTTAACTTTTCAAAGTATGTCAACTTGCATACCTATACTGAAGCAGCCATCGTGCTGTATTGTACTGGACACCATCATAAAATTCTTCAACTTCTTTAATAATAAATTTAGTTTAATCATTTATCCAGGTGTGAGCCCGGTGAAAATATCTTCAGGACTGAGGTAAGGTAGTACAACACCGGGCAACTCGCAGCAAAGGTGGACCAAGCTAACATCACTCCTATCTCAGTATCTCCCATAATGCAAAACACATCTCCTTGTGGATATGTATAATGTTATGCATTAAGGGAAGGGCCACTACCCAGACTAGTTTCGACCTTTATTGAGGTCTCTTCAGTGGGAGCCAGGCCCAGAAGTAGAGATACCAGTCCTTATAGTCCTTATAAGGACTGGCTTAAAGGGGTGAAGCAAGAATGCTTTTCATCTTCCCCGTTATCTGTAGAGGACAGTGTAGGGATAAGGTGTTATTGAGCTAAGCTCTGATCATGGCAGGAGGGTAACAGCAATAGCCGAGCCTCAGTTAGAACTTCATTGGCTACAGCATTGCCATCCATTACCCTCCAAGGGTATTGGATTGAATGAATCAATCACCGCATCTCACGGTCAATTGTTCATTCCATCCTGGAGATACCAGGCAGAAGCAATGGCAAGGTCATCTTTACCTATAGGAGTTGCCAAAAGGTGTGCCACCTTTTTATTAAATTACTCTGGATTTAGAGAAAGATGTTGAAAGTTTATTTTTCACTTCGTTAGACTATAATAAATTTAGTTTAATCCTTTATCCAAGTGTGAGCAAACAAAGTTTGTGCCTGAAAATATCTTCAGGACTGGGGTAAGAGAGTGATGTTAGCTTGGTCCACCTTTGCTATGAATTGCCTGGTGTTGTACTACCTTACCCCAGTCCTGAAGATATTTTCAGGTGCAAACTTTGTTTGCTCACACTTGGATGAAGGATTAAACTAAATTTATTATAGGCCTAACCAAGTGAAAAATAAACTTTCAACATTCATCAACTTCTTCATCTTTATAACATGGGATGGTGCATATATTTGTGATATTTTAATAGTTTTCTGTTCTGATGTTTGCACTATGATATATGCTATCAGATCTGATATTCCTGCATATTTAGTAACTTTGTTTGCTATGCTTTTGTTTATAAGGAAACCTACTCCTCTTTGCTTGACATCTGGTTGTTTCCAGTAAAGCCCATTTCTGATTTTATTTTTGCATTCTTCTGATTTTATTTCCATTTCACTTGGTCTTATTATATTCCACTTCATTTTGCTTCTTTCATATTTCAGTTTTTCTACCTTTTATGTTATATGCAGCAATCACGAAATTAGCTTTCTTGCAATTGCTTTATTGCTTTTTTGTTTATTTGTTCTAGACTAACACATCTGGTCTGAAAGCTCTGTTTCTCTATCAAACTAGGTTCTTTGACACACAGTATCTGGCCCAATGATGCCAGATACTGTGTGCCCATTCTTGTATGTAGTACATTTATGGTTTTAATTGGGAATGGGAGGGTCATCTTTTCTTTTTCTTCCATGATGACAAATCAGTGCTTGGGAAAGGATTGAGCTCATCAACTAGAGCTATGGAATGCCATTGTTGATATTATCAATCTTGCATCCAAAAGGATAGGATATGTATGTATGAACTATTTTGATAATTACAAAAAAATTGTCATAAAAATACTTTTGGAAAATGAAAATCAAATAATCAAAAAAATCAAACATTTTGATTCCATGATCCAAAATTTTTGAGTCCATGGAATAGCTAAGTAGTACTGCTTAGAAGCAGTATGGCTCAGTACAAGAAATGTTTCAGTACTGAAATACTGAAACAAAAAAGACAAAGCACAGGTCCACTTAATTCATTCCTCCAATGTATTACAATATAATTTAGAAAGAACCTCTGTAGCTCAGTTGGTATAGATGAAGCCCTTTGGTTGGAAAGACCTGAGTTCGATTCCTGTCCATGGTATGAGGAACTTTATCTGAGCTCTTTCAACTAAAGGTGAGTTTGCTGGTCTCATATGGAGATAGAGGGTTTTTTTTCACCTGGAAACTCGGGTTTTTCATCCCTCAGAATAGGCTGTAAAATCTCATATAGAATAAAAATAGAAATATTTTTTTCTATGTCGATTTTACATGGACAATTAAATTACATAAAATACTTGTAATTAAAATAATGTATAACTCACTTTACTGTATTAAATCTGGTAACAAATTGTTAGAATATTTAAATAAGAACCACTAGAATTGTAACATAAATTAAGCTCAGACAGGATTAGGCAAATAGACCTAATGTTAGTGACAATCGCGAAAGTCACCGGATTATGAGTTTTCCCGCCAAAACCTAACGATAGCGTGAGTGACGGAAAAACCCTCCAATAAATCCAGGGAACTTAATTTGAAGAAGGGCCAATGTCGGGAGAGTGATATAAAAGGCAGAGATTGAGGGGCCAAAAGACTCTCGTTTCGAAGTTTATTCCTGTGCCAAGCCTTTTCCAGGGAGAGTTACATTCCACGAGCAGAAGTTCCGATGAAGATGGGAAGTTCGATAGCAGCAGTGACGGTCCTTTCAAGATGTCCTACCATATGCTTCTTCGATGATCAACGTGTATGCTGAATTATCGTTGCCATAACCTAGTGCCTGATCGGAAATTTTTTTTGGAAGAAGCAGAACGTGCCCGTAAGTCTTAAGGATCTAGGACTGTGTAATGAACTGGCAAAGATTGTAAGTAGAATGTTTTAAGTAATATCCTAGATTGTGAAGTTCAAGTGACTGATGTTGGTTCTGGTAATTATTAGCATAGAAAGTACTAGAGAGATCGGAAGGCTGTACTTCAAGTTGAATGTGAATAGTAGAATATAGAGATCTAAGATTTGCTAATGTTGTGTAATGCAAAAATTGAATGTGGTTTAAGTTTTGCTTTTTCTGATGTGAGTGAAGTTAAAGTATGTTAAATTCTATCCAAGTGTCTGAAAATTTATGTGTGTTTATATTGTCTTTATCTTAAAGCTTGAGCGAAAATGCTTAAATGATCGTGTGGAGAATTAGACACGTGATTGTATTGTCTCTATTGTGCTCTTGTTGTCTTAGTTAGAACCAGACACATGATATGTGCTGTTTGAATTTTGTAAATAATTAGTCTTGGAATGAACAAACATGTTTGTTTTGTTAACAGCTTGCCTGATCTTCTTTTGCCAGTGCACTGTCTCATAAAAATATCGAATCTGTGTGAACTTAAAATTAGAGAAATTGCCACGACTGACTATTTAAGGTATTAATTTCAAAAGTTTACTATTCTATAAGTGGTATAGCTATTCTTCCTGTGCCATAACTTTAATTCAGGGTGGAGCAGCCGAAAAAAACAAATAAATTTTCCCTGAATTATATTGTGTGGGAAATAGTTAACATTGTATCCGTGAATTGCCTATTCATTTACTAACAGTGCTAACACTTGTAGGTAGTATATAGGATTACAAGCGGGGACTAAATTAATCGGCTTAAGATAGAAAAAGGTAAAGAGAACTTAACAGAAAGATTTAAACGAGTAGAAGTAAAGTAGACATAAGAATAGAGAATAAGATAAGAAAAATAAATCAAATAAATATTTACAATAGCGCAGTAGTAACACATTAAAATATATATATATATATTTATAAAATAATAATAATATCTAGAAAAAATAAATATTACAAGGCAAGCAGCCCTGTGAACACACATAGATCTACAATCATAAATATTTAACCCCCATATGGGGGCGCTCAACCCTGTCCTAATGGATGGAGGAGAAAAAGGGGAGAAAACTCTATATGAATAAATAAAAAATAAATATAATTTAGGATTTTTTTCTTCTTCTTTTATGCTATTCAGATAGTTGTCTATTTATCATGTTGAAGAAATTTAAGCCAGCTTCTGTGTTAAATATCCACAAGTACCACAGAAAAGGCTTTTATCAACAATAGCAATCTTTTGATTGCCACAGCTTGTTAAAGAATTTCTGATGTGCAAAATCTAGGATTACTAGTGCACATATGCAACTATTCAATTACTTATGAATTAAGTAAATCACTAAGCATTTGCTGGCATGGTTGGCTGAGTGGTTAGCATATCTGCTCTCCAGCCAACAGGTTGCAGATTTAAATCCTCCCTAGACATGCATATCTGTGATTGTCTTTAAGTGGAAGACGAACTTCAATGCCCAATGTGAGACCACTGTCCTGCTTGATTGGAAGCCTGAAGTGACTTGAAAAAGTTATGTTTGGTCTCTGGACTACTTAACTAAAAATAGAAAAAAAAAATACAAAATGAATAAACATAAAAATAAAAGATCTTTAGCCCACCCATAGTACATTTACTATAGGTTTACCAAACAATCAATAATACCAAACAATCACATTTTTTTAGTAAATAAGGTAAACTTTTTTTTACTAAAAAAGGATTTTCACACAGGACTAGTAACAACTCCCCCACCCCCAATCAACTTCTCAATTATACCACATCCCCTGCTTTTATTCACAAGATTCTTCACGTGACCTTCCTTTAATCCACCATGCCCAATGTTAAAGACACCTAATCCATCAGTTTTCCTCAGGACTCTTTCTCGCCCTCTTTCCTTCCAATATATCCTAATCCCCTTGAAATCAGGTGACCAAATCTGCACACAGTAATCTATAATGTTCCCTGGGCAAGGCCCTATAGAATGGAACTATAATCTCCACAAGTCAAGGTCCACCTCATCACTGCCATAATCCATTTTGTTGTCTTCATGATTCTAATAGTGTGATCCCTGAACTTCAAATTCTTGTCCACCATTACTTCCAGATCCTTCATCTTCTCTACCATCTTCAATTTTTTTTCCAAAAATTATATACTGTGCATCCTATTCTTGTCTACTAACCTTCAAAAACCTAACACTTTGCAACAATGAGGTGGCAGTCCTACTCAATTGTCAAGTTTAAAAGTTGATTAAATTTACTTCAACAGAAGTTTAAGTTTCCATCTTCAATTTTTGCAAATTTTATCCTCTTTTTCACTCTTTGGGAACTCATCCTATTGAAAGGCTAGTTAAACAGGTATGTCAACACTACCATTAACTCACTAGAATATTCCCTTCACAAACATACTACCACACCACAAAGATAATACATTTTTATTGTCGTAATACTGTATTATAATATGTCATAATGCTGTAAAATTGTGATATTCCATTGTGCACGTTCCTGTGTGTGTGCAATGGAATAGCACACAATTAACAGAAAGATTCAAAAGAAAGCACCATAGTAGCTTTAGTAAGGAACAAAGGTTCAACCAATTCCTAGTTTAAAAAATAGAAAAATATTTTTAAAATAAAAAATAAATTAGGAAAAATTAGGAGATTGAAAAAGTACTATCCTTTATGAAGGAGATACACATAGGCTATCAGATCTATTTAAGTTTGGATAGTGTGTTATCAGCATTTCATAAACTTCACTATAAAGAACATTCATAAAGAATCAACCCAGGATTTTGATTTTATTCCAGAGGAGTCATGGAGAGCTAGTATGTTCAGCAAGATCAGATTGTTTATACTCGAGATACTTCGTATTTTATGTTGCTCAATATGAACAAAGATAGGTCTTCCAGATTGTCCAAAATAAAACAAGCCACAAGAGCAAGGAATCTGGCAAAGACATCTGGAAAATTAAGAGGAGGAAGCTTGTCTTTTGATACAGAAAGAAAGGTGAACATTTTACTCCTAGGAAGAAATGCCAGAAAGATGTTGAGTGATTTAACATTTTTTGAAATGCATTCAGATATTCCTCTAACATAGAATAGTGAAATATGAGAAATTTCTTCATAAACAGAAGAGGCAGGAATCCTATAGCTGCTGACAGCTTTGTTAATAAAGACTTCACTGAAACTCATTTGTTAAGAGAAAGAGAAAGATTTGATGTAATTCTCAGTGTTTTGGAGAAAACTCACACAGTCAATATATTCATACAAAGTTGCACCTCCATCCTCATCAAAAAATTGTGACTATGAAGACCTTAGAATACTTCACATCCATGCTTTATGTTCTACAAATGAGTTACTATATAAAGAATTGCATTTTAACTTAATCATTGTGATGTTGAAACATTGGAGAGGGTCCAGAGATGAGTGAATAAGACAATATCAAGGCTCTGGAATGTTGGCCATGGAGAAAGGTTGAAGGAACATAGATTGCAGAGTTTGACAGATAAAGGAAAAGAGGTGATATCATAGAAACATTTAAGTTAGTGAGGGGATTTTATCATATTAATCCAGAGGGGATTATAAAAAAGAGTAGAAGGTGAGAGGAGAAGAACCAGAGGTTATCTCTGGAAGATATCTAAGAGTGTGGTGAAGAAGGTGGTGTGATGGATAGATTTTTTTACATGGAGAATTGTAGGTGATTGGAACACATTACCAGAATATATTGTTAATGTAGGAAGCATTAAGGATTTTAAGATTCTGTATGATAAATATGTTGTCAGCTAACTTCATGGAGGGTGTAATAATAATAATAATACTATTATGGACAAAGCACTCTCAAAATCAGTTTCTTTTTATGTTAATTTTGCCTAATGATGTTTAGCTGGTGTGCATTTTTTGCTTTCAGGGAGAATCAGAGGCAAAGGACAAGTGCCTTTGTTATGGATAAATCTTCTGATTCTATTACCAGATCTGTAACTCTCTCACCCCAAATCCCTCCATTTCACACAATGTTTTAGATAATTATCTCTTGATCTTCATGGCAGGCAACTGATATTTTTTAATGTGAAATAAAAGATAATAAAATTATTTTCAACAAAACGCAATGTAACCAAAACATACTTTCTTACCTCCAAGCAAAACCTTTTAATGTGACATCAAATCCATAAGCCTTGTGCTCATCAAGCATTTCTGCATGAGTAGCACAGTAAAAACTTAATTTCTTTGGTACACATCCAACATTTACCTAAAATTTATTATAAAAAAATAAAAATTTAAAAAAAAAAAGATTAAAGTACTTTTAGACAACAAAAACAAATTTTGCATACTGACTAAGCTATGGATTAAATAAATCACTTTTCATGTTTAAAATCTAAATCATACTATTTGAATTTTTATATTTATGTCCTAATACACTTTAATTTTGTCTTCTATAAAGTAGCATTATTGATAGTTGTCAGTGTATAATATTTAAGCATGTGTACATACACATAACTCAAATTTAATATAGCAAACATATGGAATTAAAAAAAGAAAAAAAACATAGTACAGTATTCAATATAGTTATTCTGGTTTTGTGACCACATGTTTATTAAAGAAAACTTTTTTTAAAACTAAACAAGTACTAAAAAACAACACTCGACAAGTTTCATTAGTCGTATGACTAACATCTTCAGGGGTAAAGAGGACTAATAGTTTAAAGCACAAACTATAAGAAATTACAAAAAAACAAGTTCATTTGTTGGTATTATGAACAACAAAAAAGTTCGTTAAAAAACCGAATAACAGATCTATACAACCATTAATGCGTGTTAGCTGGAGCCAATGCTATTTGTTGTCGCATTCTGTGGTTCATGCTCACTCTGTCTTAGTCTGAAATTGGTAAATTCATAATAAGTGATGACCAAACTTGATTTAAAATCAAACCTTGGTTTTTGTTGCATTGAATAGGAATTTTAATCATATTTGCTGCCTCTTTGAATGCCTTTTTCCTGCCTTCACAGAAATAGTACAGTATTACTGTGAAATATACAGTGCTTAATTTTTTTCTCACTATACTATAAGTCTCCTCTGGTATTATCTGGTATTAGTGTACCCTTAGATCCTGCAAAATAAAGGCCACTCATCAGTCTGATTTTAGTTATCAATATTATCTTGTGTTTATCATCATTATTACACGGTCTCATTATATTCATAATAATATTATTATTATGATCCTAAACCTTCATAGTCCTGAGACTAGCTGTGGAAACCTGTGGGGAACCTACTTCAGACAGAACTAAGTCTATCATCGTTGGCAAAAATGTTTACTGAGCGTACTGACTAATAAACTGCAAAAGTATGATAGTGAGTGTAAACAAAATGAAAGAGTGAGTGTTGTATGGAGATTCTTTAGTAAGGGTGTGATAGTTGAGAGTTTAACAAAATCGTACCAACCTGGTGCGAACGTTAAGGATGTAAGTAAGTCATTTAGAATGCAAAAGCAGCGGGTGAAAGAATTGATAGTAGTAGCAGGTACAAATGATTTGAAAGGAGACAAAATGGCTATGAGAGAGGATTTGAAGGAATTGCTTGAGGTAGCAAAAGCAAAGAGTGAGAGAGTTAGGATGGTGAGTCTGTTTCTGCGGTATGACAGTGAAGCGTATAGAAGGAGGGCCATAATTGCTAATAACTTTATGCGTGGATTATGCAGGAGGAGTGGTATGCAATTTGTGGATGTGTGGAGTGAGTTCGATGGGCGAAAGGATTTATATAAGATGGATGGTTTACATTTGAATGGACTTGGTGTATGGAGACTTGAAAAGGTGTTGTTGAATGTAGTGGAAGTGGATGTGCAGAATCAAGGAAACTAGAGTTATTAAGGGGGGGGGAGTAGATATGTAGACTAGAGGGAGACAGTTGAGTGTATGAATGTGTGTAATGCCTGAGCGAGTATGAAAGACAACAAATCAAAATGGGATAGTTAGTATAAGGCATCAAAATAGGTATGGGACAAATCAGCTTCTGCAATTCATGTATACTAATGCCAGAAGTATTAGGAACAAGAAGGAAGAATTTCTGGCCTTGGTTGGCACTTCCAGGCCACAGGTTATAGGTATTAGTGAAACATGGCTGACAGAAGATGATATAGCTAGTGGGATTGAATGCGAGGGGTATGGTGTGTTCAGGAGTGACAGGGAGAATAAAATGGGGGAGGAGTGTTACTGATGATAGCTGATGAGCTACAGCCAAGGAGAATAGAAGTGGAACTGCAGGATAGAGAAAAGAGCACGTTTGAGGCTATTTGGTATGAGATTGAAGCTAGAAGCACAAAATATACAGTTGGTTGTTGCTATAGACCAGGTGATGGAATAGATGGTGGAGATAGTAAGCATAAGCAAATAGAAGAAATGAGTGGAAGGAGGGTAATTATTATGGGAGATTTTAACTATGGTAACATTGATAGGAAGGAGGAGAGGACACATGGGAGGAAGGAATTGGATTTTATGTGGTTATTAAGGGATAACTATCTGCGACAGCATGTAATGGAAAATATTAGGGGTCAGAGAGTGCGTGATAGTAATTGCATCTAAGAATTTGGCTGTAACGAATATGACCACGTTGCCACCAATTGGTGAGAGTGATCATAGGGTATTGACTTGGGAGGTGGCTAAAGGTGTGGAATTTACAATTAAGACAGAGTACATGTGGAATTATCGGGCTGGTAAGTATGACAAGTTTAGGAGTTTGATTGGTTCAGTGCCATGGCATGTAAAACTGCAAGGGCTAGATGTTGATAGTGCACGGGAGGCGGTAACGAAGTGTTTGCATAAAGGCAATGGCTGACTGTATACCTATAGTCCGAATAATAAATCATGTAGGGGTTAAATGGATGAATAACACCATTAAGCTTGAGCTGCAAAAAAAGAAACAACTATGGAGGGAATTTAAGGAGAAAGGTGACTAGTAGGCACATGAACGGTATAAAGTGCAGGCCAGAAGGGTAACAAGTGTGGTAAGAAAAGCAAAAAAGGATTATGAAAGAACATTAGCCATGCAGGCTAAAGAGAATCCCAAACAGTTTTTTCGATATGTTGCAAGTAAAAGAAAATATGTATATGGCAGAATGATTTTAAAGAATGCCGATGATAGGGAGGTAACTGAATCAGTTGATATAGTTGAATTACTGAGCGAGCACTTTGCAAGAGTATATCATCCAGGTGGTGACATTGCAGAAATGAATAAACCAATAGATTATACAAGAATTGTGATGAATGAAGTGGAAGTGAATAGTCTATTACAAAACCTCAATGTCAATACATCTGTGGGATTGGATGGTATACCAGCTCGTGTCATATACGTGAAGCAGCTAAAGAATTGTCAGTACCTTTGATGATCATTTTGTTTAATTTGAGTCTTGGGTCTGGGTTAGTCCCGAGGGAGGAGTGGAAAGAGGAGAAAATAGTTCCACTGCATAAACTATACTGCTGTTGTAAATTACTGACTGATTAGCATATCAGGAATCGTTGTCAAGGTCTTGAAGAAATTAGTCAACAGAAAAATACAGGATTGGATAGATGAAAATGGGATAATGTATGGGGAACAACATAGTTTTGTGAAGGGTAGATCATTCCTCAGTAACTTGCTCACGTTTTATAACACAGTATCGGCTGAACTGAATAAGGGTAATGGGTTTACAGTGATTCTACTGGACCTTGCTAAGGCCTTTGACAAGATACCACATGGAATTCTAATCAGGAAACTGCAGCATATGGCAATGGATATAGGGTGGTGAGATGGATAGGAGAGTGGTTGATGGAGAGATATCAGAGAGTGGTTTATTCAGGAGTAGAGTCCAAAAGTCGGCCTGTGACTAGTGGTGTGCCGCAGGGTTCTGTTCTTGGACCACTACTTTTCAATTTGTTCATTAACGATATAGGAAAGGATCTGAGAGGAAGTGTTAACTTGTTTGCTGATGATGCAAAGTTGGGTAGAGCAATAGTGAGTGCACAGGATGTCAAAATAAAATTTTGCAAGATGATTTGCCTAGTTTGGAGGACTGGGCTAAGGAGAATGGATGTCAATTTAATGTGGCAAAGTGTAAGGTTATGCATTTTGGGGTGAAAAGATTAGCAGCAGTGTATATGACATTGGTAGAACCGTACTCCAGGAAATTGATTAGGCCAGGGATTTGGGAATGTTGGTGGATAGGGAGTTGAAATTTAGGGGGCACATCGCAAAAGTGGCTAAATCAGCTCATCAAATCACTTGGTTGTTGAAAAATACTTTAACAAGCAGAGACAAACAGGTTATTGTTCCTCTGTATCGAGCCTTGATAAGACCCCATCTAGACTACTGTGCCCAGATATGGGTGGCAGGGTTTCTTCTTGATGGGGAGAAGGTGGAGTGGATCCAGAGGCGAGTGACCAAGATGATAGCAGGTCTATGGAATGAACCTTATGAGAACAGGTTGAAGATTTGTGGGTTGCAGAATTTGGTTGATAGGTGGAAAAGGGGTGATATGATTGAGACATTCAAATTGCTGAAGGGTTTCTATAGGATTAATTCAGAGGATATTTTTGAGATCAGGACTGGTGGTGGGAGAACTAGGGGACATCTATGGAAGCTGGGCAAGAGTGTGGTTAGCAAGGGTGTTAGAGCTGGGTTCTTTACTTTCAGAGTGATAAATGAGTGGAATAAGCTGTCAGAGTCTGTTGTGGGTGCTATGACAGTGAATGAGTTCAAGGCGAGTTATGATAGATACTGTGTGAATGTTGAATAGTTGTTCTTGACATGATGTTAGGGCCTCCCTTGATGAGTCTGTCGACTCCTCGCCTTAAATTCATTCAATGTCTGCACTCTCATCACCCTCAAGCAATGCATTCCCTGCTCCTACTACTCTCCATGAAAAAAAAAAAAAAAAACTCCTCACTCTCTTACTTGTTACTTTCTTTTGTAAAATCCATAGATCACATCTTGTCCTTGTCCTTTTCCCTTCTTCTACCATATGAAAAATCTTCCCAGTGCCAGTCCAATAAATACCTCTCAACAGATTAAATATCTCAATCGTATCACCTGTTCATCTCCTTTCCACTAGACTCTGCAGATTGCATACCCTCAGTCTATCTTCATAATCAATTCTTCATCATCATCATCACCATCTTCCTTATACCCTCTTTTACCTTGCGGTGTCGAGGGTCCATTGATCATCGGACCTCACTCCGTTTACAGGATAAGGTGGTCAGCCTTATGCCCCGGTGTATCCTATGGCCTGTAGTGTTGAGTTCTCAAGGCCAGTTTGCCTGCTTTGCGGGATGAAAAACCCCAGAATAAACTGGGGAAAAAACCCTGCTGTCCACGCTCAAGACTGGCTAACTTGGCTATGGCTGAGGAAGATCCTTCAGCTCTTCACGTCACCAACGGGAATCAAACCTAGGACACTCCTTCCCCAGGCATATGGTTGCGAAGCGCATAGCCACTAGGCTAACCGCGAGGACTAATCAATTCTTTAGTCCTAATTTTTGTTCTCTCTGTTTCTCTGCATTCCCTCTACACTTAAATCTCCTTTAAGTCCTGATAACCAGATCTGAGCACAGTAATCCAGATGTGGCTTAAACAAGATTTTATACTATGGAACTACCATTTGTTTACCCATAGTGATCAATGTTCTTCTCGTAACTAGCACTTCAGGTTGTCATAACTTTTATAAAATACTCTCTGTACTTTACATTACTCATCTACTATCATCCCAAGATTGCTTCCTCTACTTCTTCCAATATATCTCCACCAAGAGAGAGTGTGTAGCCACACATCTGTGGAGCCAAAATATCAAAATTTTACATTGAGCTGTATTAAACTGATATTCCCATTCATTTGTCTACCTTTACAGCTTATACAAACCTTCCTAAAGAAATATAACATCAGCTAATAACCCCCTCATGATCCACATCATCTGCAAACAACTGCATATCATTGACATAAAGGTTGAACAGTAATGGTCCTGTACTAAATCAGTGGAATCTCCCATTTATAACCTTCCTACTCCTCAATACAGCTCTCAAAATACATAATTCCTTGATATCTATGAATGCTAACTTCCAACATCTAATTTAACATCTAAACCATACATAGCAATTCCAGCACTCTATATTTTATTTTTTCTAAGTTATTAAAAAAAAAGCTTGTAAAAATGTTCACTATTATAATATTTCTTAGATTTTGATTAAATTTTTTTTAATATCTAAATTAGATAGAAATAGTTTCTTAAATATCACCTTCTACAACACAAGAAATCCTGGCATAAAACTTTTTTTTTGGAAGTTTTTTCCCACTTGGTTAGACTATAATAAATTTAGTTTAATCCTTTATCCAAGTGTAAGCAAACAAAGTTTGTGCCTGATGTATCTTCAGGACTGAGGCAACTCGTGTTAAAGGTGAACCAAGCTCTCATCACTTCTTGTCTTAGTATCTCCCATAATGCAAAGCACATCTCCTCGAGACATGTATATATAATGCTATGCATTAAGGGAAGGACCACTGCCCAGACTGGTTTCAACCTTTATTGAATGTTCAAGTACAGGTCAAACTCCAAAAACACAGCGTTATTCTCCTCAGTAACAAGCTCACCCTGCCACTGAGAAGAACTCCCAGAACCGGTTGGCTCTACATTGTGGCAGGCTCACCCCCACAACTGAGCAGAGCCACTCATTTGCTCATATCTCATCTGAGGGGTAACAGCAACAGCCGTGCCTCAGTTAACTTCACAGGCTACAGCATTGCCATTCATTACCCTTCCACTCAGGACCTGGGTGACAGCAACAGCCAAGCCTCAGTTAAAACTTCATGGGCTACAGCATTGCCATTCATCACCCAAGCTTCCAACTGGTTTTGACCTTTATTGAGGTCTCGTCAGTGGTAACCAGACCCAGAGGTGGTGATACTAAAGTGGAAGCAATGGAGAGGTCATATTTACCTATATGAGTTGCCAAAAGGTGTCTCACCTTATTATTAAATTACTCTGGATTTAGAGAAAGATGTTGGAAGTTTTTTCCCACTTGGTTAGACTATAATAAATTTAGTTTAATCCTTTATCCAAGTGTAAGCAAACAAAGTTTGTGCCTGATGTATCTTCAGGACTGAGGCAACTCGTGTTAAAGGTGAACCAAGCTCTCATCACTTCTTGTCTTAGTATCTCCCATAATGCAAAGCACATCTCCTCGAGACATGTATATATAATGCTATGCATTAAGGGAAGGACCACTGCCCAGACTGGTTTCAACCTTTATTGAATGTTCAAGTACAGGTCAAACTCCAAAAACACAGCGTTATTCTCCTCAGTAACAAGCTCACCCTGCCACTGAGAAGAACTCCCAGAACCGGTTGGCTCTACATTGTGGCAGGCTCACCCCCACAACTGAGCAGAGCCACTCATTTGCTCATATCTCATCTGAGGGGTAACAGCAACAGCCGTGCCTCAGTTAACTTCACAGGCTACAGCATTGCCATTCATTACCCTTCCACTCAGGACCTGGGTGACAGCAACAGCCAAGCCTCAGTTAAAACTTCATGGGCTACAGCATTGCCATTCATCACCCAAGCTTCCAACTGGTTTCGACCTTTATTGAGGTCTCGTCAGTGGTAACCAGACCCAGAGGTGGTGATACTAAAGTGGAAGCAATGGAGAGGTCATATTTACCTATATGAGTTGCCAAAAGGTGTCTCACCTTATTATTAAATTACTCTGGATTTAGAGAAAGATGTTGGAAGTTTTTTTTCACTTGGTTAGACTATAATAAATTTAGTTTAATCCTTTATCCAAGTGTAAGCAAACAAAGTTTGAGCCTGAAGTATCTTCAGGACTGAGGCAACTCGTAGTAAAGGTGGACCAAGTTCTCATCACTACTTGTCTTAGTATCTCCCATAATGTAAAGCACATCTCCTTGCGGACATGTATAATGCTACGCATTAAGGGAAACCTGTACGAGTTGCCTTTTGGCAACTCGTATAGGTAAATATGACCTCTCCATTGCTTCCACCTTAGTATCACCACTTCTGGGTCTGGCTCCCACTGACGAGACCTCAATAAAGGTCGAAACCGGTCTGGATTTGCATTATGGAAGCTACTAAGACAAGTAGTGATGAGAGCTTATCCACCTTTACCACGAGTTGCCTCGGTCCTGAAGATACTTCAGACGCAAACTTTGTTTGCTTACACTTGGATAAAGGATTAAACTAAATTTATTATGGTATAAAACTATATCAATAACAGAGATATAAGCCTATCTAGTCAGAATAAAACCTTTTGTTGTGAGGTGAGGAGAGGATAAATTCATAACCAATTTAAAATGATATATATATATATATATATATATATATATATTTATTTATTTATTGAAGCTAGCTTCAATATACATATATATATATATATATATTGAAGCTAGCTGCCACTGGAGTCTCTGTAGCTCAAGTTACAAACAACACTTGGAAAGCTCTGAATTTGAATTCCATTAATAATGCAAAGAACCCTTTACATAGAGCTTTCAAGCAAAGGTTAGCCTTCGCATGTACAGATAGCAGGTTCTCCCTCTTGCAGGAAAGCAAACTGGCCTCATAAACAAAAATATGTATAAACATAACACACTGTCATAGAGGATGTAACAAAAGAATGTCAAAGCCAGCAAAAAGTTTAATAGCTTTTATTTTTTTTGAATTTCCTTCCTTACTGAATAATTCCTACCTTCCTGATCGCCATATTCCACTGGCTCAATATAACAGCAAAAACACATATTCATGAAACCTAGTCATCAAATTACAGTAAACAAAGTCCTTGATGGATTCATTCTACTTTTAAAATATTTGAAAATATCCATCAACTGCTGATATACTATCAAGTGAGGTATCACATATTATGATTATTCCAAATTGGTTCAATTTCTCGCATCTCAGCCTTTTCAGTTCTCATGTAGCATTCTTAACTGCCACATTCTTAAATTTCTCAAAGCAATTATTTAATTGGGCTAAATACCCAAAATATTGTAGCTGATTTATTCAAGAGGTTGTCATCCCATAGAGTCAAGATCCTTTATTTGAATATCAGGTTTAATAGCATTTTTTATGAATGACGTGTTTCATATAGATCATAAATGATAGTGGGGAAGACAGCACTCATCATTTACATCTGATTTAACATCAAAACATCTTCTCATGCATTTTTTTATTTCTAAATGCTGATTTGAACTTGATCTTTATAAGTTTCCATTTATACCATAAAGAAATAAAGAATTTAGATTTTTCTAAATTCTTTATTTCTTGTTAGGCCAGGTATTCTTTACCTGCTTTCCCTTGAATATGTTTTCTCAACCTTTTCTCACATATGCTTACATAAATCTATCCTGGAACACCCAGTAAGGAAAATTCAATTTTATTTCCTTTTTTGATAAATTGGTAATGTGAGCTGTAATCTAGTCACCTTGAATTCAATCTTTGACCAGGCCTTCTAAGTTACACAGCACTGCTGCAAAACTAATTTCAGGTCAAATATCATCTAGTCTGGCTGTCTTTCCACATTTTAGGTTTCTGACAGTTTTTCTACTCCATGTACTAGTATTTACTTCTGGCTTCTAAGCTTCATCTAAAGGATTTTCTGCCACTTTTTTTTTTTATCATTTCTCTCTCAACCTTTTCTCACATATGCTTACATAAATCAATTTTATTTCCTTTTTTGATAAATTGGTATAATGTGAGCTGTAGTCTAGTCACCTAGAATTCAATCTTTGACCAAGCCTTCTAAGTTACATAGCACTGCAGCAAAACTAATTTCAGGTCAAATATCATCTAGTTTGGCTGTCTTTCCACATTTTAGGTTTCTGGCAGTTTTTCTATCCCATGTACTAGTATTTACTTCTAGCTTCTAAGCTTCATCTAAAGGATTTTCTGCAATTTTTTTTTTTTTTTTATCATTTCTTACCCTCATGTAACAATTACTCCAGATATCCAAAATATCCTTAATTCAGTTTTCATATCATCTTTATGATCATTGGTTCCTTTGGTTGCATCCTTTCCTCCATTTCTAAGCTCTTCTTAGTAACCTCCAAAACCTTTTGTCTCCCCACATGATATTTATATTAATTCCAAAATCTTCTCATGGTTTCAATTTTGCTACCTGTACACATTACTTGGCTGTCCTACATTAAACAAAGAAATCCTAGCACTGCCAAATAATGGCAATGTCATCACTAAAACAAATATAGCTGTAAGAATTTACAACTGACTAACCCTTTATCCTGGAAAGGTAAATTCAGTTTTTTTTTTTTTTTCTTTTGATAAATTGGTGTAATGAGAACTGTAGTCCAGTCACCGGGAATTCAATCTTTGACCAGGCCATAATACTTATATGAATCATCATCATACGTATCAAGGATTTAAGCCTAGCATGCTCTGTTCCGGCCTTAGAAGTCATCGTTGAATCGTTTAAGAGGACGTCCTGGTTTTCTTTTTCCTAATGGCTTGTACTTTAAGGCTTGTTTTGGTAATCTTTCTGTTTTCATTCTTTGAACGTGTTCCATCCATTTATGTTTATATTTTTTAATTTTTTCTATTACTGGTTCTTGGTTTAATTCTTTCATAATATCTTCGTTTCTTTTGTGATCAAATAGGGTATGCTTTCAAGTTTTTCTCATAAACTTCATTTCTGCTGTTGTTAATCTTTGTTTGTCTTTTTGTTTTATTGTCCAGATTTCGCTTCCATACATTAAGACCGGTAGGGCTAATGTATTGTATACTTTTAGCCTGGTTTGTTTTTGAACTAGGTTTGGTTTAAATATAGAATTAATTACACCTGTTATTTTTAAATATTTTGCAATTTTTACGTTTATATCTTTTTCATTTTCATATGTGATCATACATCCTAGGTAGTTAAATGAATTCACCTGTTCTAAGATCTTGTTATCTATTACTATTTTAGTTCTTGCTGGATCTTGTCCTTTAAAGGCCATAGTTTTTGATTTTTCCGTTGATATTATCATACCATTATTATTATTATTGTTCCGGGCAACTCCAAGGAGTCAACAGACTCATCGAGGGAGGCCCTAACATCATGTCAAGAACAACTATTCGACATTCACATGGTATCTATCATACCTTGCCTTGAGCTCATTCACAGTCGTAGCACCCACAACAGACTCTGGAAGCTTATTCCACTCATTCACTACTCTCCAAGTAAAAAATCTAGCTCTAACACCCTTGTCAACCACGCTCTTGCCCAGCTTCCATTCATGGCCCCCTAGTCCTCCCACCACCAGTCATATTTTCAAAAATATCTTCTGGATCAATCTTATAGAAACCCTTCAGTAATTTGAATGTCTCAATCATATCACCCCTCCTTTGCCTATCGACCAATTTCTGCAACCCACAAATCTTCAACCTATTCTCATAAGGTTCATTCCATAGACCTGCTATCATCTTGGTCACTCGTCTCTGGATCCTCTCCACTTCCTCCCCATCACGAAGAAACGCTGGTGCCCATAACTGGGCACAGTAGTCCAGATGGGATACCATAATCTTTGGATATCTCATTTAGATTTAAAATAGCTTTCTGTAAGTTATCTTCAGAATTTGTAATTATTATTTGGTCGTCGGCCAAGAGGAGAGTGTTTAAGTTAACTATAGGTGAAAGTTTAATTCCTTGATGTAAATTTTTACTCCATTTTATTATTATTTCATTTAAGTAGATATTAAAAAGAGTTGCCGAGATGGGATATCCCTGTCGGACCCCTTGGTTTATCTCTCTTGTATGTGATAGCTCGTGATTTAATCTTATTTGTATTTGATTATTTTCATATATACTTGTGATAGCTTTTAGGATATTATTTGGTATTTGTCTTTCTTTTAATATGTTTCTTTTAACTTTGTCAAATGCTTTTTCAAAGTCAATAAATGCAACATGTGTTTCTAAATTATATTCTCTTCTTTTCTCTATTATTAATTTTAGGAAAAAGGCTGGGTCTATACATGATCGTCCTTTTCTAAATCCATTCTGTACTTCTAGAATAAAGTTTTCGGAATATTTCATTAGTTTGTTATTTAAGATTCTGCTATATATTTTGTAACAGGAATTTAGTATACTGATATCTCTATAGTTTTTAGGGTCATCTCTATTACCTTTCTTAAATATAGGAATCACAATTGCTTTTTTCCATTCTATTGGAGGGATACCAGTTGAGTAAATTTTATTTAAATGAATTTTACTTATTTGCTTATATGAATCATGGCTTTTGTAAAATATGGTCTTGGCTTATATGGATCATGATTATCACTACTAAGCACACTATTCAGTGATTAAATATATGATTGTTAATTGAGTGCCTTCAGGTAGCAATTTTGTTATGTATGTATATAGCAGTTTCTTAACCAACCACTTCTGTTCTGTGCTTCTTTTTTTTTCTCCGGATTATATAATAGTGTAAGAAAATAGTGGAATAAAAAACTTAAATGGTGAACTCACACATGTCCCTCCTAGGCGATTACTTTCAATGAGGGCAACGCGTTTCCCCAATTCCGCTGCTCTTCTTGCACTAGCTATACCACCTGAACCACCACCAACAACAAGATAGTCGAATTTCTTTGACAACATTGATGGAACGGAAGACGAGAACCTCTTACTAAAAACTTGGATGGAAACCATGCGAACGTGTTATTGCTGTTATTATTATTGAGAATATTTCTTTATAAACTTCAAGCAAATGCAATAGAAGAATTATTAAAGTGACAGACTAAACTAAAACCTCTCGTCACTTCAGCAGGATAGCATGTGTTGCACCCATGATTTACCTATGATGCAAGGCTGACAGATTGCGATTTTGTAATTTCCTATTTTAAATTGCAGGCGCAGTACCTGTGCTACTACAAATATAAATATAAACATTAAAAAGCAGTGGCTCGTGAAATCGTGGGAGTGATGCAACTTTTTCGAAATATACATAGACACTGTAAGTACAGTGTATACATGTTTGGATAAAATATCAAACTTATGATAAAAATTAAAAAAAAATTAAACATGAAAAAATATTGTTTATTATCGATAAAATTATACAATTTGGTATAATCCAACAAATAAAATATATTCTTCTTGTTTTGTTTCATGAAAAAATATTGTTTATTATCGATAAAATTATACAGTTTAGTATAATTCAAAATTACATAAAAATAAAATCCATTCCTTTAATTGTAATTAAAGCAATGGATATACAATTTTTGGACATTACAATTAAAGGACTTAATTGTAATGTCCAAATATTTAAAGAGACGGAATAAACACGATCAGCACTACGAACACTCTACTACTGGCGCAAACTGCATATAAATAACGGTTTATATGCAGCACTGTCCGTCGCGCAGTTCCATTGCGCGACGACAGTGCCGCATTACACTAATAGCTTGCATCTCACTATGACGTGCATATGCTTGCGCGCGTAGCAATATAACAAAGTGCTGCTAGTCCTTCGCCCTCTTAAGTGCTACAAGATGAATTTTTATTATTTTTTATACAAAATAAGAGAATTGTATAGGATTGTTCATGATAAAATTAAATATTACAAGCAAATATAAATACATTAATAAATATATTTATATATCTGGTATTTATTTATATATCTGATATTTACCAGATATTTATATATCTGGTAGATGGCGTTGGTGTAGTTGATGCTAGTTGTAGCTGGTGGAGAGTTTGATGAGTCTTTGGACACCCTGGAGGTGCTACATAATAATAATAGTAATATCGAGAAAAATTTGGGGTCTGCAGTTCCGTAGTACCTATGCACTATTCGCTCCTGTTAAAAAGTAGAGGCACTGTCCACATTTTCGCAGTTTGGGTGGCCAGATTTTTATCTTGTCGCACATTATGAGCAATAGTGACAACCAATATTAAGAAATCCTAGGATTCTGTTCTATCACTTATTCCTTCTGGTTATTATTATTATTATTATTATTATTAGTAGTAGTAGTAGTAGCTGTTGTTGTTGTTGTCGTCGTGGTGGTGATGGCCATATTAGTTTCATCAACTGATGTCCGTGAATGCAAAGATATATCGAAAACAGAACCTTTAACACGTTCATTGCCAATCACGCGATATCGCGCGATGCGAGTTCTCACCAAGCCGCCGATCACGCGTTATCGCGTTGACGTCGTTAACTAAATAAATAAAAAAAAAATTTGGCCATCACACGAAATTCCAATTTTCAGCTTGGCAATGAAAGTGTTAAAAGAGAGAGATAAAAGAAATTTCTCCACGAACTCCTAAGGCTATCAGACTGGAATTTATTATTATTATTATTATTATTATTATTATTATTATTATTATTATTATTATTATTATCTTATGACACAGACTTATATAGCGGGTCCGTTCTATTGTTACACAGAGTTCATCATACAGCACCTTAAACACATTCAAATTCTCTGCAAACACCACACTCTCAGATAATGCATTCCAATCACTCACAACTCTGCATGCAGAAAACCTGCTTCTTACTCCCTTGTTCACACCCTCCTTATATATCTTCCAGGGATGACCTGTTGTTCCCCCCCCCCCGATCTCTCACCATTTTATGAAATTTTCTTCAACATTAATCCTATAACAACTCCTTACTACCACGTACTTCTCTATAATATCACCCCTCCTCCTTCTATCCACCAGACAAAGCAAACTGCATCGCCTCAACTTTTGCTCATATTCAACATTCCATAGATCAAAAACTATTTTGGTCAATCACCTCTATACCCTCTTCAACATCTCTTCATTCTTTTGGCAACCAGGAGACTAAATCTGTGCACAGTAGCCCATATGTGGCCTAATCAGAGTCTTTTACAATGGAACTAGAATATCCTTACTTATAATGAATTAGTAGTAAGGAAAACACAATGAATTCTGGAACGATGCGGAAGTTAGTGTCCTCCGCATCGTTTCAGAATTCATTCTGTTGTCCTCACAATTTTGACAATATATTCTCTAAATTTCAGATCCTTGTCCACCATAACTCCAAGATCTCCCATTTCCTCCACTTCCAACTACATATTATCCCACCAATAACTTTCCATCTTTATTTTCCACATTTTTAAACTTTACATTTTGTAACATTGAACTTTTTTTCTCCTTTTGACTATCACCAATTATAGGCCGCCACCGATAAAGAGACCTGCTTCTGAAGGTCTCTTCTCTTGAGTCATTTTTTTTGAGTTTATGGGATGAAAAACTCGAGTTCCAGGAAAAAAAACCGGCTTGCCGGTGCCAAAGATCGCCTTACTTGGGAACCGGTCGAAGAAAGGCTTAGAAAAAGTTCCTCCCATCAGTTACAAGACTTGAACTTAAGTTTATCTTCGGGTGGCCTGGCGCAGAGTAAGCAAGCGCCACGTCCAGTTAGCTACACAGGCCTCTCATCCCAATCTATATTTCCTAACTAAAATCACTCATAATGATCACCCCCTTTTCCCATTTGCTTGGCTAATTTGCATACACATTTTCTGGTCACTACTCTCCCCATTGCCAGGTCTGTAGCAACATCCAACAATGCATTTCATTCTGTTCACCTGTATCTCACACCATACTGTCTCAAAATCATTACTACTATTTCACCCTTTTCATTTCTATCTTGTATGGATGTAATTCTTTTTCTGTCATCAATAGTACCCTACCACCATTTTTACCCTTTCTATCTTCACGAAATACATCATACCCTTCCATCTCTATTCCTGTCAGGATGTCATCCTCATCCAACTATGTCTCACTTATTCCAACCATTTTTGGGTGAACAAACTTATTCAATGCAAACATTTCGTTTCCCTTGTTTCTTTACTTCTAGCATTCGTATACAAACATGACAACTCATTCCTGGATCTATAACAAGTTTTATTGATACCATTTATTAGACGTGACTTCTCTATGCTTTCTTCTAACCATTTCTTTTTTCTCCTTACTTGTCCCAGAACCTCTTCAAATCAAACTGTTTTCCGTACATCCCATATCATCCCCTAAATATTTAATGTCTATTAAAGGTTTGTCTGGCTGGTTTGATTTGTGAGATCAAAGACACGAGCCCAAGGAGAATAAACCCTTCCACATTCGAGTGAAATTGGATAAACCATTTACCTTCTGACAAAAAAAATCTCTTATAAAGTTTCCTCGCATGCCTGACGGGATTTATAACTAGCCACCCCGGATGGTTAGAATAATCAATACTGTATCACACATACACACAATATCCTTCAAACGTTGCCTTAAACTCATTTCACTGTTTCCACCACAACTTGTCACACTCTCAAGCAACAGTTTCCACTAACAGTCATTGTGCATAAAGCCAACTCCTCGCTCATCTGCTCACACCCTCTTTACATAATTTCATGCATGACTAGCTGTTCCACGCTGTCATCCTTTGCTCTATGAAAACCACCTTCCAGATTAATCTGGTAAAAATTCTTTATCAACTATTATGTCACAGTCATGCTGATACTGCCTTCATATCGCAGTTGAAAGAACGATAGGATATGCGTCCTTCGATTAGAAAAGTCCTGGATTCAATACAACTCAGGATGAGAAGAATCTTTGGAAACTCTGTAAAGATTTTGCACAAAGTTTTTTGATGGACTACAACATGACAACTTAGTATTAAAATTGTGATGATTGCAGTTAGATAATAGACGTATGTGCGGGATATAAGATTGACTGTCAGAGAAATAAAGTTAACAACTTGCTGAATGGTATCAGCAAGTTGTTGAATGGCGCTTGTTACCTTGGGAGAGGGAAGATCACTAATTTCACTATAGATAGATCTGTTTTGGACAGTTAATGTTTAATGTATGTTCATGATTTTGGAAGATGCTTAACCACCCAACCGGCCAAGACGTATATATACATCCAGGTTACCATGGATGTGAAGTGCATGTTAAAATTGTAATATCATTGATAGTACATTGAAATATATGATGGATACGAAGTGTAGAGGAGTGGAGTATTTTATCCATATTGATGGCGACGTGATTAAATGGGAATAAATGCAGTTGTTTGTAGACGACGCAAAGTCTGCATTCAGTTATGCATGCATGGCATGCATGTGGCCTAATAAAGTCATTGTACACTAGAAATATAATCCCATTACTTAACAAGTGAATATATTCCTTATCATTGCAATGATCTGTTATACTGTTCCTTATAATTCTAGCAATGTGGATCCAAATTTCCTTCCATTCCTGTCATTATCCCTAGGCTGGTTATCTCAGCTTTCTGCAAGATATCTCACCAGTTCCATAAACAATATTTCAAGTCTATCATACAAATTTCGAAATCTAACACTGTGTAATACTGAAATAACATTTAGTAGATACATTTAGTAGATTTAGTAGTAGTGAGTAGATGCAGCTCATTTAGCTGCATCTACTCACTGCCTCATGGTTTTCCCAATTTTGTATCATCTGCAAAAAGTGCATTTTTCTCCATTTAAACCACTTACAATGTCATCAGCATGAACGCTAACCATTTATAACACCAAAATAGATAACTGAGGAATATCATTACTCTCCTCTTCCAGGATACTAAGCTCCTATTCACAACTTGCTAAAGTATGAGCAAGTTGTTCATCTTGATGATCTGACAGTCAATATTCCTAACTCATTAATTCTGTTATCAACCTCCAATAAATAGAGAAACTTAGGGCACTACGAAATACCATTTTACACTATAATCGGTCTTTCGTATCACTCGCAGTTCCTTTACTGACTAATCATGTAACAGTCCACCAAAAGCCTTTTGGAAAATCAAAAACAGTACTAGACTATTTACACTCCTCCTGTAACTCATCATTACATCCAACCTCACATTACTTCCAGAATTACTTCATCTTCTACATCACCTGCTTAATCTCTCCATTCATCCACTCACACCTAGTCTATTTAACCCTCATACTTGAATGAATTCAGACCCTGCTACTGTTAATATATCTTGAGCAACACCGCCTTATTCTTTGCTAATGCTTCACTATGCCTCGAGTTTCATGATCATCAGTCGTATCATCCACCACGCGATTCATCGCCCAAAGATGACTTTCTCTGAATGGAGGCAGATTTGACCATTCTCTATAACATTCTCTGATTCATATGAATGAAATCGAATATTATTTGCATTCGTGTATCCTCTGTTATATACAAAAAGGAAAGTTGCTAGTACTTAATGGAAACTCGAGAAATTGTTTCTGTTTCTTCCCTGAAGACACTGACTTTTGAGATTTTGAAACCTTGATCCTAGATACACTGCTTGGCAAGATATCAACGGACACCATAGTGTAACGAACAAACAGTCATGGCGCCCACATTAATAAGATGCAGGACCTCCTTTCGCTGTGATTACTTCCAATCATACAGGACATTCCAGTAATCGTGTACGATAGCGATTACTGGAGATTTTAGACCATTCTTTTAGTAGGCATGTAATAAAGTCCTGTACTGTTGTGGAGCAGACGTCCCTTGACCTCACCCAATCCTCCAGTTCACCCACACATGTTCAGTAGGGTTGAAATCAATACTGTGTGGTCTGCCAGTAATTGTGGTGATGTTCATGTCTACAAACCGTGCAGTTATAGCAGAAGCCTTATGACATGGGGCATAGTTTTGGTCAGTTCCGTAGAAACGCCACACAGTAGAGAGTATTGCATTGTTCAAAATGTTCATATACCACTTGAAGTTCAATGCTCGTGGCACCACAGATAAAGATCTGCGGCCAAACGGAGAAAAACAAGACCATACCATCATACCACCACCTTTGAATTTCATAATTGGGGTTATGCACTCTGATAAAAGACATTCACCAGGCACCCGCACCTGTTCATTCATTCAGCAGAGGGTGTAAAGTGATTCGTCGTTAAATAACACAGCTTTCCAAGCTTGCATGTCCCGCTGTGCACGCTCTTTCTACCATGGTAGACAATGCTGCATGTTGGTTCAGGTAATGTAGGATTTTCATACTGCGATCCTACCATTATTATTATTATTATTATTATTATTATTATTATTATTATTATTATTATTATTATTATTATTATTATTATTATTATTTTGACACCTCCAGGGAGTCCAAAGACTCATCGAGGGAGAGTGTGCCGACAGCATCGAACGATTGGTCCCTTCCAACTACTAACCGCGCTCAAACTTACATAACTGAGCCATTAGTAGCAGAAGCTCTACCAATCGACCAACCTTTGCTGGCTAATGGAAATTCATGTTGTGAGCCTTGGTTCTGAATGTGCAGATTCGTGTTCCAGTCGAACTCAGCATTATAATGTGTTGGCCAACGAATGGCAGTTTTTACATATTATCCTTTGTAGCACCCTATGGTCAGGTTTGACGAGAGGGGTTGGTCATCCCCTGCGGGTAGCACTTGCACTTGACTCCCAATTTGTCAATAATTTGCCGAACAGATAGGACTGCAACATGGAATCCTATCACAAAGCCTCTTTCAAACTCCATCAGTTCCCTTTTCGCAGCCATTTCACCCAGACACAGTTGTACTGGCTTGGGCGCATCATATTCCTCAAATTTATACCCGCTACAAACGTGTGACTTGCATGGCATGATGCACCTTGCCCATGGGAGTGTATCGACTTCTTTTCAAGCAATGTCCTATCTCTTGGTTCCAATTTATATTGCATAATTTTAAAAAAAATCACCATTCTCTTATTTGCTAGGCTAATACTGTGCATTTTTTTGTTACTAGAGTCCACCCAGGCTATATTATCTAATGTGATAATATAGGATATATCTATATATCCACCCAGGATATATCTAATGTGATGTTGCTTTCAGCAACATCACATTAGATATATCGTGCTGTCCGCATTCATCACACACACAATGGTGTCTCAAAAATAATGCTATTGTTAATTTTCTCATATCAATGACTTTTCCAGTTGAGTGAGATCAATTTCACTTTTTTTTTTCTTGCTAGCGATAATCCAGTATATTCAATATTTTCATTTTACAAGCCTTGAAATATTCAAAGCATCAAAACTTTGGAAATATCTACTGTGAAAATTGAGTTTTCGAATATGGAACTAGGTCGCCGAAACGAGGGTTTTATAAGTTTAATTCAAGTTGCTGACTGCAATCGAACTTATAAAATCCTTTCTTCGAACGGTTCCCAAATTAGTCGATCTCTGGCACGGGGAAATAGAATTTTTTTTTTCTCCCGTAATCTCGGGTTTTCATTCCTTCGTCTCAAAAATCGACTATGGAAATTATGCTGTTATAAATAAATAATACGACTGTTCATGTTTAGGAAGAGGTGGAGGTAGGTTTCTGTTCTAGTCTCTCGACCGAAATCCTTGGTTCGTTGAAAACTTGAGCTCACAATCCGCAAAGGTGTGAAGGATGGAGAATGGCTGCCCACTAGATCTTAGGGATAAAAGAGCTTTGCCTACTCCCTTTGGGTAATAAATAACATTAGAAAATGTTATTTAGGACGTTATGTGGATACGAAATGCATGAGGAGTGATATATTTCATTCATCATATCGATGTTGGTGTGAACAAAATACTGGAATTATTATTAGGCCTGCACAGCCCATAGTAACTTAATGTTTCTGGATACGTAGAAGAAAAACAATTCTACACTTGATTCTGTTCAATGAGTAGAGAAATTTTTTTTGTAATTTTTCAACTAAATCGCTAATAAATCAATATTTGATGCAACAGAATTTTGTTGAATTCGATTTTTTCTCAGAAGAAATCGAATTTTTAATGTTACCACTCAACATAAACGACCACAGTACAAATATGCATATAAAAAAAAAAAAAAAATCAGCTAACGCCTTTTTATTCCCGTAAACGGGAGTAGGCGAGGCCATTTAGCCCTATCTAACTTTTGGAGACTGAGTGGGCAGTTCAATCTCCACTGGTACCCAATCAGAGACAGATGGCCCAAGGCTATCGCTAATTAAGCGGTACGCAGTGAAGAGAGACGGCTCAAATGTGCCGCCATCTCGTGGTCCCTGACCCTAACACAATATATTTAATGTCTGAAATAATGTGGGTTCTACGGTCGATTTTCTTGAGTTTACAGGACGAAAAACCCGAGTTTCCGGGAGGAAAAACCTGCTTGCCCGTGCCAGAGATCGACTAACTCAGGAACCGGTCGAAAAAAGGCTTAGAAAAATTTCCTCTAGTCGCCGACTAGACTCGAAACCAAACCTTCCTTCGTGCGGCCAAGCGCGGTGGTATGCAAACGCCACATCCACTGAGCTACACAGGCTCTTCAAATATGCATATACAAATACTAAATACTTCAGGATTCGCTAGGAAATTAGTGTCTTCAAATCTTCTCTACATAGAAATATTGATTGCTCCCTCCCTTAAATTCAGCATTGTAACTGAATAGATGTTGAACTTATGATTTGACTATTTTGATTAGTTCACGCAATCAACTTGATCAAATTGGGCACATCATAAAGAACGAACTACTTCATCACATAATCAATACTCGATACTCCTAATTACGTCTCATTTATGTTGTCTTTAAACATAGGAAATATAGGAAACAGCTTAGTTCCCAATTATATAACCCACCAAATATATTTGGATTTAAATAATTGTATAATTAGCTCTGTGGAAATAGCATTTGCCTAATTAGCGCCAGAGAGCAAGAAAGAAGACAAGACTTTATGTTATAAGTTCAGTTCTAGTTGCAGAGTGCAGAAATTTATCTAGGCATCACTCCTAAACAAAAGCAGGCAAAATAGCTGTAAAAATAATAGTTTTTAAGAGGAGTAACATGGGAGTTTTCCTAGAAAAAATACCTTATCTAGGCATATTTTTTTTTTAGATATGGCGTTTGAAGTGGTCCACCTTTGGCAAACATAAGTATATTTATCTCTGGTAAAATCATTTTACCCCGCAACTCACAGAATAGACTGCAGAAGTAAATCTTTTGAAAACAATAAATTATACATCTTAAGGGTTAGTGAGCACGAAATAATGGCAGTTTTCTTCAATACTCTGTTTCGGGTAATAACACCCATGATGATAGCCTTGGAACTTAACTATGGCTGCCACTGATGGCTAAGAGTAGAGCCAGGGCCAAACGTTTCCTTTTCCCAGAAAAGCATGGAGCTAAAAGGGCTTTGCCAGTTCATCTATTAAAAGGATTTAGAGGTAAAAAAAATCAGCTAACGCCTTTTTAATCTCGTATATACGGAGTAGGTGAGGCTATTTTAGCCCTATCTAACTTTTGGAGACTGAGTAGGCAGTTCAATCTCCACTGGTACCCAATCAGAGATAGCTGGCCCAAGGCTATCACTAATTAAGCGGCATGCAGTAAAGGTAGACGGCTCAACAAGTGCCGCCATGTCGTGGTCCTTAATTCTAACACTCATTTAATGTCTGAAATAATGTGGGTTCTACAATCGATTTTCTTGATTTACAAGACTAAAAACCTCGAGTTTCCGGTAAAAAACCCTCTTGCCCGTGCCAGAGATCGAGTAAGTCGGGAATCGGTCGAAAAAAAAGCTTAGAAAATTTTTTTCTAGTCGCTGATTAGATTCAAAACCAAGAAGTCTTTCTTCATGCAGTCAATCGCCGTGGTATGCAAACGCCACAACCACTGAGCTACACAGACTCTAAGTTTTACAGGATGCATTTATTTTACTTTTCTCTAGCATTAATATAATTTCAACTTAAATGTAATGTATTTATAATAAATATATAATGATAAGTTAATGTTTTTTTATTCCCTTATAGAGTGTAAACGAGACCTTTAAACCTTATCTAGATTTGGAGACTGAGTGAGCAATTCAATCTCAACCAGTAGCCAATCAGAGATAGCTGACCCATGTGTTACACTAATTATAGACGGCCACCGATGAAGAGACTGGAAAAGTGCTGCCATTTCTTGGTACTTAACCCTAACAGAATATGTTACTGTTTGAAATAATGTGAGTTCTACGGTTGATTTTCTTGAGTTTAAGGGACGAAAAATCTGCGTTTCGGGTAGAAAAAACCGGCTTGTTCATGCCAGAGATCGACTAACTCGGGAATCAGTCGAAGAAAGGCTTAGAAAAAGTTCCTCCCGTCGGTGACTAGACTTGAACTATAAGTCTAACTTCGGGCGGCCTAGCACAGAGTATGCAAGCCACTTCCACTGAGTTTCACAGGCCTTGTGAATACATAAGGCCTGTGAAATACATCATCATCATCATCATCAGATTATTGCAGTATTATGCACTCTCAAGGAGTGTAATGATACTGCAAGATAAGGCATGCGACTGCAAATGCCGATCCTCTTCAATTCCCTGTGCATAGTTCGGTGAGATATGGGTTGGGAACAACCTCCATTAAATGCTTCAGTCAACTTGTGTACACAGGAAGTTCTCTTTGTCTGTACAAGTATTCTCAGCGAGATTTTCTTCCAAATATCTCTCAGGATATTTGGAGGAAACATCCAGTTGTGAAATGCTTTGTTTCGGTCTTCTAAGAACCTTCTTAATGCATCAATCCATATATCTTCGATTTCCTCGGATCTTTTCCCCGCCATTTTACATTAAACATCTATTTTGCTACCTTTCCATGCTGTTTAAGAGACGACACCACCAGTCATTAGCTTTGCGGATGCGCACGCGCGCGCGCACACACGCACACTGAATGCTAACACTGTTAATATCATTCGTAATCTCTTCGTTTTTATGTGATTCTGCAACTGGTGCCATTTGTTCACTCGTCTAAATTTTCTCAGAACTCGCATATCTGAGGTCTCTATTCTATGAACACATGCTTTATTACTAATCCATTTCTCAGAAACATAACTGAATTGGTCTAAAATCTATCTTGTGTATTTTGTATACAAATATTTTGACTAATTGCTCTCTTATTCAAAAGGCCTGTTTAGCTTAGTCGCTTAGGCCAATCACAGAAGACGCTCGCATCTTCTGTGATTGGCCGCTCGAAGATAGACTTATAGTCCGTGTCTAGCCACCGATTGGAGGAACTTTTTTTAAGCTTTTCTTCTACCAGTTCTCGAGTTAGTCGATCTCTGGCATGGGAAAGTGGGTTTTTTCTCCCTGGAACTCGGGTTTTTCGTCCCATTAACTCAAGAAAATTCTAGCGTAGAACCCACATTATTTCAGATAGTAACATATCCTGTTAGGGTTAGGTACCAACAGATGGCAGTACTTATTTACCGGTATGCCCACTCAGCCTTTAAAGGCGTGAATTTATTATTATTATTATTATTATTATTATTATTATTATTATTATTATTATTATTATTATTATTCCATATACATTTATTCAATTGACTCTTAGTATTCAGAATTTGTTAATCCAGATTTATATTCCCATGCTTAATTTGCCGATTTCACAGGGTACATATATCCCCCACCAAGCGATAAACCTCATCAGGGATTTTCTCGTGAACGTGATCGGCTCATACAGGGGAGTGTCAGGATTCTTACTCGCAGAAAGTCTGGTTTTTTATCTCACAATACAGACAAACCGTCCATAGAATACAGACATTAACAGCCGCAATAATTAGTAGTCTTAGTTCGGCCATAAGTTCAAACAGGTCAAATAGTCTATAGCCGTCTTCACGAAATGCACGATATATAGCCATAGGAATATATCGTATCCGATGTATCCCTATAATACTACATAAAAATGATAATCAAAAATAACAACAGTTATTAAATATTGAAGTTACGTAGCATTTCTAACTAGAGGCCAAATATAATCACTAGTGGAATGAAATGATTTCCTTTCATCCATACGGATTGGTAAGGACAGCTATGCTACCATACTAGGGAAATGACCATGAGCAAGGTGGTTTACCATTGCCTTCCTTGCCGTGCTATGTCTGTGTCCGTGCTATGGCTGTATCCTGTATGTTCACGGTTACGGTTTGCCTGTTTGCTGGATGAAAAACCCCAGAATAAACTGGGTGAAAAATCCTACTCTCCACGCCCAAGACCGGCTAACTTGGCTATGACTGAGGAAGATCCTTCAGTTCCTCACGTCTCAGATGGAAATCGAATCTAGGATACTTCTTCCCCAGGCATATGGTTGCGAAACTCACAGCCACTAAGCTAACAGCGTGGGCTAATCACTAGTATAAAATGTTTAAGTTGTATAAAATATACACACAGTTATGTTTTTAGAAGGTGGATCCACACTTGATTGAGCAAAGCATGTTGTAAGTAAAAAGCATTGATGATGAAGCCTAAAATACAACTAAAAACCAAGCACAGCGATAAGTCATACCATCTTAGCTTCTTCTATTATCTATTTCCAAATTTAATTGGCCATCTTTACTAAAATCATGTTTAAATGGAGCTGCCTACTTTTTTACCATCCCATTGAAACGAAGGAGCAGATTCACCTGAAATATTTTGTCTGTTTTATCATTTAGTCATATCATTGTCTACGAAGTATTTGACGGCACGATCTATCCCCCCCCCCTTTCCTCCCTTTTCTTTTCATATAATATATACAGTATATTGACATTATTATATAAATAAAAAATAATAAATATTAGTAAATATTTTTCACCAAAATCCAAGAATAACATCGATAAATAATATTTATGAAACTCCTGATGTTATTTAACAACATTACGTTATTATTTAGATTACTACTGCTCAGTGCAGGTTCGTGGTTTGAAATCGTGGGGGTGCTGCAACTTTCGAAATATACATACACACTGTGAGTACAGTGTATACGATAAAATATTAAAATTATGGTAAAAATTAAAAAAAATTAAACATGAAAAAATCGATAAAATTATATAGTTTGGTATAATTCAAAATTACTTAAAAATAAAATCCATTCCTTTAATTGTAATTAAAGGAATGGATTTACAATTTTTGGACATTACATGGTGGAGATGGAGAGTTGTACAATAAGTATTTTCCTGTGATGAATCTTCGGACTCCTTGGAGGTGTCAAGAATAATATTTAATTTTTTTTATTGCATACTTTTGTTACAGTTATTACATACATTACATACATTTGATTACATATGATACATTACTTACATTTGTTTACATATGATACATTACTTACATTTGTTTACATACGATACTTACATTACATACATTTTTTTACATATAATACATACATTACATACTTTGGTTTACATGTGATATGTACATTAAATGCACTTGGTCACATATGATACATCTTGGATGAGAACTAATTTCTCTGCTTTCATCCTCGAAGCTTATATTAAGCTTATCTGAGGATGACACCAGTCCGTTATTATTTATTGGTTTTTTTTTGCTATGTTGGGAAGCTACGAAATCTATGATTAAGAAATTCACACACACTCACACGCACGCATGCACACACACACACACACACACACACACACACACACACACACACACACACACACACACACACACACACACACACACACACACACACACACACACACACACACACACACACACACAATAACTTGGAATGTATCGATGCATCGCTGAACTGGAAGCTTGAACGAATGTATTGTGTTTCATTGTTTGTATGGTATTTTGGGTGCGTGTTTCTTGTTCATGGTATGTCCTTAGAGCTCTTTTCAGGCTATTGTAGTTTG
The DNA here is from genome assembly GCF_054136105.1 of Typopeltis vanoorti. Taxonomy (NCBI): domain Eukaryota; kingdom Metazoa; phylum Arthropoda; class Arachnida; order Uropygi; family Thelyphonidae; genus Typopeltis; species Typopeltis vanoorti. The sequence continues at coordinate 60,726,998 of NC_143553.1, forward strand.
TAAGGTTTCTGTATTCAAAATGTAATTTGTTTATCATGCCTGGGATGTAGAAGTTTCGCGTGGCCTTTCCGTAGTGATTATTGTATTTACATGTGATATAATTAGTAGTATGAGGTCTTCTTATACGGTATCTATTTCTGATTGTCCTGTAGTTGGAATCGAAATAATGTTTTAGCAAAGTTGCATAGTGAGATAAATGTTTTACTGTCAGTATTTTGTGTTCTGACATTGCAATGTTTACAAGGTCGTTATTTTCTCTTTGTTCCCAAAAGATCAGTTTGATCATTTTGTACTGTAGTGTCATTAATCTATTTAATTTGCAGGATGCACAGAAAGCATACGTTGTTATAGCGTATCTTAGTATATTTTGGCATTGTGCTTTGTATATTAGTGTTTTTAAGTGTATGGGAACTATGTCTTTTAACCTGTAGAGTTTACCACTTATTGTTCGGAGTTTGTTGTGTAGATGGTTTATGTGGCTATTCCAGTTCATATCTGCATCGAAGTAAATTCCAAGGTAACGTACTGTTTCAACCTGAGTGATTGTAGTGGTTTTGCTGTTCTGTGTGTTTTTTATGTTGGAAAGTGGATGTTAAATGGTTATATATTTGTTATCAATTGGTCGAGTCAGTGGATTTCTGAATATCATTAATTTTGTCTTTTCTGAGTTTAGGTGTATGGAGTTTTTCGTGAGCTAGTCTATGATCAGATTTATGTCATGTTGCATATTTGTTTGGGCTATGCTTGTGTTATTGTGGATGGATATTATAGCTGTATCGTCTGCATATTGGAATATCTTACCTTTGAGTGGTAGCTGATTAATATCGTGCGTGTTATTACGTTGAATAGAGTTGGGGAGAGTACAGCTCCCTGTGGTACTCCACAGGCTACTGGTAGCTCTCTGCTTCGGTTTGACCAGATACGTGTGACATGCTTTCTATTTTGAAGGTAGTTTGTAAACCACCTTTGAAGAGGCCCGTCTATTTCAACATGCCTCAGCTTTTCTAACAAGGTTTGATGTGTAAGTGTATCGAATGTTTTAGTTAGATCAATAAAGACTACCATGGCAATTTTGTTTTTGTCTAAGGCGGTATTAATTACGTCTGTAGGGTCTTCCAAGAGAGATATTGTTCCCTTATTTTTCTGAAAACCATATTGTGTTTTGGGGATAATATGAAAGATCTCAGTGTATGCTGTGAGTTTCTTCAGTATGATCCGCTCCATAATTTGATTGATAATTGGTAATGTTGCTATGGGTCTGTAAATGCTGATTAAATTTATTTTTCCATGTTTTTATATGGGTGTGATTATGGCGGGCTTTAGCATACTTGGTATCTGTCCCGTTTTAAATATGTTATTTATTAATTTTAGTAGGATAGGATTTAAAATAGTTGCATGTTGCTTTATATCTTTAGGTCTGATACCATCAATTCCTGGGCCTCTGTTTGGTTTGATTTGATGTATTGCAGAGAGAAGTTCTGCTTCTTTTATGGTTGGGAATCATAATGTCTGTTTTGATTGTGGTCCAAGTGAAGGGTCTCGTTTTGTGATTGGGGGACTATTTCTGTGCAGTTCTTGGATGGAGTCTGCAAAATATTGGTTAAAGTCATTTGCTAGTTGTTGGATAGGTTTTGCGTCTTTCACGAAGCTGTGTTTTATGGTTTCGGAGGCAGTGGTGTTGGGAACAAAATCTAGCATCTGATTGATCAGATGCCAGGTTTGTTTCATGTTGTTTTGTGCAGAGGTTAGTTTGTCTCTATAGTGGCTTCTTTTTGCATTTCTGATTTGTGTTGTAAGGAGATTCCTTGTTATCTTATATTCAGTTTTTAAAGCTGTGTTATTTGGATATCGCTTTAATTCTTTCCATAAAGCGTCCTTTCTGTGTATTTCTAGGATTAAGTTTTGTGTTATCCAAGGTTTTTTTGTTGTTTTTGAACGAATTCTGACTTTCTTTGTAGCTTTATTATATATTTCCTCCAGTGTGAGTTTAATGTTGTTGTATAAGATATCTGCTGAATCTGATGCCAGGTGTTCCCAGTCTGTTTTTCTTATTTCGTGGTTGACTATTTCTTTGTCTATTATTATTTTCTGTCGCTTTTCTTCTGTGGGACATTGCATGGAAATTGTCTTGGTGTGCAGGTTTAGAGCGGTGAAGTAATGGCCTGCTACTTTGTACTTTATGACTGATGCAGTGTAATTGTTTGGTGATGCTCGGACGTTTATATGATCTAGACAGGAGGCAGTGATAGTATTTCGGAATATTTCTTCTCTAGTACATGATGTTATTGTTGGTATTAGATTATACATGGATAGTGTGTCTAGGTATTGTACACTGTTGTTCTGGTTTTCGTTTGCAATATTTATGTTTATGTCGCCAATTATCATTAGGTATTCGGTTGAGCATATTTCTTGGCTTGAAAGCTAGGAATTGAGTTCGTGCAAGAATTTTATCATGTTTAGGTTTGGTGGCCTGTAAATAGCATTTAGTATTGTGGTATGCTGTCTATTGGTGGTATTAGTGATTTCGAGGCAAAGGGTTTCAGCATGCTCAAACTGATAGGCCGTTTCTTTTGCTATTAATTTTTGTTTGATAAATATTAATATTCCACCCCCTGTTTTTGTTTGGCGGCATGATCCATGTTATTGGAAGCCTGGAATTTGGAAAGCAGTCGCTTCGTCATTAGTTATGGATACTTCTGTAAGAATCAATATATCAGTGTCATTTCTCAGATAAGCCTGTAACAATAACCAATGTTTTCGGATGCTTCTGATGTTAATATACAAGATTGAAAGTCTCTCGCTTGTACTGTGTGTTGTTTCCATGCATCAAGCGATTCAAAAGTACAATTACTGATGTATTCTGGTGTAATTACATCTATCTGATGGTTCACATTCATTTTTGTTGTGTTGAGATCCTCTTATTGAACTAAGTTGGAGTCTTTTGTTTCACTCTGGCAACCTATCTATATCTTCTGAGCTTTTTATTTGTATATACTTTGAAGTCTGTGACTTTCTCAAGAATATTTTGCCGTCTTTGATCCATAAAAATTGATATTTTTTTTCTGTTTTTTCTTTTCTTGCTTGATTCAAAAGATTCTATTTGAAAGATGTTAAATACTCAGATAGAAAGATTGGCATATTGTCTTGCGATGCATTTAAATTCTTGACTACTGGTTTTTTCAGTCTGCTAGCTTTTATGAGATTGTCTCTTGTAGCCTTGCTTGTCAGACGAACTATGACTGGTGCAGGTCGTCGCGAGCCTTGTTTTTTTTTTGTTCTTCCTGGGAAACCGATTTATGATCTGAATATCATTATGCTCTAGGGCGATGTCAATTGCATGGCCTAACTGTAAAACTACGTCTCCGAGAATTTCTGTGGATTCGGTTTCTGGAAGACCATTTATGACAAGGTCTTCTTTTGTTGTTGTTGGTTTAAAACTTCGTATTGTAGTTTCAGGGAATTAAATTCTTGACGGAGTTCCGATGTGTCTTTTATCAATTTGTGCTGCCTGTCAGTTAATGCGTTAATGCTGGTTTTAATGTCTTTTACTGTTTGTAAGACTTCTTCGACTTTTAAATTATTAAATTTAACAAACTCTTCATATTCGCTAATTTTTTTGTTATTTCTTTATTCTATTTATCAAATAGTTCTTGGACAAGATCTACCAAGCTGGCTTTTATATTTTCTAAACCTTTTTCTAGTAATAAATTTACGGAACTCAAATTATAAGACTCACCAGTATTTTTTTGTCTGTTCAGTTCATCGTCCGCTTCTGCCTCCGGCATAATCAGTTGCGTCGTGGGTGGCGGCGTTTCTTTGTCCTCTCTGCAGTATAGGCATTTCCATTCCTCTCGCTTGGCATTGGATTTGCGTTGCCATGTTGTTTCTGAAAGTCCGGAACATGTAAAGTGAAGATTCCTAAGGCATTTCCTGCAGGTTATATGACTTCCGTCGGATGATAATTCCTTCAGGCACTCGTTGCATTTCATGGCTCACCTTTCTTCCCTTGGACAACTGTAAAGATGGCGACGTCCTTTTTTCTATGCTCATTAGTGACCACGGTGAACTCTGCTCAATTTTCAGCACACTCAGAATTTGGGTTTCACTTGGCCGATTTCGATGAATTATATATCACTGTCTTCAGCGTGACAAGAAGAGTTACCTTGTGTAACTCTATATAATATAATAACAATAATAATAATAATAATAATAATAATAATTGTAATGTCCAAATATTTAAAGAGATGGAATAAACATGACAAGCACTACGAACACTCTTCTACTGGCGCAAACTACATATAAACAACAGTGGAACTGCGCGACGGACAGTGCCGCATTACGCTAATAGCTCGCATCTCACTATGACATACATATGCTTGCGCATGTAGCAATATGACACTGTGGTTAACACAGTGCTGCTAGCGTCCTTCACCCTCCTAAGTTCTACAAGATGGACTTTTATTATTTTTTATACAAAATAAGAGAATTATATAAGGATTGTTGATGATAAAATTAAATATTACAAGCAAATATAAAAAATTAATAAATATATTTATATATCGAGAAAAATTGGGGGTGCTGCAGTTCCACAGTGCCTATACACTAGCTTCCCCTCTCACTGCTACTGCTCGCCAGCCTGGTTGGCTGAGTGGTTAGCGTAGCCGCTCTCCAACCAAAAGGCTGCGGGTTGGAATCCCGCAGCGGACATGGATGTTTGTGATTGTCTGTGAAAATACTAGTGGTGATGGGTAGTAGATGGCGTTGGTAGATGGTGATGGTAGTTGCGGTTCGTTGTAGTTCGTGGATTTGAGTGTTGGAGACAGAGAGCTGTAGGTACCCCCACTCGATGAGTCTTTGGATTCTCTGGAGGTGTCACGTAATAATAATAATAATAATAATAATACTGAGAGAGAGAGAGAGAGAGAGAGAGTACATTAGACAACTGCCGCCATCTCGTGGCACTAAACCCAAACACAAGTATTACTGTCCGGTACAATGTGAAGTACTAGGATCGATTTTTTGAAAGAAATATATTTGCATTGTATTTCACGCCAAAATTGCCGAAATAATTTAGTTTCTGGTTTTTTTTCGGAAAATTCTATACTAATATCGATGATTTTATAATATTTAAATAATATTTATGAAAAGTCTGATGTTATTCAACAACGTTGCATTCCTACAGATTCGAAGTGAAATATCTTCGTTCAGTAGATTATGGGTGCTAGTATAAAAGAATGATAAAAATGATTTTATTGTGTTAAACCTGGCAAAGAATTTAAGTGATGAAGAGCTGTATATTTTAGAATGGTTCTTAGTTTTCTAATGTTGAAATTCATCTCTCTGGGAAACTTACAAGAGAAAACATACGAGAACTATTTGTAGCCCCTGAATTAAAGAAAATTTGCATTTAAAAAAAAAAAACGATGTTTTCGAGGTTCATATACAATTTTGATTTCATAGATATTGTCCCTTCTAGACTTTGTCTTAGCGGGTTAGCAATGTTCCAACCCATATTGCAAATATCGGATCAGATGTATACGTATTTCAGGTGTAAGAAAATAGTAAGAAAGTTCTGAACTTAACAACCATAACTATCAGTGAGTGCTATAAAATATATTGACAATGAGGAGTGATAAAAGTTTTCTTGATCATCACTTAGTCAATAATAATAAAATTTTAAATTATATGTCACTCACTTTTCTCTTTGTAGCTGTTCCTACTCTCAAAGCATGTAGCGGTAGTTTGAAAATGAATATACGAGGGTGGTCTGAAAAGTTCTAGGCCTCGACCATAGATGGCAACACTATCGACAAGATTTTTTTTTCTAAGTTGGTACATCTGTCACAAGCATCCATGTCAAATTGCAAGTGATTTTATCAAGTAGTTTGTTTCATACAGCTGTCTGAAACAAAAGTGTTGTCTGTATCCTTTGAAATGGATAAAATTGAATATCGTGCGGTTATAAAATTCTTTGTAAAAGAAGATTTAACGTCAAAAGAAATTCATTCAAAGTTCATAAAAGTTTATGGGTACTCCTTTGTTTTCGACAATTAAGAAATGGGCTACCGAGTTTAAACGTGGCTATACCAGTCTTGAAGATGACCCACGTGAAGGACGTCAAAAAAGTATAACAACACCAAAAATCATTGATCAAGTGCAAGATATGCTATTGCATGACCAGCGAGTCAAAGTGCGTGAAATTGCTGAGACTAGGCATTTCAAAAGAACGTGTAGGATATATTTTGCATGAAGAATTGCAAATGAAAAAGCTTTGCGCAAGATGGGTGTCGCACTTGCTCACAGAAGATCAAAAACGCACTTGCATGAAAATCTCTGAACAGTGTTTGGAGTGTTTTAATAAGAATAAAACTGATTTTTTGCATCGATTTATTACTATGGATGAGATTTGGATTCACTATTACACACCAGAATCCAAACAGCAGTCAAAATAGTGGACAGAAGCCGGTTGTTTAGTGCCAAATAAGACAAATTCGGTTCCATCAGCAGGAAAGGTCATGGCATCGGTGTTTTGGGATGCTAAAGGCATTTTGTTCATTAATTATCTTCAATAGTGTAAAACAAATACCGGGGAATATTATTCCAATCTTTTAACCAGGCTAGACGAAAAAATTCGTGAGAAAAGACCCGGTTTGCAGAAGAAAAAATTCATCTTTCATCAAGACAATGCACCTGCTCACAAAGGTGTTTTGGTAAATGAAAAATTAAGGGATCTGCACTATAAATTGTTGGAACATCCACCCTATTCCCCAGATTTGGCTCCCTCTGACTTCTATCTCTTCCTAAAACTAGAACTCTTCCTCGCTGGGCAGCGTTTTTCTTCGAATCAAGAGGTGATCACAGCTGTAGAGGGATATTTTGTAGATCTTACTGAGAACCACTACAGGGACGAGCTAATGGCGCTGGAGCACACTGGAATAAATGTATTAGTCTTAAGGGAGATCATGTTGAAAAATAAAAATAATTTTGAAATTATAAATTCCTTTTTTTTTATTGTTAGACAGACAACTTATCAGACCACCCTCGTATATGCATGGTTTGAACACGTCCGAAAGCCTTGGGTGAGTGGATGAGCTTTAGTTGGCAGAGATGAGCCCTTTCCTTGGAAAGATCCTGATTCGAATGTCGCTATGAAAAAGATTTATCAGGTCTTTTCAATCAGATTGTGAATTATCCGGTCTCATATCTAGTGGTTTTTTCTTTCTCCCGGAAATTCGGGGTTTTTCATCCCCCAATAAGTCACAAGGGACTACTACTAGAATAGTTTTGGCTATTTAAAAATATTTACATTAAAGATGAGTATTCAAGAGGAGTTTCATCAGGCAAACTGGCTAAAAGAACACACACAACATAAATTGGCCCCATAGCCTTTATTGCTTCTGCTGTAATTTTAAATAACAACAGCAGCAGGGGAACTACAAAACATTTATAATTCTCGTATATTATGTGAGAAGACAACAAGACAGTGGTGGAACCTTATGTAAAGAAAATATTCTGGCCTTTCTTTATAGATCGCATAAAGAAGACCGTGGACATAAAACATAAGGTCTTGTCAAATCCCAAGAACATAATTCCACTACTATTACATGCTAACAGCGGTCTCGTAAAATAAATAAAATAAAATAAAATAAATGTTAACGCGTTAGACAAATGTATTCCCATTGCAGTACCTAACTGATTTCTAAAAATTTCAGAAGCCAAATTTAAGGCGGGTATATTTGTAGGACCTCAAATCCGAAACATATTAAAAGGTGAAGAATTCGAAGTCTCACTGAAATAGAAGCTTGGAAATCGTCTAGACATTGTCGAAATGTTTTGGGACAACATTCATATCATAGCAATCATAAATCAGAGTACGAAACAGATTGAAGGAGGGGGAAAAATATCTGAAGATCCACTTCCTTAATTCTTACACGGACATCCTTCCTAAAAACCTTGACACGGTAAGCAACGAGAAGAGCGAACAGTTTCACTTGAACTTCGTGGTAATGGAGCAATGATACCAATATGATCGGAAGACTGCTGTTTGCTTCTATTTCTAAGAGAGAGAGAGAGAGAGAAGGTACTCACAAAAGGAAACGCGCTATTTTATAAATAAGCAAGTAGTTGAATTTATCTGTTAATTTGATATTTTGTTTTTAATCATCGACCTATTCTTAATCACAAATGTATGCGGCATATTAACAAAGAACTCGGACATTATAAAAATAATTATGTTTTAAATTCCACACTCTAAATACGTAAAATCGACCTGTTTTGATTGCAGTTACCAAATCCTTGTTAATCAGTGTAAAAAGTGACTGTGACAAACCATGACTAAACACAACCATATTTACGTAGAAACCGAAAGCAATCACAAATGTGCTTGTCATTAATGAAATCAAGCTTTGGTTACAACAGCAAAAGCATATTTTTAACACAATTATATTGATTATGCATAAAAACAATATAATTAAAAAAAAACGACTGATATGGACTCGTTATATGTAGTACTTGTTTACAATGGAATTTTATTATAATTATGCAGAAAGAATGCTGATATAAGCTGGCAGAGTGGGTAGCATACCCGCTTTGTAACCAACAGGTCATGGGTTCGAGTCCCACCGCGGACTTTGGTGATTGTAAAAGCCTGGTCTGGACAAACTTATACAGTTCCTTGAGTTATGCAAAAGATACGGAGAGAAGCGAATGATCGTTAAGAAGGAAAAAAACTAACCTGCGATAAGAATCAAACCTATTCTAGTAGATAGACTAGAATGGTTTTCTCTTGCTATATTTCATAGTTGATTTTTTTTCGTTTTTCCCTAAGTACTTCTTGTTTACTACTAGCAGACAAACACCTTTTGTATATTCCTTATTTCCTTGAATAAATAGGTTAAAGTGAGTATAGCGGAATGCGAAATGAAACTCAAACATTTATGAAAAACCAAGAAAATAAACTTGTCAGAATTCTAAACCATAAAAACCGATAATTTGATTTAAGGCTAAATTTGAAAGATTAAAAATGTGAAAACACAGAAAGGAAGTTACAGGTAAAATAGCAGAAATAAAGAATGAACGGTGGAAGAAATTATAAAACATAACTTAAAAATCAGTAGAAAGCTGCCTTCGAGTTTGTCTAAAGAATAATTGAAAACGCCAAGCACTGCTGCATGTTGAATTTATATCCGTGCGATCTGTATCATGAAATGAAATACATTAATGAACGTTGTTTTAAATATGGTTATTATTATTAATATACTTTTGCCAGTGTGTATGGTGTTATTCATTCCTTATGTCACGAAGCCCTTTAAAAATTTGTATTTATAGGAAATAGTTCAAGCTTAGCAATGGGGAGAAAATATGGGATTTATAAATGTTTATGGATGTTCTCTCCGTGAATACTGCGATAGGTTCTGAGCAATACTCTCTCTTTAAACTTCTCCATTACTTTATTAACATGCTGTATGCCTGCTAAAATGCATTCGTGCATTTTAGCAGCATAAGGCTAAAATGCACGAATGAAATAAAATTATCATCCACTTTCTTCTATCGAATAGGCTCTGTAATTTTCATTCTCTCAATCTGTCCTCATATTCCACATTCCAGACACCATTAAACAACTTAGTCAATCGTCTCTTAACCCTCTCTAACATCTCTGAAAAACCAGGCGACCAAATCTGTGCACAGGAATTCATGTGTGACCTCAACAAAGCCTTGTAATGGAATCAAAACATCCTCAATTCTACACGTCAGTGTTTTCCACATCATTCCCATAATCTGCTGTATTTTCTTCAAACTTTTAGTAAACTGTCCACAATATTTCAAGTCCTTCTCCACCATATTCCCAAATATTTCATCTCCTCCGCCTCCTCTAAAATACCCCCACCAATCCTATACTCTGCATCCCATCTTTGCTTCCCAAAATTTAAAACCTTACACTTTGCTACATTAAACTGACATCCTCACACACTCGCTCATTCTGTCGATTTGTATAGATCCTCTTGCAAAGCTATAAATCTACTCTCTTCTCATGACTCTCTCCAACTTTGCATCATCAACTATATATTGTCATTAAAGCCTCTTCCAATGTCATTTTTATTCAAATTAAACAGTAACGACCCCCAAAACATATCCCTGTGGCACACCACTAGTGACTTTACTCTTCTCAGATATCATTCCCTCATACACAACTTGCTAATACCTATCAGGTAGCTGATCTCTAATCCAATGCACTAATCTACTATCCAATCCCATCTGTTAACTACTAGACTGTCAAGTGGCAATCTAGCGAAAGCCTTTGCAAAATCTAAATATACTACTGCATATGCATCCTCCTGTTCCGATGTATTCTTCACCTTGTCATTGCTAAAACACGATCTTCCTTTAGCAAATCCATGCTTTAACAAACCAAACCCATAGGCTATATACACTGACCCCCTTACCTACCACAATGTTATCTTTCACTCTCATTAACAGCCTCATGACATCCCTCCTCATATTCTTCTTGTTACCAATCAAATCATTTGTGTCAACTACCGCGACGAACTCTTTTAAAGAAGAGTTTCCAGATTATCTAATTCTTAATCTATTTGTATCTTACCTAATGCATGATAGGTTTACAACCTTTCATGAGGATTCACATTAAAAATAAATGAAATTGAAACACTTACAACTAAGCAGAATACTGGGAAGTCTGAATGACCAATTTGACACCATATGATTAAAAATAACCTTAATTCGCTTATTTTTAGAACTAATGAAACAAGCAAAATCGCAAACCTACTAACGATTTTTTTTTTTAACAGGCTCTTTAGGAAGAGTTTAGACCTTGCAATGAAGACAACTTATGCCGAAGTTGAGTAATTTCGTAAGTTCTTGTTCACTTTCGAAATTTTATAGTTTCAAAGACAAATACTGTTTGTTTACTTCGCTATAAAATATGAACACATATTTATTATCCTTTCGTTTATTTATTATTTTCATATACATGAAAATTTCTGTCATAAAGTGAGCAGTAACCTGAAAAGAAGCACTAATAAAAACGAATTCAAGGAATAAGAAGTATAATACCAGTTTCAGTACAAGTTCAGAGACCGAGATCTGCCCTACCTAACTGTCACAACGTTTCATTTCCGCAAAGCCTTCAGTGTCATCCACTTCCGAGAGCAGAGAGGTCAAGGCTGCATGAAATATAAGAGAGTCTGACTTAAAAGGAAGTCCGGCCGTTTTACCTCCGCGTTCTAAAACCTGTTTAACAGGCAACAACATGACCCAAAACAAATGGGGGAAGAAAAAAAAAGACTGTATAACCTCCAGTAGGTAAAATTAATTGAAAAGAAAAGGCTATATAATATGTTCAACTTTTAGGCAAGAACATACGAACCTGACGAGAACAAGGGAGCCTGAAACTTTTTGCCGAGGGCTAGTAAAGACAGCCACTGCACCAGCTACACGATGACATAACCGCTCATGCTGTTTCGTAACTAAGGTGCAGTGGCGCAAACATTCGCCCTGGTTGTAGCAAAAGTCAGGGACTTAACATAGTAAAAAACTAGACAGAAACACAGTAAAAAAAAAAAAAAGCATAAACTTACTAATGTGTGTGCTATTGTTTAGTATTTAGTAATTAACATAAAATTCCGGTAATAACATAATTAACACAGGTAACCCTCGTATAACGCGGATGTTAGGTTACATAGAAATGCAGAGACCGCGTTATGTAAATCGCGTTATGCTAGACTCAGATGACATAGAAACGGTAGGGTTAGATTCCGGAATCGTTTTTTTTTTTTGTTTTTAAGATTATATAAACAATGACATATCCAACAAAAAAATATTTTTATTTAATTCAGGTAATTCATGTAAGTTAAGAAAACATATAAACTATGAAACAAATACATAGTATAAAATTATAAAAAAATCATAAATTGTATGTAAACTTCATTGCACATAATGCATAAATATTTTAGGCAAAATAAAATAAAGTGTATATTTTAATCGTAATTACTCTCTTCAAAACTAACATTTCGTAGATGTTCTTTATTTACGAGTGGCCGGATGTCGTCATCACTTGAAATCTCTTGGACATCATCTGTATAATTTTCATTGCATACTTCGGCTGATTTAGTCATCAAGAAGTCAGTAATAAGACCTTGCTTACCACCATGCTACAATTTTTATTAAGTTCATAATACGGAGCTAAACAAAAATCCAATTGTCTCGTGAATTTTCCGGAGTGCTCCATTGAGAGATCATTATCCATTAAATAACTTTCTTGCCAAGTTCAATCCTTCTGCTAATTTCTTTAAACTGAATTGTTTAACGGATTAATCACAATCAGAATCTTCGGCAGAACTTTCCCCGCCATTTGGTTCGACGTCATCTAATAATTGTACCAGTTCCTCCTCATTTAAATCTATTTCCCCATCAATTAATTCACTAATTTCATCGCAAAAGCGCTCTAAGTGGCCATTACTATAAAAAATAATTTTTTTACAAAAAAAAAAAAGCATTACATATTGTATGTAACTCACCAAAAAATAAAGTGGTCAGCTTGAGATTAACACACTTATGATTTTTAATGCGCTTAAAAATGGTAGAAACTGTTTTTCTACCATTTTTAAGTAGAAACTAAGAAAATTTTCAACAATAAACACTTTATACGGTATGCAATTGACGTGCTGAAGGATATTTCCCCTAATATAAATTCGCTACTTATGACTACATGCTCGATCCGGGCAGACGCAAATTTGACGAAAATAAAATTTGATTTTTAAAGTCGCGCGTTGAAAAAATATGAAAAAGATAAAGGGTTACTACAGTTTGTAGACCATCTTTTATCGAAACCACGTTCAACAAAGGATACTACAATTTGTAGACTGCGTTATATCGAAACCGCGTTGTATAAGTACCGCGTTATACGAGGGTTACCTGTACTGGCAAAAATAAAAAATAAAAAAATAAAAAAAATTGATGCCATCTGTCATTTTCCTAAATGTTTAAAAAAAAAAAAAAACGGACAAACCGCCTTTATTCTGAACTAAGCAATTGCAAAGAAAAACATTTGCTTTAAAGCAAAAGAGTACATTAGACACATAGAACTTGCTTTATCATTCCATTAAGCTACCTTTACTAAATAAAACCCTGCTCAAAAGACCGAAACTCTATTCGATCTGCAAACTAGACAATATACTGGTGATGAAATAAATGAATAAATAAAAATATTTATTTATATAAAAAATAAATAAACTGTTCCCGATTTACTAGTAAGCCAAGTGCTGTAACTAGTCACTGGCTACTCATACTGAAAAATTATTAAGGCCAAAATTCTGTTATAGCTCCATTTGTAAGTAGAATATGATGGTCCATAAGTTTCATTCGACAGAGATATTCAACAGGGAGGGCCTGACAAATGTGAAGCCGTAAATCCAATCAATCAATCAATCAATCAATAATCCAGAGCATTTTGAAATTTTCGGAAAACCGCTATTAAAAATGATAAAAAAAAAAGTGATAAAAATTATCACTTTTTTTTCTCTGTAAACATCTCTACTAGTCACCTCATTCAAACGACTTCAACTAGAGTAGTTGTTTCTTAAAATGCTGAAGATTCCCTGGGAAATTGTGCCTACTGCGATTTAGAGAAGGTGGACACTTTCTCCAGACACTTTATAGGTCACGGCGTTCAATCGCTTCGTGATTCAACCGACTTCGACTAAATTTGGAATACAGGTATTTCTTAGGTTGCTCCGTAAGTCCAGTTGGACAAAAATAAGGATTGTTAGGGAGGGCGAAGTTCTCGTTTTAACAGATGTTTTTTTCAATTGATTTCGATAAATTTGGAACGAAGCTGTTTCTGACATTGCTTAAGATCCTCTAAAAAAATGAGCTCATTCAGAACGAAATTTTGTTCAACTGATTCGACCAAATTTGGAACAAGCTTTTTATTTTTTATTATTTTATTTTATTATTATTCTCTTAAAATTATGGATTCAGATTATATGTTAAGATAACATTATAGAAAAATGTGGATGCATGAGCATTGCAGATTGGCAAGCATTTAAATCTTCAGATCATTCAACTCCTGCACTGGTAAGTGAGGATCCAAGTAAGGATCGCTCTTCCTTACTTGATGAAATGAAAGGTAAGGACGGTCTGAACAGGAATACAGCTATTAAATGCAATCCTCTACGCAGTGTTCTCGTTGAAATGAACTTAGAACAGATATAACTCGGTTGTCGGTGAAGATGGCAGAGTTCCCCCCCCCCCTTTAAGAAGACCGGTTTTTTTCTGCTTCAAAATGAAACCGGCCAAAGGCACTCAATTAATAGACACAATGGATTCTCCTCATAGCCTTAGTTACTTTACCTCCTTACAACCACTCCTAACATTATCGAGTTTTATTCATTTTATTCCATCTGATTCGTACTAAAAGTCAGAACAGAGATAAAAAATCAACTAATAGTTAGCCTGGTTGGTCACGTTGATAGCACTTCTGCTCTCCACTCGGATAATGTAGATAAATATCATCGCCTCAGTATTAGACCACCATCACCACCATCTAAACCTGAAAAGAAAAGAAAAAAAATTCCCTTTTTGGTCTCTAAGAGAACAGAAATTCCGGATTACCTAACACTTAATCCACCTGAGGTTCTGATGTATACCGTGGGTGGATCATCGCCAAAAATTGGGTATTTTCTTCCACAAAATAGAAAAACCGGTCGGAGAACACCGCGCGCGCACGCACGCACGCACGCACGCGCACACACACACACACACACACACACACACACACACACACACACACACACACACACACACACACACACACACACACACACACAAACGAATAATGCTGGCCTTATGGATTAAGTTGTTCTTAATTCTGCCAGTAATAAGCTAATCTTTACGGGCGGATCTAACACTTTGCGATCCAGGGTTTAATGTAAGTTTTCTTCTTCTTCTTTTCCTATCACGAATCTAGGCCAGGTGGCTTGTTTTTGTTTTGGCTCAGCGTTTCATCGGCCTGCTTCTGTTTCAATAATGTTTTGTTTTGCACTTTATCATCTTTCTGGTTGTTCTCTCATATGCCATTCGTTCGGGATACTCTTTCCATCTGTTCTGCATTTTTCTATGGTTTCTATTATTGGTGTTTGGCTTGGTTCTCTCAGTATGTCTTCATTTCTCTTTTTATCTAGTCTTGTATCGCTTGCTTTTCTTCTTATTTTTCATTTCTGCTACAATGATTGTTTCTTATTTCTTTCTTTTATTGTCCATACTTCACTGCCATATAATAATGTTTTTTGATAAAATATTATATATTCTTATTCTGCTTTTTTATAGTAACTATTGAGGTCCTTAATGTTTTGTTCATTACCCCATTTACTTTGGAGAATTTGTTACTTTTGTTAAGAAATCTCTAGATCTTCATTGTAACTTAATTTATAGCCCCAGTAATTAAAACTATTGACTTATTCGATTATTTTATAGTGTATTGCTATTTTAGCTAGGATAGGTATTGTTCCTTTGAATGCCATAGTTTAGTTTTTTCTTAGAGATTGATATATTATTATTAAATTCAGTTATATATACAGCTTTTTGTAGTATCTTTAGTTGTTTCAAATATCACTCAATCGTCTTCAAAGAGTAAGGTATGTAAGATGAAATTATTTGCGATATGAATTCCTTCTTTGTTGGTTAACCTTCATTCTTTGATTATTTTATTCATATATATTCAAAATAATATTGGAGAAAAAGGGCATCCTTGTCTAAGACCTGTCACTTCAAATGTTTTGGTTCCGTTCTCACTTTAAGTTCTTAAAGTTCTTAAAATAACTGGGAGATGGACTGAGTCCTCGACTCTTTATCCCGTCATCTGAATGAAGAAAATCTGTGTGGATGGGGTGTTGTTGAGCTAAAAGCTCTAGTCATGGCTGGGTAACGGCAATAGCCGAGCCTCAGTTAAAACTTCATTGGCTACAGCATTGCCATTTGTTACCCTGGAAGTCCTAAAAGGGACTACATCCCTTGAAACCTAGCCTCACCCTGTTCTCACCTCTTTTTATGTTTATTTATTTATTTTTCTCTCATATGTTTTGCGGTAGGGTGTTTTAATAGATTTATAGGCAAGTGATTTTTAGTATATCAAACAGTTCATATATCTGTCTATCTTTTCAAAAGCTTTTTTTTTTTAAATATATAATCTATGAATGCTAGATGCGTTTCTGCGTTTCTAACTTGAATTCTCTTTTCGCAATTAGTAGTTTGAAGGTGAATATAGAATCTATGCAGGATCTTCCTTTTCTAAAGCCATTGTGTTCTTCATTTCTAATTTTTTGTAGCATAGAGTTGATTCTATTCTTCAGTATTTTGGTATATATTTTATAATCTTTGTTTAATAAGCTTAGTCCCGTGTAGATGTCATAGTTATTCTTACTTCTTCTTTTTTTTTTTTTTTTTTTTAAGATGAATGCATGGTTCCAGTTATTGGGTATTCTTCCAGTGCTATATATTTTGTTCAATAAAGTAAGAAATGGTTGGAGAAATTTATTTTCTGCATATTTTATAAGTTCTATTAAGCCTTTGTCTTCTCCTGGTGATTTTCCATTTCTTTTAAATGCTTCCTTTAATTATTCTGATGTAATGTTATTTGGGAAACTATTATCAGTTACATTTTCTAAAAATCCTTTAAATAGTAATTCTGATTGATTATTTCCTTTTCAGAGTTTATAATAATAATCTATCTATTGTTGCTCATCTATCTCTCCGATATTTATTGTTTCTTTCTGTAAAAACTTGATTGCTATAAAGATTTCGAGTTGCGGTTTATATATTTCTTTTTCTAATTTACTAATATAATTATCACAATTTTTTCTGTGATTCTTTTTTATCATTGCTCTCTTCGTCTTATATTCGATTTCATCTTCCAGTTTTCTTCCATTTAATGTATACATTTTTTTTATCTTCGCTTATATTCTTTATTTAATCATTCCATATTCTGAATCGTGGTTTTCTTTTCCAATTTTTCTTCTTTCCTAGACTTTTTTTTTCTGCCAGATTTTTCATTCTTCTATCTTCTTTCTATTCTGTTTCTTTTAAGTATTTATTTCTGTTTTCCTGGAATGCATTCTTTTTTTTCTGTTTTTAGTAAAAGATTTATTTTATATATTTATTCATTGTCATTTGATTTTCTTTTCTTTACCCAGTTTGGTGATATCGTTGTTTCCGATTACTAAATGATGATCGGAATCAATATTGTAAAAACAAAATGCTAATTTATTATTGGCTATCAAGTAGTCAATTATTGATTTGTGATCTCTATCGCTAACCAGATAAATCTATGAGCATCTTTATGTCTAAAAACTATTCATTATTCTTAAGTTATTGTAAGATTCAAATTCTATTAAATATTTTTCCCACCTTTTCATTAAGACAATTTTCTTCACAATTATCCATCACAGATGTGTTGATTCGTTACCTAACTTGCACTTTGTCACCTGCTATCAGTATAAAGTCATTTGGGTTTATTTTATCTAATATATATCCTGTAACAACTTATAAAATTCT
Organism: Typopeltis vanoorti; assembly: GCF_054136105.1. Taxonomy (NCBI): domain Eukaryota; kingdom Metazoa; phylum Arthropoda; class Arachnida; order Uropygi; family Thelyphonidae; genus Typopeltis; species Typopeltis vanoorti. The sequence continues at coordinate 60,744,563 of NC_143553.1, forward strand.
TCACTTTCTTCATCTTCACCTTCTATTGGGGCATATGCTCATATAATTGTTAGATGATCTCTTTTTGTTCTTATTCTTGTTTCTAATAATCGTTCGCTCCAAGAGCTGTAAATTTGTATATTTTCTTTCCAATATTTTTATCCATATTATTAATCCTGATCTAGCTCTCTTTTTTCTTCCAACTCAGAAATATATCTGTTTATGTTTTGATTCTTTTATTCCTCTTAATTTCTTTTTTTGTTTCAGTGATTATTGCTAAATTAACTTTTGCCTTCTTTAGTTTTACACTTATTTTTTATTTGTGTGTGTGTGTGTGTGTGTGTGTGTGTGTGTGTGTGTGTGTGTGTGTGTGTGTGTGTGTGTGTGTGTGTGTGTGTGTGTGTGTGTGTGTTCCAGATTAATAATTCTGATTCCCCAGTTTATTCGTTTTCGGAAACTGCTATCCAAAAGGGCTGTCCAATGAAATTTCCTTGGCGATTTTCGAGTAATACGATTTCCCTCAAGTTGGTTACCAGTCAAAATGCGGTAAGTCTACTGGTGGGGGTTACCCTCCCATTGGCTTTCGGACCGGCACTAGAAAAGATATTTCCTCCATTCCAGATGCTATGGTTATACCGCCAATAATACTCGGTCATCAGATCCCCGTTTGTTTACTCCAGGTTGCACCACGTGGAGACACGAATGACATCTTGTGGGGAGAGGCTGTATGTTGTGCATTACCAACCCATTAACAGCCATGCTGGCCTTATGGACTAAATTGTTCTAAGTTCTAAATTCCGTTTATTATAGATCGCACAGTAACTGTGCGATGTTTTTTAGAACTTTTCTTTTGACAAAAAGCAATAGTAAAAACGAAACACATTAGTACTATTAGATTGCATGGGCTAATTTTATATGGAATTATTTAATGTTTAATAATTTCTTAAATTGGATACTTCTCCCCCCCACCCCCAGAAAATGTCATAGAAGAGAATCGGATCGAGAATATAAAAAAGTTTATAGCCATAATTTATTCGTCTGATAAACATGATTTTCTTGACATTAATTCAGAACGTCACTTCAATTTTTTTTTCTTTTTTTTTTGCAGACCACACATAACCAGATCCGAAAAGAGAAGTGATTAAACATAAAGTGCATAAGTTGTTTATTTTTTGACTAACTCGTTTTTTTTTTTTTTTTTTTGAAATAATAAATGCTTCAACGCCTATATTTATTCTGGAGAAGTAGTAGGCGGAACTCTTCAGCCCTAAATTTTCGAAATCCGTAGGCGGCCGTTCTTCATGATAATTGTATTCATGGTTACCCAAGATTTAATGACTTCGGGAGTGAGCAGATAACTACCACTATCTCGTATTCCTAAAGCTTGACAAGTATAGTTTTTTTCCCTCTCTTAAGGAAAATGGAGTTTCCAGTACAGAGTTTATAAATAATTATATATAAATAAATAAACAGATGTCTTAATGAATAACTAACTCTTATTTAGAAGTATTGGTCAAGTGTTAATAAACTATTTAATAACCAAATAGTTTCGCCGGCTGCTGCTGTCGGCATCTTCAGGGTATAAATAAGGTAGGCAAAGTAAATTACAAGCTAGATGTTAACTGACAATTCTAATTCAATAACAAAATAGTACTGAGCGTGAAACAATACAGATGTCGCGGGTACTTGTTGAGAAACATTTTGTAGTTGGCGCTGAAGTTCATTTCATGTGTGTTTAGTGATCTGGTTAAGGTCTTCCATATATCAGGTAGGATTAAACCTTATAGTTTTCTTCTACATAAGGTTATTCCATTCAATAATGTGGTTGGTTGTAGAGAAGTGGGAAGAAAGGCCAGATATATCTTGTCTGTTATTTCTTACATAACCGATGTGTTCCCTTTGTCTCATTTCGACGCTTCTAGACGTCTGACCAATAAACTAAGACCGCAGGAAAAAGGGATGCTGTAAACTCCAGCATACTTGTAGAAAGGATGGAAGTCTTTCGGTGATCTTAGAAATTTCTAAATAGTTTCAACTGGCTTGAAGGTCATTCTAATATTGTGTAGTTGTAGGAGGAGAGCCAGTTTTTTGGAAATAGTACCAACGTATGGAATAGTTATAGTGGTTATATATTGGGTGACATCACGTTGTCTTTGTGGTATGTCAGAGAAGAGAATCTTGTTGACGAGTCTTCTATGTCAGAGAAGAGAATCTTGTTGACGAGTTTTCTAGGGTAGCCATTTAAGGATAGGTCGTTGGATATTGTAGTCAATTCTTCTTGTAAATCAATTCTTGTCCGTAGTAAACTGTACAGCTCTTTTCTTTAGCATATGAATAATGCTAAGTTTTTGGGAGATGTAGTGTGATGAGCTAAAGTGTAGATAACGTCCAGTATTTGTAGGTTTTCTATAAACAGATAAGTTGACACTGTCATTTTCATCATCATCATCATCATCAAATTACTGACATGTACCCTCAAGGGGTGTACAGGATATGATAGTACTACATGAAAAATTTACATCATTACTAACTCCCTATCTACAATTTTTCTCCAAATCAGTCTGTTACTTGTCAAGACTCCAACATTATCAGATCTTATATTTCTATCATCTAAGGCACTTTGTACCGTATCAATCCACCTATATCTTGGTCTTCCTCTGGGTCGTTTTGCTGCCAACCTGGCAGAGAACACTTGTTTTGCTAATCTTTCTTCGCCCATTCTGTTTAAATTGTTATTTTCTTGTTTCTTTGTTATGATGTCCAGGAATGGTAGTTATTTGTCCTTTTCAAGTTCTAGTGTGATAATAGTATGGTGGGACGAATTGATTTTGCTTAGGTAATCCAATAGCTCTTCCTTTTTGTGGTTCCATATGATAAAGATGACATCTACATATCTAAACCATGCTGTAGGTTTTGGGTTAATCTGAGATTAGATTTTAGTTTCAAGATCTTCCATAAATAGGTCAGCACAAGAGGGTGAGAGGGGACTACCCATGGCCAATCCGGTTAATTGTTTGTAAATGGTTTTCTTCCATACGAAATAGTTAGAAGTTAAACAGTGACTAAACAACGGAGTGATGTCTTGTGGGAACAAATTGTCTAAGATGTTGATGACTTCAACTACTGGAATGTTGGTAAACAGGAAGTTACATTGGTCAGACGTCTAGAAGCTTCGAAATGAGACAAAGGGAACACATCGGTTATGTAAGAAATAACAGACAAGATATATCTGGCCTTTCTTCCCAATTCTCTACACCCAACCACATTATTGAATGGAATAAAAGTTATATGCCTTATATAGAAGAAAACTACCGTTCGAGAATCTTCAAAGAAGCAGCTATAGTCGCCCGTTCCACAAAAAACCTCAACAGGAATCAAGATTTAATCCTACCTGATATATGGAAGATCTTAATCAGATCACTAAACACACATGAAATGAACCTCCAACTACAAAATGTTTCTCAACAAGTAAATCATGTATCCGCGACACGTGTATTGTTTCACGCTCAGTACTATTTTGTTATTGAATTAGAATTGTCAGTTAACATCTAGCTTGTAATTTACTTTCCCTACCTTATTTATACACTGAAGATGCCGACAGCAATAGCTGACGAAACTAGTTGGTGATTAAATAGTTTATCAGCACTTGACCAATACTTCTAAATAAGAGTTAGTTATTCATTAATGTGGTCAAGAATTATAACAATTTCAAACAGATGTTTTGTCAGAGATCGACTAACTTGAAAAGGAGATAAAAGTGTTCGTTGAGTCTGTGACTACTGAAATAGAAATTGAAACTGTCTTCTTCTTCTTCTTTTGCGATCTAGTGTTAATACAAGGTTAAACAGATTCGTGTTTTCTGTTGTTATCCGCCCAAATAGTAGTTTTTAAATAATTTGAAATGACACATTTGCTTATAAACATTATATCTAAAATCAAACGAGGAAATCGAAATAAGAAACTGAATCTACCTTTAGTGTACCATAGGGTTATTCAGATGAAGATAAGGGCCGACATATTTCATTGTTGGTATCATCATACCCAACAGTATTTCAAAATATTGCCGTGAACATAGCAGAAGTTCTCCAACTGTGAATGCAGATTCTCTAATAGGGTTTACAGCAACGTTACATAGTCACTCTTTACTTTTACTAATAGAACAACCAACTGGTATTTTTGTATAGGTTAAGTATGCGCACTATTTTAGTTGTCAATGTTTACTAAAATCATTTCACGCATGAAAACCATGACTGCAACCATACCAAACATTCCATTCCTTTCAAATATACCTGAACAAATTACTGCAACATTAATTCAGTGTAAACCCCTGAGTTGTGAAATAAAGATACTGCACTCCAAGATTAATCAGCCACAGGCCGGGGATGGCACCACGGGATCAGAATGGAGTACGAGGTCAAGTAGTGAGTTCTGCATATGAGATAATGTTTACATGACCTCGATTTAGAACGAGATATATGTGCAGGGAGGTGATTCAAATAGTCCTTTACAAAATAATGGATCTATATGAGGAGATCTATATGAGAATGATGGATCTATATGTACGGGTACTTTATATATATATATATAAAGTACCCGTACATTATCACTTTATTACATTATTAGCAAATGAATGCAAATGAAATTTCGTTTATTATTAATGCCACAAAAACATTTTTTTTTTTTTTAACAATTTGTAAAGAAAATCATACAGTCGTCTTTGCTAACCACTGTACCCGCATGGAATAGTCAATTGAAGTCAATATAACCATTGGATGGTAATGAAAAAATGATAGGGATACGAAATGTATATTTTTGATATATGTGTTCCGTGTGGCCGGTTGGGTGGTTAATTAACATTCACAATAAAACAATATGTTCATATTACTGTCTGATGTTTTTTGTCTGTCAAAAATAATTTCAATATCCCCTGAAGAAATTCATTTAAAATAAAAATCACAACATATGCCATTAATATGTATCATGATGATAATAACCACAGCAACCATATATGCTAACTGCAAAAATTATTTTGAAAACAAGACGAGGTTTCTTCCTTTTTTTAAGTATTTTTTTAATCACATTACACGCATTTTTGTTATGTTATGCATTTTAGCAAATGCTTTAGCTTCCCTCTCCTCTAATCTACTGGCTGCACTTTGGGATCACAAGGAATTTGGTAAAGCGATGCCATGGTTTTTCGGAGAGAGACAAACGATCTTTGCTTTAAAAAATCTTTCGCACATGTTTATTGTCCAGAAAGTGGTTGTTAGTAGTTGTAGATTGGATCACTTTCCTGTTCACAGCGCATTGGAACTGTTTTCCGAAAAATAAAAATAAAAAAATTATACAAAAAAAAATTTCGGGAAATATTCCGTGTCTGCTTGAAAATACGGAGAAGAGGGATACTGGCAAGCTCTTCGTTAAAATACTTTTTATACTATTTTTTTTTTTTCATTCAGTTAATCAGTTCAAACTTGTGGACTAAAATTAGAAAACCATATTTAAGAGCAGCTGCCCAACGTTAAAAATATATTAAAGGTGCATGGTGTACCCTTTAGTATATTTTTTAAACAATCTTTGGGCTCTTTCATCTTCAGTTTAGGTTGCAACATCCTTATTGCAGTAATTTGCAAAGCCATGATATGGCTGAAGGTTTTCGTTTTTCCTCCATTTATTTTCTTTTTCTATCTAGCAAACAGCCAGGTTGCTAATATTGTGAAAGGCGTTTTTCAAATAAGAACATGAACTGACAAAACTTTATTTGAAACAAATATGGAAAGGATCTTATCCTAGAGAATTATAAAAAATGTGGTTTTCTTAATATTATTCATATATAATAAAATAACATAATTAAGTATCACAACAGCGAATAATTTGTATTACAGCAGTTGAATTAACAGCTAATTTTGACCTATGGGTTTGTTTGTTTGTTTGAGTTTATTATTATTATTATTATTATTATTATTATTATTATTATTATTTGTCTTGTTTTCTAATCGTTTTGCCACTAAAAATGATCTCACTCAAACCCAATGAGTTAGTATTTGAATCGGAGCTAAGGTAACACGGATGGAGGGGGGGGGGGTTAAAACCTGATCTAATAGGTGTTTTCACATTTTTCGAAATGCATACCAGAACGGCTTCAGGTCAATGGTTCCTAACCCGAGTACCACATCCACTGTGATCCATGAAATTTGAAGATAATTTGCCAGGCTCTATTTATCCGAACATAACCACAGTCAAATGTGATTCAAACATACTTTTTAAATTACTGCCGTCTCAGCAAATACCAAAAGCCATAGTAACCTGCTATCCTTCGAAAAGTTACAAAACAGAACAATCAGAGTTTTATCTACGAGGGGGGGGGGGGTTCCGATAAACACCTAGAACAAAAATGACTGGTTTGTGCAACAAGGGAAAGACTCTTTTTTTTTTTTTTTTTTTTTTTTGGCTGAGGATTGCAAATGATGCAGCGGTATTGTAACAAGTGTATAACTTCGTGGAGAATATGTAAAATAATGTAAGTTACATGGTTCTACCTCAATTCCTCCACGGTGATTATCACAACTTTTCAGCACTCTCGTATTTGACTTTCATATTCTTAAACTGTATGTCGCTTTAGATTTATATTGCCAATATCTTTATCTGTACTTTATTTATATTTCTGTTTGATTCTTTGAAGAAATAATATTTTAAATATTCCTGTATAATATAAGATCGATTATGATTGCGCTGTAATAAAAGCCTGTGATAGAAATGTGTTCCCTAACTAATTAAGAGCTTTCAGAAATGCGGTTCATATTTTACTGTTAGCGACTTTGAAACAAAAGCAACATCATTTCAAATGATATATTTAAAATAGATTGGGTGGGGGTTAACAGATGTTGAATCATATGTGAAAAGTGTCATGGGATGAATAGTTACATCATATTTATGCGATGTAATTAATTAACTATGTGCCAACAAATGAGAGGGAAGAGATTTTTCAAATGGTAAGCCAAGGGGACAAGGAGAACATCACAGCACAGGGGAGTAGTAGGTGCATGAGGAGTAGTAGGTGCATGAAATGCATATCCTAAGAGGATAGCGTGTTGAACGAATCTTGCGACGAATCCGAAGCCTATTTAGAAGTCCTCAGTAGTAGTAGTACTACTACTACTAAGTTATATAATTTAACGATGGCCTTGTTATGTGATTGTACATTATATCTTTAACTTTTTTTTTTACTGACCAGCATTGATTTTTATATTATATTTCTTTTTATTTTTGTTTATTCTATTTTATTTTACTTTATTATTTTACTTTATTAGAGAAAGTGAAAATAAATAAGTAAATGATAGTAAATTTACTCTACTATCATTTACTTATTTATTTTCACTTTCTCTACACTCCCCGTCTCGCCTTCCCTTTGTTTCTTTTTCTTCTATTTTGGGCTTCTTTGTGTTCAATATTATACTTGTATTGATTTTTTTTTAATTTTAAATTTCAAACGTGGAGAGAATACGAGGAAATATTCCAAAATAGCATTGGAATACAAAACAATGGGATAAAACGCTTTTATCAGAAGTAGAATACAACAAAATTTTACGCCTGATAATTAGCTGCTACATGCTCTGTAACAGGTTCCGCCACTCTCTAGCTAATACTCCGTTGAGTCTGCAACAGCGAACTCTCTACAAACTGGGATGTGTGTCCTTCTAATTACATAATCATTATATTTATCAGACAGTAACTGAGCAAAAGTTACATAATAGATAAACTAACAAAACGTACGTCCAAATACAACAGTTCTTGAAATTAAAATGACTTTAAATTTTAAATCACTTTTTTTTAATTAACTGAAATTAAAATCACTTTTTGTAGTTTTCAATATTAAAGCTCAGTAAACTACTTCTTGTTTAAGTAGCCTATTTTCCATAGGAAACACGACTTATTCCTCTCTCTCTCTCTCTCTCTCTCTCTCTCTCAGAGAAATTGTTACACTGAATATACTGTAGATTGCCCGTTGTACAAATAGTCTCATAGCCTTAAGTGCTTTGGACACAATTCTAACTAAATTACAGAACCAAACCACACAAAATCTCATTACAGAATGTTGCTTACGACCGATGTCGATAAAGGGAAAAGAAGAGAACTAGCTTTAACATGTTCATTGCCTATCACGCGATGCGAGTTCTCACCAAACGGCCGATCACGCGTTATCGCGTTGACGTCGCTAACTAAATAAAAAAAATAAAAAAAATTTGGCCACTACACGAAATTCCAATTTTCAGCTTGGCAATGAACGATACGCATGATGCGAGTTCTCACCAAACGGCCGATCACGCGTTATCGCGTGGACGTCACTAACTAAATAAAAAAAAATTTTTTTTAAATGTGGCCACCACACGAAATTCCAATTTTCAGCTTGGCAATGAAAGTGTTAAATTAAGTGACAACCTTAGCTGGCCTATGTGATCTAAAATCCATGCTCTTTGAAATGAAGTGAGAAAAAAAAGACTTTATATCAGATTTCATCCGGTTCCAATTACTATTATCTGTTCCTTGATCATTGCTTTTACAGTTCCGAAAGGCACTATTATTATTGTAGTTTAAAATATCTGATCTTTGCATAGTTGTATGCAAATAAGGGACACATGCCAAACGACCGACGACGCGTTACATAAAACACGAAAGCGAAACAAATTTTGAGGTTTTTAATGAAACTACACAAGTCTTTTCCTTTACATGAATTCTACTGATTTTTATGTATTTCGCACTAACATTACAAATATGTAATAATAATAATAATAATAATAATAATAATAATTAAGATCTCAAAATCAGTTTTATTTAGGAAAACAAACCTTAAAATTGCACTCAATTGTTCATATTATATGGACAAATTTAGTGCAATTTGTCCATATTTTTGTGGCCCAATGTTTGGCCACAAAGATTGGTCTGCTAATCAGAATTTTATTCCAGGACAGAAGATTCAAACGAACTTTTTAGTAGATCCGAAAAAAAAAAAAAAAAACTTGACACTGCTTTACATTAAATCGGACTTGATGATTTATTTTTGTAAACCTCTAAACAAGAAAATGATGAATTTATTTATTTAGAGAATAAATTCTCAAGGATAAGTGAAGCTAAAATAAAACCAGACACATGCTATTGGCCCATAACAACAGACAATTATGAAATAGTTTTGCCAACAAATTAAATAGAGCAGAAAACGCAGTGTGGTCGACTATAGCCGGTTTTAGACCCTTAAAAACAATGGATGATGCAGCTGTTCAGAAATCAAATTTCAATTCGATTTTTTTAAAATTTATTTTTTGTACATGTTATAACATGTTTCAGAAAATGAATTTCATTTTCTTAAACAACAAAAAAATTTCGATATTTCGTGTGACGTAATTATTATTTTAATGAAAGCCGAAGAATTTTATTTCTCTCCAGTTAAAACAATAATTTTTTGTTAAATATATTTAAAATATTCGTTTTAAATTAAAATTATAATGAAATGATTTTAATGTTTTCAAATTATGATATATATATTAGTATAACACTGGTCATTTTCATTTATGATGAACATAATTATTTTTTATTTAATCTTTATGAATAGATAATTATTTTTTATTTTATTATATTTATTTTTTTTTTTTTCTGCATATGTAACATTCTAATATGTTTCAAACTTGATAGATGAGGCCTCTATGATAAAGACAAAATATGGGCTGTTTAATGACATCTGTTTAATAATTTGTATGGGCTGTATTTATTCCATTAAACGTAATTATGAGCGTAAAGTAGCACCTCAACCTAATTATTCGGATGATAGTCCAAAATATATTTGCAATGTGTATTTATTGACCTAAGTATCTAACCTTGTTTGAATAAGAAAGTGGATGAGATGGGCCTGGATAAAAGCGTGGACACTCTTTAGAGTGAATTTTGGCATTTTAAAAATAAAATAAAACTTTTTCCATTTTGTTTGGTCTACGGAATCGGCAAAATTTAATGCACAGCTTAATTCAAGAAATATTCGCAAGTACATTTTGAGCGTTACAGAATCGTTTCTCCCTTGGCTAAACCATGTTTTTAAATGAACTTGAACCAGTCAAATGCCGATATTTTAAATCAGTTTCAGTACCAGCGTCGTTGAAACACGTTGTGAAATAAAATATTTCTCAATTTCTTTCCTCTTCAAAAAAAGAAAATAATAAAATAAAGAAAAGTCGCCCTGAAATAGTGAGCCATAACCCAGTGAGAGTCCGCGAAAGAATTTTAACTGGCCTTCGCGCCAATGCTACTTCTTCAATAACATTAAACAGTCCCAATTTTATTTTCCGTTTCCGCTTATTAAATTGTTTATAGATCGTTGGCCAAACTGATTCACCGAGTAGAATAGCAAGAAGCCTTGACTGAGCGAATCCCTCTCTTCCTTGACGTCATCCAATGTTTGAAAGCACATCAGGTTTCTTACGTGACCACCAGATGCCGTACCGAAACTAAAAATCATCGCTGCACAGCGGTCATTGGCAGCAAGTGTCCCACTTCCTTGTAAACCATTCGAGAACTTCGTTTATTCGTCAGTCACGCCTTTCCTCCCCCCCCCCCCCCTTCCACTATTCTTCCATCTCGGTCAGGTGTGCCGGTCGCAGTTTGACGGCGGGTTAAGCTACCGCTCTGTCGGTGCTCGTCATGTAAGCTGTTCCGTCGTGGGGTCGAGGTAAAAATGGCGCTAAAACTGAAAGTCTGGACTGTCGTGGATATCGCACTGCGTGTCCCGCCGGTAATGGTTATGGACGCTGTCCTTAATTCCGGCTTTGGGTTGACCCCAGTAGGAAATGGTCATGACGGAACTGGCGGAAGGGACGAATACCAAGAAGATAGTCACTGGTTGCTGCCCGCGAGTCTTATAACGGGACTATCGGTCGTTTATCGACTGCTTTATACCCAAGGTAAGCATAATTAACTTAAATTGAGAGTATGAAATCCATTTAAACAATTTAAATTATATTTCAAGGATTAAATGGCATTTTCATTCATTACTGTTAGCTGAAAGTTTTCTTGGTAATTAAGACATATTGCGTAGGATTTAGATATTTTATGTGAATTTATAAGGATGACCATCAAGAATATCGGCGATAAACTAGATGTGGAGGAATTAACTAAAAATATGTGCCCTGAAAGTTATGTTCATTTAGAAAATAAAAGAGATTTTTACTCTTTTTTTTTTTTTCCCCTACCTTCTGTCCAATTTTTTTTATGCCTGACAACTCTACATTGGCTATAGAAATTAAGACGCTTTCAGAATAGTTGAATTCTTCTCTTGGATGGCAACTTAACTAGACGTAGCAAATGTGTCCCCTTGTAGGGGAGGGAAATGGAGAATATCTCCAACTACATCGGCTGTGAAATCCCCTTCCGCTGTATTAGTGTTGCGAGAAGTTTCAGCACTAGCAGTTCTCCAGCACATTCCATAAATTGTTTTTGTGAAATTCAGATTTGGTGAGTGGACAAGTTAAAAGAAACAGATAACTTAAATTCCACTTCACGCTTCTTGAGGTATATTGGCACAATCCGGTCGATAGAATTGTGTATTATTGTTCTGAAAGGGTCTGATTATGTACAGCCTACGGTGCGGAACTCGCTTTCTTTCTTCTGTTTCCTCATCAGGACAAAATGTGTTGCATGGTAGGATGCACACCGTATGTTGTAATTGGTAGATTCTCTGCTGCTATATCTAGCCTTCAGTGTGTGAAGTTGGGAGCCTAACTCCCATTAACTTCACACTATGTTTGATCAGTGAGCTGTGTTGGCAGTGCTACTCATGCTCACGCCTTTCCTCCATACGCTAAAGTCAGTGCTTCACTAGTGAAAAGCAAGGCGAATTAATAACATTCATTAAACCTTCATTACAGTTTTGAAATACGAGAATAATTCCAGATGAATATATATGATGATATTCAGCCTGTATCTTCTCCATTGCTAGGTGAAGGGCTCTCCCACTGTGGGAACTATTTCTCCTATGGTAATCCAGTCCATCTTGAAAGAGTGTACATGTGCGTGTATGTCTGAGGTTGGTTGATAATCACAAACATCCATGCCCTAGGCGAGATTGGAACAGTAGACTTTTGGCTGGAAAGTGGATACGCTTACCACTGCCAAGGCAGCGGACACACACCATAGAATCGAATCTTGAATACATTTTTTTCTAGGAAGTAATTTCTTATTCCTATATCATGTCTTCGGTCTCTACTTTCTAGGCACTCAATTTACTTCTGCTGCTATTTATGGCCCTCATTTTCATGGGTAGTTGTCACGGTAAAACCCACAGTGAAGCAATTACGACATAGCAATTTCCTTTCTGGAAAAATTCAAGAGCTCGGCATCCTTTTCCACTGAAATCATCCAAATCAGACCAAATAGAGAACTGCTTCTACTCAGGAACAACAAACTGGCACTGTTCTAGAAGCATCAGTTACTACAATGGATTGTAGCACTACGCATTTAACAAATCGGCAATTTATTGCTTAAAAACAGTAGAACGTCAAGAGATTTCAAGACTCGTACAAAACTGGGAGGGAAAATAGTAGCCTGCATTAATGTCGTATCCCAGTGTGGCAATATTTTCAAGTTAAAAAAAAAAATGTCTTCAGAAATTAAATGTTTTTGAATTTTTATTTTTCTTGATGTTGGTAGCGGTTAACATACCGGCTCTCTAACCGAGCAGGTTGCAGAATCAAATCCGCCATGGGCATGAACATCTGTCAATAATCGCTCTTGTGTGAGACTCCCAACCTGTTTATAGGAGGACTGAAGTGACTAAAGTTAGGTATTTGATTTCTAGCCGATGGTTCTAACCACCTTCGTTGCATGAAGTTTACATTAAAAATAAAAAACTAAAGGGATGGCGATTCTACGTATTTCCTTTCTCAATATAGCACTATTGCTCATCCAACACAATACTGCCCGTCACTAACAGGGTGAAAAGGAATAAGCCTGTCAATTCTGTCTTTTGAGAAATTTTTTTCCATAAATGGCAGAATGGCAGGATATACTTCTATCAGGGAATCTTCACATGTTTAAGTGTCACATCTTGTCACAAAAAAAAAAAAAAAAAAAAAACGCAGCGCCATCTTTTAAGGTTTTTAATTTTAGAAATATCAAGTTTATATCATAATGATTTACAATGTTAAAGTATTAATGAACATAATTTTCCATTAAAAAATAGTAACTTATTGGGTTTTTTTTTTTTTTAATTTTTATTTAATTCCCAAAATTCGTAGATTAGTACTGTGGGTGGGCTATCGTTTTGATAATCCGGAAACAAATGGAACTTTTTCAAGAATCCATAGATTATTTGTTGGAGAGCAGATACGCTAACCACTAGGCCAGAACTAAATATTAAATGCATACATTTACGCATAAGAGGTGTTGAAATAGCAATAATTTTATTTAAAGTCAAACATTAAAAATTAACAGCATCTCAAGAATAAGGGAAAATGTGTAAGGAGGTAATTGGCATTATATATTACAACTAAAGTAAATAGTATTTTGAGTTATCTCGATTCGAATGGCCAATCAAATTTTTAGACTTTATTTTAACCGTTTATTTATTAAGAAATGACCCTGCTCTTACCGCTTATTTGTAGTTGCAAACTGTAACTTTGAAAACTTCAGAAACAATTCTCGGCATGAAAATAGACCAGCAGCATGTAAAATAAAATATGTCACAGACTTTCTCATAGTTGTTTTCAGGATCGCATTCTCCTTCATGTTAACCCATGCATAAACTAGGAAGCGTGATTTATCTTTTATTGTTAATGAGTTGACTGTTCGCACAATGTGATTGTTTTCTTGCTGAACTTTAGTTTACAAACTGAGGTCCTGTTTTGCTGACTTCGTCTTTACCATTGCTTACCCAAGTGGAGATTTTTTTTTTTCGGTCACCAGGGCAGTGAAGCTTGTTCGTTGATATGTTATTCAAATCGCTTAGAGGATGTTAAAGCTATATGTAAAAATTGCCAAGAGCTCTAATAAGATACGTATTCTAGAGATGTCTTATACGTTTTTATTTAAATCTGGCAGTAACTCTTAAATTAACCATGAAATTAATTCTAGAAGAACCCCCCCCCCGTTTTTTTTAAAATATAGTCTTGATTTCATACAAGGAAGGATCACACAAACGATTTCGTTAGTTGGAAGTTACACAATAAGAAAGCTTTCCTTTACATGACAGTTTTTCCGCTTTAATTTATTTCATATTAAGGATCATTTCTTAATGTCCGTATATGCACTTTTCCTGAATTTTTAAGGCGGCCCTAATTATTATATTTAGTGATTGCCAATATGGCTTAATATCCTTGTGTATAATACAGTCGTTTATCTAGTAAGACACGTTTCCATGACGTCATGTTACCATGGAAACAGTATGCTGCAGGTGAAAAGTAATCGGTGACATAGAGGACATAACTTAGTTTCAAAATTGAGATCAGAGCATATGCGAATATAACCTTCTCATCGGAGTTGTCTTGGCATTGCACTACTTAAGACACTTTCATATGTTCGCTTAATAAAAGATGAACATACGAAACAATCTGCCTATCCTTTTTTTCAAATATTTTATTCTAAACTTTCTTTTCACAACTTTAACTCTCTTATTATTTAACCTTTCGTAAAAGAAAAACTTAAAAAGCATTGATTCAAGGTGATGTCTCAATTTTCCGTAGCGTAATGAGAAAAATATAATCTTCGACAATATCATATTCACTTTCCTTTACACAACAATTAATACACTTTTCTTACGAAATATCTTACAACAACGTAAAATATTTCGTCAAGGCATCTAGTTTTCTTGCATTTTAGTTGATTGTTAATTTATTTCTTAAACTTTCTGCAATATTTTGGTTTTTATTGTAGTTTTATAATCTAATGAAATGCAATCCCATAAACAAAATAACTTTTCCTTAGCGTCTTCGTGCACTTAACCTGCAGGGAAAAATATTTATCCTGAGAACCAAAAGTTGACCGCCATAAATTAAAAAAAAAAAAAAGTACTAACAATTCGATTGTTTCCATTGAGTGATTTTGTTGAGGACTATTATCTCTGGCGGTGCTAATCCATACGCACAAAAAGTCGAGATCTTTAACATTCTAGAGATGGACACCAAGCAGAAAATATTATGTAACACCTCCAAGTGATATCTTCCACATCGTGGGAGACACTACTCCGCTATACATAACTCACCACCTCTTTCGTTTAATCCTTCAACTACTACCACAGCGACACAACTGCCATCTAGCGCCCATTACCACCACACCGACAGTACTTTTTTTTTGTCTGAATTGCATGTGTTCTCATGGTCAATTTGCCTGTATACAGAATGAAAAACCCGAATTTCCGGTGGGGGGAAACCCTACTACCTCCGTTTGAGATCGGCTAATTCACTTTCAATTGAAAAAGTCCTTCCTCTCTTCACCGTGAGAATCGAACTCGGGTCTTTTTCGATCAAAGGGCTCAATGCACCGATGTTCTTTCAATTGCGCTACGGAGGCAATTATGCTAGCACTATTATTATTAACCTTACACTACGAGACGATAATCTAGGGTGACAACAACATTGAACTCTACGAATTACTTTAACCACTAGCAAATGCATTCAAAGGTCAGTTTTATGTTTGAAGGAGAAACTGCACCGCAGCCACATCTCAAACAATGCTTAATTTCTTTCAATTCATGTATTATCTTTTCAAGTAATTTTTATGCAACAATGTCTTATTTGTGGATAGTTTAAAAGGAAAAAAAATAATAATCATGATTAGTTTATCCTATATGTATTAAAATTATATTCTAAAATTGACATCTTCATGGTTGAATAATTTCGTTATACTAAACTGAGAAAAAGATCTTGGTTCGAATCTATTTTACCAAATCATATTAATCTAGTACTACAGTATAAAGCCGAATATTATGTATCCATCCATATTTATAGCCAAATATACAAAAAAAATCTTAAAAATTAGCTATATAATATTGATGGATTCATAATTTTCTGCATTTTATTATCTTATTCCAAAGTTAAGCCCTTTAGGCTATCTTAGCAATTGATTGTGCACCTCCCAAGAGTTGATTTATGAATATTCTTTCTGACATAAGATTCCTAAGGTATTGAACAGAGAGGTTTGCTTCTGGTTGTGCAGAGCTGAGGTTCGACTCAGTTTACAGGTGGAGTTTTCCGGATTCCAGACAGTGACCCCTTTTGGGGCACTGACAAGTTTGTACATACTGGAGGATGGCTTTTTAAAGGTCATGCATTCCAAGTTTTGAAACTTGGGCGGGTTTGAACATTTTGTTCCTTTCTGGTTTCCTGATGAGAACCAACAATTTGAAACAGCTGTTAGACTAGCAAAACCAAACTCAAGCACTAATAAAAAGAGACCGTATGGGCTCCTGAGCAGAGCTTGTCTTTAAAATAGTGTATACCAATGTAATCCCGATGCTGAAGGTTATATTTTCATAAGTTCTCTGGTAAACTTCAAAACTCCGTATTTGAGTATAAAATATGGATGAATCCACAATATCCTCTATTTTAATAACGTAGGAATCTGTTATCTTTGGCTGAGGGAAAACTAAAGAAAATGACTCAAATTACTTGCTCACATTTACAATTACTTCGAATAAACTTCATGAAAACCATGAAGAATACGGTGGAAAGTTTTTTACTGAAAAATTTCTTGTAACTAGGAATATTTTAATTTTGTACATTATTTTTGAGAAACTTGATAAAAAGGAACAAAAGAATATATATATAAGTATAGTGTGGATTGCTTGAAGAAAGAATAATAGAATAAATAATTGGGGAAAATGGGTCTGAAAAAAATTCGGGAACCTTACAAGGAATACCCGAAATGGCGGAAAATCATCGCATTACAACATAAGTGCGGTATTTAGCTCAAGAGGCGTAGCAAAACAGTTGAGGAAGCCAGGATAAAGTATAACACCAAAGTCTGAGACCGCTGCGAGATAAGAAATAAATTCGAGTATACTTCCTCTTTCTGAATCATGACCTAGATAGCAATATTGAGTAAGATGAGTGAGAGCGAAAGTTTTTCGGTTCAACTTTGCAAGACAAGCGACAACGCGGAAGGATAACAGAAGTTATTTGGAGCTTAAAGAACTGCACTTGTCTTATGAGACCGATTATCAGTATACTGGGAAGCTGAAAATCGAGAACTTAAATCATGAAATTGGCATAATTTAGCATACCATTGAATAATTGTGGAATTTAATGTGAAGTCCCCAAAACCGTTTGGAAGGTTTTTTTTTTTTTTTAGTACTTAGAGAACACTTTCATTGAGGAACTAAAAGATTTGAGCTATTCAGTAAACGTAAATCTTCGCAGGTTGCTTATATTTTACAATTAAAGATTATTTGTTGTTCTGGATGATGGTAGGAAAAACCGGAATGCATCCTGCAGCTATATAACAATAAAATGCACAGAAGTAAAAGGAAGAAAGAGCTAATCTTAGACATACTTGTTTCACGCTAGTAAAACAAGCAATATGTACAATTATAGAATCTATCTTACCAAGCAAGTATGCTTTACATTTTATTATTGTATTATAGCAATATTAATGTTTGCCACGAGATAATAACATGCATACAGTCGCGGATTCATTGGAAGGACATTTTTCTTGCTATAAGAAATTCGAACAATAACAGCTTTGAATTTTTAGTTAACAAAAAAAGAAAGTCAGCTTATATGCAGTTTTTTTTTATCGTAATAAAAATAAACAAGTTGCAGTGGTATTTGTGGAAATTTTTAGCCAACCTAATGTTTACGTAATGAGTATTTGTTGTCTCCCAAAACAAGTTGAATTCGCTCCTTGTTTTGTAACCATAACCACGTCAGACCTCCAATAAGCGAAAGTGCTCGCACTGGGTGATGAAAATCATCTTCCACCTAAAGCCAATTACAAACATCCATGGTGGATTTCAAATCTGCAGCCTGTGCCTATTAGATAGCGAATACACTATCCACTTAGCCACAAAGATGGCAATGGACTGATCGAACTTTGGTCATAGTTCCATCCAATTTTTAAACAGCCCTGCTGTGTGCGGTGCATCAGGTGTAGCAAGATGATACCAAAGTAGTAGGGCAGCCACTTCTGACAAGATCAAGATAAGGAATCGTGACGTGATTGGTTGATGGCGTCATTGTGGGCGTGGCTTCTTGGGTTTGGAATGTTAGGAATTTCTCTGTGGGCATATGTGTCAATGGCTTCAGTTGTTGTGTTTTGGTTCGCGTATGGCATTATGGGTGATGGTAGAGATAAGGATTCGTGTTGTGATTGGTGGACACTTCTGACAAGATCAAGATAAGATAAGGAATCGTGACGTGGGTGTGTGTTGTTTTCAGAAGTAAATAAGTGACGTTATTGTTTTGAATGGAAAAGGGAGATATATTAGAGATAAAGAATCTTGTCGTGATTGGTGGGACACTTTTAACCAGATCAAGATAAGATAAGGAATCGTGACGTGAATGTTTGTTGTTGTCAGATGAATATCAGTGACGTCATTGTTAGTTGTAAATAAGAGACGTTTTAAAAGTGACGTAAAAAAAAGTTATCATAAAAAAACACGTTTTTTTCCTAAAAAGTGATCGTAAAAAAAGCGTTTTTTTAATTTTTTTTTCCCAAAAAGTTATCAGTATCAGTTGGAGGTGACATCACTAAAAGATATCCACAAAAGATGAGCTCACTCTCCTCCACTAGGCTGAGCAGACATCTTCTGGAGGAGAGGGGAGAGACTAGGGTGATGGAGTTAGGTGGGGGAGCATTGCAGGGAAGACATCTGTCACCCTCTGTGATCACAGAAAGAGAGACATATGTTCCCCAGAAATTTCCAAACACATAACGTCATTGTTGTCATGTTTTGTTTGGCTATGGAATTGTGGGTGATGTTTTTGAGATAAGATATCTTGGAATTTTCCCAGGGTGACATACATCCATCATTGTCGTCATGTTTTATCCAACACCATGTAGAAACATGTCCGTGAATCATCTGTGCAAAAATTTCATTTTGGAAGGAACGGTCAGGGTTAAGGGTCAGGTAAACAGTACTATAAGGAAAAATAAACGAGTCAAGTGTCTTTGCAGTTACGACAATTCGTTCATCCTGTGAAGTTATCATATTGTGTTGTGGTGATTGGTATCCAGGAAAGTAAAGTAAACTAATGGGTGAGCCACAAAAGTCATTGAAATTTTCTTTCTTCAGGAAAATAGCACGAGACAAAACTCTTCACCTAGCTCTAAAAGGATGGAAACCGATTATTATTTTAGAAGACACATACATTGTGATGTATTTATCCAGGACCACTTGGGAAAAATTACACAGGAAGTGGTCTGATATCCTCGGCTACTTGCAAAGAAGAGTTGACTATGAAATGGACCTCGGTGAGTGTTATATTCTGAAATGTCAAGATGGGGAAATAATACTTGATGATACAGGAGCTGATGGAAGTAAAGTTTTTCTATGAGTTGTGAAGAAGCTGAGAGATTTTCACCAAAAATGTATGACATTGATAATCATTTATTATTTTTGGAAACTGAATTACCATCTGTCCGTATCATGGGGGAAAATTATCGCTAATCATTTAAATTCATCAATGGTAAAATTAGACTTTCAGGATTTTATCCAATTTGATAAAGATTCTTTATTTTGGGACATTTACAAACATTTTACAAAAACTGTTTGTGTATATTTGCTGACAAAAGAATACACAGAATGTTTAGGAAGGCATGGTGTCATTTCCAGACTGACACAATATCAAATGTATGGAAGTGTGGTTACTATGGTATCTGATTTAAAAATTCTTTTGCATGACCAACTATTTTGATGTAATGTAACCAAGAAACAGTGAGTAACAAAAATTTTATTCTTGAACTCTTTGGAAAATGTTAAGAGTCTAAACTAAATATTGTGAAATATTTTTTTAGTTAACTACATGTTTCAAATTTTTCTCAGTGAATATACTTGTAAATAGTATTTCAGCAAAATAAAATATGCATTTGTAAACTTAAATGAACAAAGATGTGTGCTTTTGTTGTTATGTTTTTCCACAGTGAATTTTTTACTCAGTTATTCTGATTAGAAGTTGATATTTAAATCCACAACTTTATATCTTAATGCAATTCTGTTTAATTATTTAAAAAAAATCACAACTGTGAAATTAATGCCAAAATAGAACATTAGTTTTCAACAAAAAGTGTTGAAAACTAATATCCATGTGTTGATTATTTTAGAAATTGTCTAATGCTACCTATTGAGATTATTTGAGTTATCTGAAAACAATTCGTTCACATAATCGAAAATCCGAACTGTTAGAATTTGGTTATTTTACAGAGAGAGAGAGAGAGAGAGAGAGAGAGAAGCACCTAATTAACCCAACAAAACGTGATTTTAACTCTTCTTTAAAGTTTAGCATAGAGAAAATGTTTGTACTCTCCAGATAACACATATACAAATTTTACCTTTCGCTACACAAAGTAAGATAAAAACACACCAACAGTATATCCAACAGCATGTGAAAACATGTCGTTGAGTCATCTGCGCAAAAGGTTCATTTTGAAGGAATGGTCAGGGTAGGGCATGGTAAGTGTAAACAGTACTATAAGAAAATACCATAGAGTCGAGTGACTTTGGACTTAAGGTAATCGTTCATCCACTGCAGCTGCTGTTTTGTGATTTGTGTTTGGTAATGTAAAAATAATGGTTGAGCCACAAATTCTTTGAAAGTTTCTTTGTGAAAAGTTCTAATTGTTTAGAATTTTATAAACGAAAGTTACCAAAAAGTATACGATCAGAGCTAATAATCAGTGAAATAATAATAAATAACTATTTATTTGTGGTGCCATATGAAGTAATCTAAGTAGAAGAATGAAGGAAAACAATAATGAAAAATCGACAGTGGGTGAAAAATACGAATTTTCAGTTATCATTGCTATAATTGATGTACAATTTCTTTTGAATAAGAGTTCAAATTTATTTCCTAAAGAAATCTGTTTTCTGATGGAATTAGTGTAAGATATGCATTAACAAAATCACCTTGTAGTTGGAAAGAATTACCTGAAAGAGTTAAAAAAACAGAATTCTTGGTTAATAAAATATAACCATCAGCTGAAGTGGGGAAATTGGTTCACTATCTTTGGACAAACTAAGAAATTGGATGATAGAATCAACATGGAAATATCATATATTACTTGCCAAAGGAAGAGAAAAATCAAAAACATTAACGATGTTAATAGGGAGGCCTGTTCTTGATTTAAATGAAATTGGATGCCCGAAACGTGAAAACATAACGTGTACTTTTAAATGCTTTTGGAAACATAACGAAAGATTCTGTGCTTTTAATAATTCTCAGAAGTATATGTATTGGATTCGAAAATATAAATATGCAACCCTTAATTTTACTACAGTAATAAATTCCCAACGTTCACCAAATGAAAAATTAACTTTCAGATGAGAGTCACATTGTCAAAAATATGATAGCAATTCCACAAACATGGAAGAACCTTTGATGTATTTTTCAATTTATTTATTTTCTGTATTGTTAGATTCAGTTAATACAATTTGTAAAAAATATTTTATTCAAATAAAATGTGTAAATTTAAATGAATACTTGGGTGTTGTTGATGTGTTATCTACAACTTTAAGGAGGATAACATTTTTTTTTCTTGTGAAATTTCATGCCACAAAGTAACCAGAGAATTTTTTTTTTGATTCATTGAATTAAAAGTCTTATTTGTTCATGCAAGCCCTCAAATATTTCAAGAAACTGACAAAACTTGGAAGCAAAAGGAATAATTGGGTATTAAATTAATAGCTAGAATTTTAGTGGTTAAGATTTCACCTGAAAAGTCACAATACTGTTAGAGTTTGGTTATTTTACAGAGCCATTAGATATTTAAAACCAGCGACACATTACAAAAACTCTTAAAAAGATTGCTGTAGAAAAACGCTGCTGAGAATTCAAAACCTTGTTTGTCTCATATCAGTTACTTAAAATTTACTAATCTAAAGAAAAAAATAAATAAAATAAATAAATTCCACTTACAGAAATAGGTTAAAAGCACAAGGAATCGAAGGTAAAATTAATAGTTATATTGGTAATTTCCCAACGGAAACCACGAGTTCGAACCAAAACACACGATTTCTCACCTACGTACAACAAATGGCGACCGGATAAGAGAGAGATCTTTAAGATAAGACTTAATGAGAAATATACAGTGTTGGAAAATAAATTCACATACACTTTATATATTTATTAATTCTGCTCAGTTATTCTGTTAGAATATGACCTTTAAAAGTAAAATACAGAAAATAACGAATCGATTTGAAAAAAAAAAAAATAATAATTTCACTTGTCAGAATTCCATACTCTAACGGCAATCGGAATTCGAAACCGGAAATAACACTTACCCTAAACAAAACGGCGCATAGACTTTCCCGCCAAGCTTGGGCAACAGTGGGAAAGAATCGGATAGTAATCTAAATTAAGTAGTCAACTAGCTTTTCTGGTTATTTACAGAAATAGCTTTCAACTCTTGTGTTTTGTGGTGTGAATATATGTAGCCACAGTAACCTATAATGAAAAAGTGAACTGCATTTTCAGACTTGTGTTCTGTGAATATATGTTAATAATCAACAATTTGGAATATTCAGAATTAATTTTGCTCAGTTATTCTGTTAGAATATGACCTTTAAAAGTAAAATACAGAAAATAACCAATCAATTTGAAAAAAAAAATAATAATAATAATTTCACTTGTCAGAATTCCATACTCTTACAGCAATCGGAATTCGAAACCGGAAATAACACTTACCCTAAACAAAACGGTGCATAGACTTTCCCACCAAGCTTGGGCAACAGTGGGAAAGAATTAATACAGAGAACCAATCGGATAGTAATCTAAATTAAAATTAAATGTAAGCATTAATTTACTACACCAATAAATGCCAACGGTAACGAAGAATGAATAATTTAGGATGTGTGTCATCCAAACATGTGAATACTAATCCCTTAGTCATATGTAAGTATTTGAGAAATATCCAAACTTGAGGAAATGCTACCTTTTGAACAATACCACAATTTACGAATGTGACTCATGTCATCTTCATGAAAGACCCCTTTGAAGAAAACCGCTCGCTGGGGGATATTGCAAATGACGAAACCACAGCATCTATGGTCTGAACTAGTTAAGACGAAGTACTTAACTAGTTCCGGTTACAGTATTTACAGAAATTTCATTCTTTGTGGTTTTGTGTTTGTGTTGTGTTGTGGATATAAAATTCAACTATTTTGGAATATTCGTATTTAGAAGTCATCTGGAAAGCTGTAAGTACTTTTTTAACTTAAACATAGCTGCTCGTATGTTTTTGGCAAGCGTAATTCTAATACTGAATAGTTTTTTTTTCCATAAGAATAATCATAGGGTATATATTAGAGTATCAACATGGATACATTAGCGATTTTTTATGTCTAATGTGTATGTGTTTGTGTTTAAGGGATACCAGTACATAATTAATTATTCAGAAAAACTCGAAACACGACAGCCATCACGACTTTCTCTAAGAATTCTCACACTTTAACAGGAAAGAAATACCCAAAATGTATTGGAAAATTAGTACAGCCATCTATAGAAGAAAAAAAAAAGTGTGTGTTTGAGTGATATAGCATATAATTAAATTATTCAGAAAACCTCAAAACTGTGAATTTCCAATCTCTAATATATCTTCTTTCATTCAAAACAATAACGTCACTTATTTACAACTAACAACAAACATTCACATTACGATTCCTTATCTTATCTTGATCTTGTTTAAAGTGTCCACCAATCACGACACGATTCCTTATACACTAATATATCTCCCTTTCCATTCAAAACAATAACGTCACTTATTTACAACTAACAATGACGTCACTGATATTCATCTGACAACAACAAACATTCACGTCACGATTCCTTATCTTATCTTGATCTGGTTAAAAGTGTCCCACCAATCACGACAAGATTCTTTATCTCTAATATATCTCCCTTTTCCATTCAAAACAATAACGTCACTTATTTACTTCTGAAAACAACACACACCCACGTCACGATTCCTTATCTTATCTTGATCTTGTCAGAAGTGGCTGCCCTACTACTTACCAAGCCTTGGTTTGAAACTTTTTTTAATAGTCTACACTGTAGACTATTAAAAAAAAACGTGGTACGCGTACCCCTTGGGGTACATGGTCATTTGGGGGGGGGGGTACGCCGTGGAAGCTCAAAAGTCGCTGGATCTAGTAACAAAGTCACTAAGTTGGCAACACTGATACTGATTAATTTTTCTGAGAACTGAATGACGAAGCGCGGCACTGTTGTTCATGTCTATACACGTTTTTGAATCTTCCCTACCTGAGAGCCGAACAGCTGATCGCGCAGTCAAAACATCCATTCTGAGTGAATGTTCTATGTGTTTGTTGTGATTTATCTCGCTTGCTGTGCTTAGTTATTTTTAGTCTTCAGTTTACTGTGAAGTTAAATTAAGGTGTTTCTAAAGTGTGTGTCGATATATGTAATTTATGAATACAAAATTTAATGTGTGTGTTCCCATTCTTATACTACAATTATAGTTTTATCTATCTACAAGGGGAACGCCGGTTATATACACATTTCCAGGGGTACGTGAAGAATAAAAGGTTGAGAACCACAGGGACTCTACAGCAACGTATTTTATCATTATCAGATATGACAAACACATCGAGTAAGTGAAAAGAGATGAATATTCACGCTATTGCGAATGATATTTAAATAGAGTTCGATGTGTTTAAAAGATATGGAGATATAACTGATAAAGAAGTATGAAACTATAAATTCATTATTAGTAATTTCATCTCATGAACAAGGTTAACATATAGAAACAGAGCATTCTTCTCTGCCCTAATACTACATTAAAGACTCCACACATTCGACTGCTGAAAATGGAATGAGAATACTGTTCAATGTATGTTCGAAATAATCCAACAGTATTCATATCTTACTTGTAGTAAGATAATAATTAAAGCAATCTAACTATAAGAGCAAGTGCCATATCCACAAGGGATATACATGCAGTTTAAAATAATCAAATTACTTATTTAATGAAACTTCAGTATTAAACAGGAAAAGTCCAACGTAAACAGCATATATAACGCATACAAATCTTTTTTTAGTCTAACGAGAAAATAATCATCTTATTATGGCACTGAAGTTTTGCTTTTTATTCCTCGAAATTTCTCCTCTATCTCCTATTTGCATCACTTAATTCCTATCCAGCTGAATTAAACAGGAAATTTTGATCTCAAAGAAACAATGATTAAGAAGATTTAAGTGTGGGTTGATGCGACTTATCTATTATTGTAAAGTCTTTTCCTTCAATCATTTATAAATTCTTCTCGCCTCATTGATATTAAGAATACGCAATCCATAATTTCTGCTCTTTGTTTGTAATATGCTTCGATGAGCACTTTACCAATAGAGAAATTTTGTACATCAAATCTATATTGATGGCATACAAAATTTGAGACATAACAATTGGCCATCAGTTGTATGCAATAATGCCTTCTCAGAATATGAGCGTTAAGCTGATATTTTATTTCTTCGTATCAAGGAAAATAAAGCTTATTGCATTTCTGTAATAACATACTACTTCCTTTTCATTTTTATGAAAAGACGTAAAAATTCTACATTACACTGTCATTCATTTTTCTAAGGTGACCTTCCAGTAGATATCCAGAAAACCACATGGGAAGACAAATGGAAAATCATTCTATTATCACAGGGGTGTACGAAGAAATTAGAGACATGGTTGTCAGAAAATAGTCTCTTAAAACGAAAACCAGGATAATAAAACTTATTGTGCAAAACTAACTGTTCATGCAGTTAAAAAAAATCTGAAATATGTTGGCAGTTGAAACCGTTATGGTTGAGATGTCACAGTTTGAAGCTACAGTGACAACTCATTTCTGCTTTAAAAATGTCGACATTATAGCATCGTTATTTTAAATGACATCAGCTAACAGAACCTCTTTTGGTACCACTATTATTATTTATTTATTTTATAGGTTTCATGAGCACATTAGTATTTGGCAAAAGACTGGGGAAAGAACATGATTAAACCAGCATTATCCAAATTGTCTTCTGATATGACAAGCATACATTATTTGTTTATTAAAAAAAAAAAAAAGTTTTTCTATTTTAGAATAATTTCTATTACGTCATGTTTAGACATTTATTATTTCCCTTTAAATAATTATATTGGAATGGGGAAAATAAACCATTCTACCATCTCAAATCATGCACTTGACTTTTCGTCCTGACTAACTCACTCTCTCCTCCATTTTGATCTGACCGTATCGAAATACACAGGGACTCTGCGAATTACTGAGACTATATGGAAAGTGGTTTTGGTTAGGTTGAAATTACGCCCGAAGTAACTGTAATGCTACGAGCTCAATGTGTTGTCTGTTATTTGGTAGTGGTCGCCTGCAGTGCCTGTTGATCGTAGTGAACAAGGGTGCCACATCCAAAGCGACATCACGTTCTGTTGAAAAGCTTTCGTGTCTTGTCCACGGAATTAACAACCCTTTAACAAATTTTAGTGCGATTGGAACGTTGCTTCCTGAGGTGACAGTAAACAACGTTCGTCGAAATCATCATCCTTCCCCTTCATTCTGTCTCTTCGAAGGAAGAGAATTGGGGAGGTGCTCTATTTGGGCGATTTTTTTATTTACAGAATGCTCCGATCTTTTTATTAATTTTGAATTTAATGCTTAGTAGATGATTTCCGTTGAATATATCAGTCGAATTGAAATGACACTCGTAACATTCAACTCACTTAAGTTGGTCGTAATGATTGTTGGAATACAAGCTATCCACTATCATGACTTTGATAAATCTTGCCGATTGTAGACAATCATTTGGACACTCTAAAACTATGGGGAAACCATCCCCATTAAGAAACAATAATATAAAAAATGCAAGCTGTGTTCTACCAGCGGCTAATTTTGATATTGCGAAAGCTCATGTGCATCGGGGTGTTGATTTAATGTGTCCGAGTTTTGAGGGAATACAAACACTAACGGGACCCACCAGAAAGTGTTATTTTTAATGGAAGAGAGGGAATTTAATACATCATGATGCTAACAGAAAAATAGGATGGGCAGGTTAGTGAACTCAACATTAGTAGCAACCTCCCTTCTGCATGTTAGGCTTTTACGCAAGTGTTATTATCAAATGAATAAATTATTATGAATTTTACGAATACACTTGAAATTAAACCCGGCTGTTTATGGACTATCCCCCCCTCTAATAATTGCATTACACTAGTTTTACAAGTAGTCATAAATTTAAGGATTAAAATGTAAAATAATAATAATAGTTGCCGTTGTATCTTGCATTAGATCAACTTTCTGCAAAGCACACCTTTTCAGAGATTCAACACACGCAGAGACGCACAGTACAGCATACTAACTGTATTCAGAATACCAAAGTTTTAAGTGATCATGATATCAACAAGTCTGTTGTTTAGAGCAGTGCTTCCCAAACTTATGGATGTCAAGGCCCCCTTTGGAAAAATTTGAAGATTTCACGGTCCCCCATTGAAAAAAAAAATCATAATACAGACATATATTATTATAATATTTATTATAATAATATGTATTTATATTCAATACAAAAAATACATACTAAGCGTATTTCTTTCCGCGCATCGCCTCACCTGTGTACACTAGCAATGAAACATTAATTTAAAGCGCGAAAAACTTGGCCGTTTTAAATGATCGCAAGATTTTGCGTATGTAAGCTTTTTTTGTGCTTCTTATCAACATCTTTGAAATGAAATATATGAACAAGCAGATATTTACTAATATTCATTAAGCGCCAAAATACGCAGGAAGCAAAATTTGTGAACCAATCTGTGATTTTTTTCCATTAAAATATAAAAAAAAATAATAAAAACTAAATACGTTTCTTATTTAGTCATATTTTAAATTTTGTTTTAATTATTTCATGGGCCCCCAAGGGGGGCCGCTGCCCACAGTTTGGGAAGCGCTGGTTTAGAGCATCAAATTGATCTTATCTTCGTTAACTGCACTAAAAAAAAAAAAAAAACCGGCAACTGGAAGCAATTTCCTCCTCTTGGTTGTTTAATTGGCAAAACTTAGATCTGTTGGCTATGAATTGTAGCCAAAAATACTTTAAAAAAAAATTTTTTTATTCCTCGAAAAAACTTTGAATGAGTTCGTTGAGACTTCGTTTGCTTCATCCACGCGTCATTTCTGTTTTGGATCAAATAGGCTGTTGCGTCCCATCACAGTTATCCCATCTCCTCTCGACTGCGGTCTTTTCCAGACCTTTAAGCCTCTGACCATCCAAGTACCCTTGAAGAAGGTAGTGAGTGTTTGGCCCGTGAACTTTGTCTGTAACCTGTTCTTCTAACTGGATTGCGGAAGGATAAAAAAAAAAAATTAATCGAACCGAAGTATTTCCAAGCAAAGGTCATCGTCGTTACTAAATTGCTACTACGAAGGTTTCATTATTTTCTTATATTGTACCAAAAAAAAAAAAGGGGGGGGGGTAGTGATGACTACAGTACTGAAGAAAAACACAGTCTTACATTGCATTGACCAACGAGGATTGTGCTAACCTTGGGTGCTGGCAGTGAGTGTGCCTATCTCGGAGACAGGTTCGTCTTAATATTTCGTAATACATAGGTGACAAGCTTCATACACGCAAATGAATGTAGAGTGTTCTATAATTACAGAATAACCACAACTGTTGGAGACGTTTCATAATTTTATAATAAAGTCCAAATACATAGTCCATTTGGAAATGTTTCGCTTTGTTCCAATCTGGATTTCTGGTGTCTGTTTTTTTTCTGGTAAGTCCTTGTTTGCTACCAATAGAATTGTGTAAATAAATTGCCATAATCGCCTTTTTTTTTTTTTTTTTTTTTTTTTTTTTTTTTTTTTTTTATAAGCGTAGTCATTACATTGAAGTACTGATTAACATTTAGTGAGAATGTTATCATGGATGTGCTTCATTTCTTGCTACCGCAATTTAATTTTTTTTATAGAGAAAAAAAAATCATGACGCGTATGAAATTATTTCATACGCGTCATGGCGTATGAAATAATCTCATAACCTATGCAAATTTTGGGTCTCTCCAGTATTTTTTTTTATTATTATTCATTTTCTCTCTCTCTCTCTCTCTCTCTCTGACTTCATTCTGTAGACATGTGATATTCGGTCATCGTCAGTGGCATTTCTGTGTGTATGTGTATAATAGCCGTAACGCACACCTAATTCAGGCTGATTCCACGTCTCTTTCAAAAAAAAAAAAAAAAAAACCGGAACAGTACACTTGCTGCCCCTGATCTCTCCTCGTTTGGCTGTTTATATGGTTTACTTATTCGTGGTATGGCGTTATAAATAAATAACAGACACGAATTTGCAACAAAACCTGATTTCTTACTCTAATTTATTAATTTTGAATTTAAATGTACAACCTTTTTTCTGCTATAAGCAAAACTACAGAATATTAATAGCAAACCTGTTTTATAATTATCTTATTTGTTTAATCAAAAACAATAATTAATGTTAATCGTTTTATTAAAATTACAATAGTCTGTTAAAATAGTACTCTACTATAATCGAACATAGGCGTTAATTATTTTGACTAAATAGAAAAATTTTACATAAACGATAACCACATATCCTAATTTTCTCTCACGCGTAGACTTGCACATTTTACCGTTAGGTATTCGGAACCGAAATCTTACGGAATAGGTTGGTTACTTCTTATTCCTGGAGGTGTCCTATGTCCGTAGAAGCGTGTGTTCACGGGGCCGGTTTGTCTGTTCTGGGAACGAAAACCCGAGTTTCCGGGTGGGGGAAAAAACCTACCACCGTATGAGACTGGTTAACTCACCCTTAGTCGAACCATATATATATATATATATATATATATATATGAAATTATTTCAAATTGAGCTTTATCGTTAAAAATGATTTAGGGTTATAACGTCCAATCTTCCTTTATTATAATCGGTCTTTTACCAGACTTCAATTTATCTAGGGCAGTGGTTCTAAACCAGGGTAGTAGCGTCCCCCCCTGAGGCGCTGTGAACGCTGAGGGGGGGGGGAGGTTAGCGTTATAATACTACTAATATAATAAAAGTAACAAAAAATTCTGTATTTAATCTAGCATCCCTATTTATACTGCATGTTTGGCAAAACTGTTCAGCATATTGTATGTCTGGCAGTACTGTTCAAATTTATTCGCTATTTTATAGAATTTTTGCATTGAAAGTTAAGTAATTGGGACCTTTTGGTCTGGATTTTCTACATTGAAAATAATTAATTTGAGATATTTTTAGCAGAATCTGCTACTTTTCCTAACGCCCATCGGACAACCCTGGTTTGCAGTTTACATCTAATCTCTGGTATCGTGTGGCGCACTTCGTTTGATATCGTGTAGCACCGTAGCCTATTAAAATGAGTGAAAAAAGAAAGTGTTGTCAATATTCAAGTGAATATTTAAAATATGGAGTTATCCCGTCTATAAATAATGAGCAGTTATCAATGTGCTTAATATGTGAAAAAACTTTCTTTTAAGAAAGTTTCATTTAAGAACAAAGCATCCAAATAAAGCAAAAAAGGATGTGAAGATGCGAAATTAAAGACTAAATTTAAAGCTCGTCCTGGACTTAAAGGGTTAGTTGCAAAACAAAGTAACCAATAAAAGAATACAAACTTTGAAAATTAATTGCCAAATGTGGAAAACTACATACTATCGGTGAAACTCTCATCTTACCGGCTATAAATTAAGTTTTAGATACGATGATTGGCCCAAGTAAAAGTAATATGATGTCAGTTTCTCTCAGCAATAGTTCAGTATCAACAAGAATTGACAAAATGCAAAGGAAATTGGGAAAAAAAAAAAAACTTTGATTTAAAAACCATAGAATTTTCTTTGCAACTCGATGAGACACCTTTACGTTACAACGAAGCTTTGTAATGGCCTACGTGCGTTATATAAATACTAATGAAGAAATTATTGAAGAGTTTCTATTTGCTGAACAACTGAAAATTGATACAAAAGGTTCCACAATTTTTAAGGTTGTTAAAGACTTTATCATAGACCATCCTCTCAAAAATATTATTGCTTGTGCAACTGATGGACACCAGCTATGATTGGTTGTCAGCGTGGATTTATAGCACATTTAAAAGAAGCAGTTCCAAATATCTTTACAATTCACTGCATTCTTCATAGCACTTAGCTGTAGACTTCATAAGACTTTGGTTATGTTATTAAAGCAGCGAAAAAAATAAAAGCTTAATCATTGAACACCTGTATTTTTCGAGAACTTTGTCATGAAAACGAAGAATTTGAGCATATTTTGCTTCAAATGAAGTTAGATGGCTCTCAAGTGGAAACTGTCTGTGACGCTTTAATGATCTCTACGGTACTGTTCTGGAATTTCTTAATTCACGTGATGAGAACATGCGTAAAGGGAAAATGTTGACATCGCCTATCTTTCCGATATTTTCACCAGATTAAATGAGGTTAACATCAAATTGCAGGGAAGAAACATGATATTGTATATCATCATTTGTAGTCTTGGGACTACAAATGATGATGATTTAATATTAGATACAGATTTGGATTGTTATTGTTTCCATTGACACTGAAAGACGACTTGATTAGATTCAAAGACTTTATGCTCAAAATACCCGATTGGGTCAAAAATCCATTTCTTTCTAATGCCACTTCTGTTTTCATCCAAATTTATGTGAAGAATTTATTGACTTGAAATTGAGCTTCAAAATCATTTTTTAACAGTGTGGGTATGAAAGATTCTGGCCAAACATGCAATGCAAGTATCCTCAGCTTTGGCAAGAAATAAAATTACTGCTCATTGCTTTTCCTTCTTCATACTTGGTCGAGAAAGGATTCAGCGCCGTGTTGCGGTTGTTAGCTGAGCAGCGAAATAGATTGCAAAAGTGAAAGAGCAGACTTGAGACTTCGTTTATCGAACATTGAAGCTGAGATTGAAAAATTAGCAGGATCTCATCAGGCTCAGAGTAATAATTGGCTTATTAAATACAGTAAGTTTACAGCTTGTTTTTGAAGTCGAATAAGTCGAGAGAAAAAAAATTAATAAAATCGAATTGTTAGTGAATTTATAGTAAATGACGCATATTTGCATCAGGTCCAATCAGCAAAAGTATAAATCACAGTCACGCTTCTTATTTCTAATACGGTTAGGGAAAGTAGTCATCTAGAAACGATGTTGGGAATAGGGTTGAATTGTTTACAGTAAAGCACCAGTTAGCAGAAATTAAATGAATATGCCAGTGATTCAGCTGAAGAGTTTGTTTTTCTAATTATATATTTAATTCCAGTAGAAGCATTGGAACGTTTTGAATCAGCAGTTGCTTTTAGTCTGTCATTTCATAAATGATGGCCCCAAAACTTCATTGTTGCGATAAATAGGTAATTTATAAAAATGAATGAACCGTAACAAAGTAGCATTAAAATTTAATGTTGATCTGTTAAGATTTTTAGTTATTTTAAATGCTCTACATCATATTTACAGTCTCTATTACGAAAAAGAGCTTTCCTAAATATCTGCGTTTTTTGAGCATTCGGTGTGGATTTGAAAAATCTACAGTACTTTAGTTTTAAAGTTCATTTTAATATCTTAATTGCAACAAAGTGTTCATTTTTTGTCGGCGCTACAGCGTTTTTAAATATTCCTCTGGAGTTTCTTTGTATATTAATATTTGACATTTTAATTAACAAACAATAGCGTATTATTTCGTCCTGTTTGTCTACTCGGTACAACGCGAAAACAGATGATTCAATTTGGAAATAAAACATTTAAGAATAAAGAAATATTGTAGAACAATTAGATTTTTTTTCTTTGTTTGTTTTGTTTAAAATTGGACAAGAATCGTAACCAACATTACCCAATACGCTTTTGTTTCCTCAATGGCGACATAAAGGAATGTTGAATTACTCCACCTGGTCACTGTTTTCCTCTTTATTCCACCCCTTTATTAATAACTGGGGTTACTTAAGTTCATACATGAACTTAAGTAACTGACTTAAGTGCGCGCGCGCGCACACACACACACACACAAAGTAACTTATTAGGACAATATTTTACCTTCAAGTTGTAGCCGAATGTTTAAACACATTCTCCCTATTAGGTTGCGTGCGTGCACACACACGTATTATGCTGTTGCTATGACATTACTCATTTTGTGAAATTTTCTACCTCCCTCTCCCCGAGTACTGCAACAGCGTAGTTAGGATGACGTGATCTGAGCCTTTCGATTTGAAAATTATGGATTCGATCCCGTTCGTCTTAATTTGCAATCATAGGATAAAAGAAGGCGAGGGTTTATTTAATTTATTATTATAATTATTTTTTTTTTAATTTTAAGTTTTTCCACTTCATTCACAATGTCTTGCTGAGAACGAAATATGTGTATCGATGGCAATTTTTGCGATCGTATTTAGGTTTGTTGGGAATGATCGTTGAGATAATGAAGGCAATCGAGTATTTTAGTGTACTGCTATTCGTTGCAAGCAGTGTGGTCTTTTGGATTCACAAGAACTAGTTGCACATTAGTTCTTTCAATGAGAAAGCCACACCCGTCTTCGCGAACATTTGGCACCGAACCTTTTCCCAACGTCCTTATTAGTCCCAATAAGGACATTGGGAAACTCAGTTTGACCTTTGCATTTTCACCATTTTGAAGATGCATGCTACGACTAACATTTCTCATCAGATAAGTGAGCTAAAAGGAGGTCTCGTAATGAATAAGATACGACAAGAACATACTACTACTCCTTCATGCCTTTATTGATAGACTGAACAAATATTTGAACAAGCATATTGGCCCTTTCATAATTAGGTATTCTACGACGTCAGATATTTAGGTTATCTTATAACAGCCTAATTTTGTGATAATTTATTAGCTGTTTATAATGGAAATGAAATTTAAACACATTTTTAAAACTACATTATTGATTTGTATATCTGAAAAACATATAATCATTATATAAAGTAGTGCCTAATGTCTGCTTTGTTATCAGCCGTGACACTCAAGCTTTGACTTTTCAAAGAAACGAAAGAGGGCGGGGCTGGCAATAGGGGACTTAAATTGTCCTTGCTGTTTTTGTTAGCTGCAATCACATGGTCAAGGGTTCAACACAATCGGATTTATTTTTCTGTTTTGAAATATTTATACAGATTATTATTTTTTTGCCAATAATTATCGGTACATTTTTAAACATGCTATAAACAATACTTATATAGCGAAGAAATGCTTGGATGTTTACCCGTATCCCTTTATGCATATTCAAAAATTAAATCCCATTGTGTTGTATAATCCTTGATGCAATTCTTATTACGATGCGAAGTGTGTGTAGTATATTACTTTTCATGCGCTCAAGTGTCGATATGACTAGCACGTCTTCCAGTAAAATTACGTGGATTACATCACACCAACTCCCACTTCTTCCTTCCCTTTTTCTTTCTTTCTTAAACAAGTTTTCTTGAATGATGTCAGTATGCAGGGAAACACTTGACATCGTGTCAAAACATTGCTTCGTCATTCATTCATATCTTTCTCCTCACGGATTTCGGAACCAGTACCTTACACAGCACTTTATTTATTCAAGGTACTGGAATATACCTTACGATGTAAAGTGACAGACTCGAATGGTTTTTTGGCGATCCATCCTAGTGGGTCTTTAGTTCACAAAATGACCCGCTTTCTATCTTTTTGTTCCTCAACGCTGGGAATTCCAAGATTTTTCATTTGAGGTTGGGGAAACAATGAAGCATTAAGTAAAAATCGTTCTTATTTCGAATGTCTCTGGGGGGGGGGGGCGTACAGAAATAGTACTTACTTCACGATAGTGAAACTGAAAATAAATGCCGATATAGGAATTAGTTTTTATTCCTCTGGCTGCTGAGAATAGATGATGTGGATATAACTCCTAGTTATAAATCGTGTTAATTTGATTTCATCCATTCATGGTACCGTTAAAAAAAATAATTAATCAGGATGGCACTGTTTATATCACGGTGTTTAAAAATATGGAGATAATGTGATGTTTAACCCTTTTTTTTTTTTTCCTACGAGCGGAGCCAACGCTGACAAAGAAGCGTTTTGGTAGGATATTATTTAATTTTTAAATTTTAATCAGTATTAGTTATTAGTACTTATTAGTTAAGCAGCTCGTCTTTTAACTAAAGACGGTAAATTGAGGGACGGGATACTTACGTACTTATTTCACTTTCGTATCGCAGATCGATAGCGAGTAAATGCAGAGCTAGTGTCACCTAAACGACGGGTTGTTCGACTAAATATAAAAGCTCTCAGTCAGTAAATAACTACTCCATTCGAGGCGTAGTTGTTGTTCGTATTCCCTCCAAAAGCATCATTCAAGGGATACTCGCTGATGGAGCTCCCGCAATATCAGAACTGTGGTTTAAACTGCGTGGTCAAAACTATGTTCTCTGACTGGCTCGCCTGTTTTTGTTTTTTTTCTAAAAACAGGCGAACCAGCCAGATGAAAAACACAATTTCCGTATGATACCGGTTAACCCCTCCCCCCCATTATATGTTAATTATTCGTGGGTTTAATTTTCTGATTAGTTATTTGTTTACAATTCCTGATTCATACTTTCAGATTTCTTTCTCTGCTCTCTAGATAAAGCGTAAAGATTGAAACTTTATGTGAAACAAGCATATTAACCAGTTTTTGCTACATACTAAAGATATATTTTTTTGTAAGTGATTAATGACACGACCCATCAATACTGAAAAGAATCATGTAACCGAGTTTGAGAAGAAGACCGAGCGAAAGAGATCAGGAAAAAGGCAAGAAAAGAGTGGACAAAAAAAAATGGCGAAGAAGTATTGGCGAGAAAAATAGAAGAACGAAAAAATATGCTTAACGGGAAAAAAAAAAAAAAAAGAGGAGATGGTCCAAAAAAAAAAAAAAAGAAAAAAGAAAGGCAAAACTCGCATTCAATGTGTGAAAAATGTGGATATGTTAAGGAACGGAGTCAAAGAACTATATTCTTAATGCTTATACTGTGAATAATACAGTATTATAGCGGCTGTCCAAAATGACAGGCAATTCTTCCTTAGTTGAACTACAAGGCGGAAGATTCGTGACTTCCTGCAAACGTAGGAAGTCACAGACAGCGAAATCGCGTCTCGATGCCTAAGGACAAACGAAGTAGTCGGGAGCAGTCGGAGCCAAGGGACTTTGCATCAAAGACTGTGCTTTCACATACGAAGGAAAGACTATGAATGGGATTAAAGTGAAGAGAACAGTTGACATAATCTACTTCCGTGTTCATAAACACTTACTCTACACAAATACTTTTTTTTTTTTTATTTATTTAACGTATTAAATAATTCCAGCTTGTTTGTTTGTACTTGATTATTAAGGTTTGTTCAGCTAGAAAAAAAAAAGTTTTTTCTCTCTAGCTGAAGGGCGTGTCACGCTAAGATAATAAAAAGAGATCCCTTTTGATCTGCTGACCAAGGGCAAGATAAGGATAAATTCAGAAAGAGACCTTGTATACATTTCTAGTTTCCTTACACTTCTCACGCTATACCTTCTGCAACTTGATACAATCTAGCCCCCCCCCCCCCAACCTTTAGACTATTTCCAGTTACTCACTATAGAAAGTTTTTAAATTGATTACAAAATAATTATACTTGACAAGGAATTTATACTCTTGTTTAATCCTTTATCCAAGTGCAAGCAAAGAAATCACGACTAGACTAGTGGAATTGTGTATAGAGGCTGATGACTTCGCATCAGTATTCCATAATGCAGAACACACTTCCTTTAGGACATGTATATTGCTATGCATTAAGGGAAGCTTCACTACCCTTAACAAGAATAACATCTTGTTAAGTATAAAATACTTTGTTTCAAGCGGAAAATTTTCTACAGTTTCTGATTTGTGGTGTTTTGATGAAATGATACACCATTTTATTATTTGCATTAGGAAATATACGACTTCTTCTGCGGTAGTTGAACCTTATTACATTTCTGGTTCTAGTTGCGAGACATAATATACCTCCATTGCCTTAGTTGCTTCAGCCATAACTGTAATCAAATCAACAACAAAATTGTACCACCAGCTGTGATAGTCTTTAATTTATTATTTTTTTATGTGAATCCATTTACGAGCGATTGTGAACTTCTCATACAATCATTTTCTTGTTATTTTCCAATCTAATATTAATAATGCTAGATCTATATACTCAGTATTCTTATTCTGTTTAACTCTGTAACCCCAGTTGGTAATATTTGGTAAACAACGTAGCTTCATTAGTTCTTTTCAGCATTTTTTGGAGCTACAAATAGACTTTTCTACAAGTTGCATTGAGCGCCATGGTGGTAGTAATTATTCTGAAGCGTTTGATTGCTCAAAAATTGTGCAAATTTTGCTTACGATTGAGTGAACAGTAAAAATGTAAAAAACCGAAAGGAATTAACTCATTTTAAACCAGTCGTTAATCACACTACGGAGATTCCAAAATACAAAGACCGTATCAAATAATTTTTTGAAAATTTTCTTTAAAAACCAGATATTTTAATTGTAAGTATTTCATTCTCTGATCTAACTACATGAAAGATCAAAATCAATTTGTTTATGTAATTAGTTGAATGTCAGTTAGCCAATCTCGTACAATTAGCTTTTTCATACAGGCAAATCAGCAAAGGAACACATGCCATTTACAGACAAAAATACTATTGGTGGGCGTTAGTTCCTTGTATTTTTGTAAAGTTCTTGTAATATTATTTTTAATTCCTTGTAAAGACCTGTGTAGTTTCCATAATTAAACACTCGCATATGTGTCGTAGTATAAAATTATATTTATTTTACATTATTTCGTCTTAAGTATCGTAAGACATCTTCAGTGATAGCGAAGAACAACGGTAAGAAATTTGAACAGTAGAACAGTACAGCGCATGTGTCCAATTTTAATCCCTCTTAAAACGAAATATTTGTAAAATAAAATTTCTACTGTGGTACACGTGTAACTGTTTAATTAATTTTAGATGTAGTTTCATGTAGATGATGGATTAAATATTGCAGATGGTAGGCTGTGTGGAGTACTCTTACGATGAATTCTTGGAGGAATCATGTAATAATAATAATAATATTTTAAAATGACCAAACTGTATTAGCGTTAAACTGGAACAAATTCCTCAATAATTAATGGCATTAAAAGAAATGTATTTTCGAAATATCTTCATGGTTGCTGTTCAACAGAAATTACATCAACATTTCTATTAGACATATGCAGCAGCTACTCAATTACCACTTTACATTTCACCTTCAAACTAGACTACTATTTTTTTTTCACCTTCGTTCATTCTAGAAAAGTGGCTTGTACACTTTCATATCCAATATTAGCAAGTTTCTTCTCTCTGCTACTCCACAGTACTACAAGTTGAATAACCTCTTCTGTTTTGGATTACCATAAAAAAAAAAAAAAAAAAAAAAAAAAAAACACGACTCTGTTATTATAGTACTTGTCAAAAGACCTCGAAACCCCCCCCGCAATGTACATTGTGCCCAACCATTTCCATCCTTTCTCTAGATTGCTATATAGATAACAAGCGAGTAATTTGTCATTTTGTTGTTCTTTCTGTTTTAGTAACGAGTTCGTTACCAAATTTTTTATTTTATTTTATTTATTTTTTTAATCACGATTCTCATATGGGGAGTTTTGATCACAAGCGACTTTCAAGGGAAGTTTAGTTTTCCAGGAATTAATTAAAACATTAATACCGCAGTTATAAGACTTGAGTGATTTTTTTATTTGAATTTAATTAAATGAAATTTAAATTTAATTATTTCACAACCGGAATCAGAATCTGAAATAGTATTTTAGTTGCTGTGATCAGCAAAAAGTCCATGTAGAGCTAATTTGCATATTTTGAAGAAAAATGCTATTGTTCCCAATTTCATCCCTCCTTTTGTACTCTAAAACAAAGACCCAATAGGGCGTATGACTGTAAAGTTTCAACTTTACATCCAACAATTCTTTATGCGGATCACGGTACGTTTACAGGAAGTCTTCTTTAATTTCCTGATCTTGCCCGCCTACCTTCAGGCTGCTCGTATTCGCTTCCGCAAGTGTGTAGCAAAGCAGTTCAGTCAAGATCTTTAAACGTACATTTCCATACGGCATTTAGTTGTTTATCCTGCGAGTTCCATGAACTTTGCATCCAAACAAGTTTTATGACAGCTTCCTTAAAATGAAGTCGTTCACAAATCTTCGCGTGAAGGTGATTCGTGTTTTTTAGTTGCATAAGCTTATAATTTTAGATTAAGCCGAACTCAAAGTCAGTCTATACAAGAGATTAAGGCTTCTTGGGAAATCTTTGATATGAATCAACGCAGTAGTGTTCTTTCTTGACAAACAGATTCTCTCTTGAACGAATAATTCAATATTTAATTAGAATATAAAAATGATTATTTTTAGAGTAAAACAACTTAAAGAATAATACATAATTTTATGGAAAATAATACATGCTAACAGAATTTGGGTCCTAAGAAACTCATCCTCTCACGCGATCCCTTTCTAGTTCTCATATTTTTGTAGGCAATCAGAACGCTATTCCTACCATAGCTATTAACAAAGGAAAGGAAGCTAACAAGAATTCCCCCCACCCTCCAGACACTAATGGTGCTCATCCTCTTAAGACCGGCTAAGTGGCGCAACACAAACTATTATGTTTGAGAAAATGGAATAAGTCTTTAGCTAAGCCTTGTACGTTGAATGGAAACAAATATTCAAGTGTGTTTGAGATGATGTGTTCCTATTATCAATTCATTTCTACCGCCCACGCGGGGACGCTGTATTAGCAGTTATCTTGTCATAAGATCATTCTCTTTAGTTTACATTCCCAGTTATGTAAGTTTGATTAACGACAACATTTGCCCCTTCCCTATCTTCATGCAAACTGTCCATCAATACATGTTTCTTTTAACTTTTTTATTGCTCTAAATACGACATGTTTGTTTCAAAAATTAGGTTATTTATATAAATATTCCAAACTAAAACAAAAATGTTGAGCCAGATCAATGCAGGTTATTACTCTTTTCGAAATAAATAAAACCTGATTATAAATTCTAAGCAAGAAAGAGAGCTTTGGTACATGATTTCATACCAACATTTTAAAGAAATGCCCAGTTTCAATGAGTCTGACCTATTGTGCCTTCCAATTCAGGTCACTGAATCGGGAAGAGACTTATCCCGTCAAAACACTTATTTGTTCAAGTACTGAAGTTGTAATGTGGGTTAAGAGCCAATTGTCAATCACAACTTGCATTAGTTAAGCTACACTTCTGTTTGTATAATTCAAAGATAGGCGCATTCACAAGTCAATAACTTCTTAAAATTGCATCACCTATAATTAGTTCACAGGCAATAAACGATGTTACAAAGTCTCAAAACATTAAAAACACAAGCTTATTTTATAAACTACTTTAGAAATATTCAAAGAAAACAGAAATGCAAACAATCCATTAATAAACACTTAGAAATTTATCTGGAAATTGAAAGCAATCTTTAAATATTTATTTTTCATTTGTAACATGAAGAAAGAAATCTCAAACTCTGAGACACGTTGCTGAAGAAGTTCGTTCCAAATGTGCCATCACTTTATAATTCCTTATTCTGATAGTGTGTGTGTGTGTGTGTGTGTGTAACAACAACCTTGGTTTACTTATCATTCAAGACCTTCAGCGTTCTGTAATATATGCTGAAATACGGTTTTTTTTTTTTTTTTTGTGAAGATTTGACCAATTATAAACGTTTCAGGCACTAGAAAATTAAGTGTCATACAGTAGAGCGAAATAATATTCAAAAAAAGACCATGCTTTTGATATGATGCGACGACAAAATCTCTCGCTATCGAATAGAATTTGGAAAGGACACACTTATGTAAGAATGTTGGGCCATGTCAGCCGAGAAGCGATGTGAATGGGCTAGAGTCCCTCCCTTCAATCCAACACTCGCGTTGGATTGCACAGCGGAATATTCTTAAACTGAAAGACCACTTTCCCGAAACTTTTACACCAATAAATGTGAGCATATTACATCGTAGCATGATAGAAGTTTGAATATAATCCTGATATTGGTTATGTTATTAGAGATGCATTCTTGTGACCTGTATCCATTATACATAACATCATTTGAAGTAGTTTTTAAGAGATATACAAGGCTTTGTAATGGTAGGCATTTACGAAATCCTGTATGAAGTGAAATTCCGATAAGATTGATTTGCACGGAATTAAAGGTGTATTCCCATATAAAATCCTTATAAAGGGTCCGGGTGCCTTGGTATGTGTGTGTGTGTGTGTGGGGGGGGTGAACCTAGGTATTTCTAACCAAAGGGAAGTCGAGACGCATGCTCCAGTAAAAATAATATCAACAGTTTTTCGTTATTGCACCAAAGATGTGCAACGAGACATGGTCACGATATTCTCAGTCAAAAGATTTCACTCGTAGAACACAAACGTGCTTCATGGTCGACTGTGAAAGATTATCATTAGTAAGGACTTGCAAAACATGCACTCACACACAAAAAAGCTCCATAAAAGTGAGCCAAGGTAGGTAATTTTTCTGCTACTTGATAAGAAACTGCTTAAGTCATTTGCAGAAAGATATATGAGAATGCTATGTTGCAGAAATGATTTATAAAAAGACAAAACATTCTGTGGTAATATGTTGCGCATGACACTCTCGGTAAAGAGACAAACGGACATGCATGTCTTTGGATTTCGGATCATTTGAGTAGTTTTCATTCTTAAAAATGAAATTTAGTAAGTTCAGTATAAATTTTTGAATTGGCGAACTGCTTACCTTGATATTACCTTGATATCCCCAGAAAAAGCCCCTTTGTCCAATGAATTGGATGAACTAACTCCTTTTTTTTTTTACTTTACCTCTGGGGGATTAACCAAATGATACTGGTCTATAGCGCCATTGCTATAAAACGCGGATGACTCGAGGAATCGCCAACGTAGTCCGCTGCGTTGCGATGATCGAGCACCACCCATATTATCAGCTTGACAGGATTTCAA
This sequence comes from Typopeltis vanoorti, assembly GCF_054136105.1. Taxonomy (NCBI): domain Eukaryota; kingdom Metazoa; phylum Arthropoda; class Arachnida; order Uropygi; family Thelyphonidae; genus Typopeltis; species Typopeltis vanoorti. Next base: position 60,786,768 of record NC_143553.1, read on the forward strand.
AGATGGCATGCAATATGAATGTGCACATCATGCATGGAAGATGCATGATGGGCACATTGAACTTTCCCAAAACATAGTAAAAAATCGTTGAGTTGCCCTTTTGAATAGTGTAAGTTTCATATTTTTTTTTGTGCTTAATACCTTTTTTTTCTTTTGCAATGTTTTCAATCGCTAACACCATTTTAGCTCATCCTGTATATCTAACTGCTCTACAGTTGGATATACAGGATGTTATATGTAACATTATAATATAACTTGCTGTATGTAACACTATATACCGTTGTTTAAAATTGTAACTGGGCGTGTACTGTTCTGGATGAGAGTGATCAATATTATGTCAATAGTCTTCACTCTCTCTGCTATCAGTACACAAGAGTTTTAAATTCATTTGACCTTTTTTTTTTTTTTTCCAAGTCTTACAAGTCCAGCCATGTAATGAGCTCACTGGATGTTTTTAATTTCTAACTGAAACTATTGCTTAACGAATACGATACGAATTCGAATCTAAGCTGCAAGTTTACTCGGTTGCGGAATGGTGATTTAGACCTCCAAAGTTATTTTTTAAAGTTTTGTGATCCTTCCATTGGCGAATTCTCCATACTTTCTATGCAAGCTCATTAATTGAGAAAGAAGTAATATTTATTTGTTAATAAATGCATGCATTTATTAGCATTCCATTTAGGCTTTTATTTTTGTAGACAGAAGACGTTTTAAGCTTGCGCGGCAATAATTGAACTTTGCGTTGTGTATCGAAGGCCGATGCTTGCTCGTCTAGTCAAAGTTACCTTGGCTTGTTCGGTTGTAGGAGCTTCCAGATCCTCGCAGCAGCACTGTGATTTCATGCGCGCGCGTAGCCATTTCACGTCGTCTCACTCTATTGCTTAAACACAGGCCATACGCAGTCAACGTAGCTCTAGCCAGTGAGCTTCAGCTAGTGTTTACAAGTGTGCGTGTTGCTTGGGAAAATTAAGTTACAACCAACTTTTTATGACGATGTTATTGACCAGTTCACAAAGAAGAACTATAGGGTAGAATTTGTATTCAAGTAGCTAAATTGAAAAAGATAGCATATCATTTGTAAAATAAATGTTGTATTTGTATGATTAAATGTACATAAATTTCTAAATATATAGTTTTAAATGATCAGTAATTCATTATTCCGCTAATCAGACTTCAATCACACCTCTCACTCCCTGAATGATAACAAGAGCAAGCGTGAATTTCAAGACCAGCATTCGTCCCTGGATCCTTCTGTAAAATTTTTTGTTTTTGCAACGGTTGCAACTTACTGAAAGTGAATAGCACATCTTCTACGAATGTACTTTTGCATTTGGGAGGCTTTCTTGGTTGCTATGGCTACCAAACAAAACCTGTTTAGAAGTCATTTATCATCCCCCCCCACATTTCTTAGCGTGTTTTTCGTTTATACAAACAGTGTTCAAGATTTCAAGGATAGCATGTTATTCAAAGATTATTTCTGTTGATTTCTACTGGAAACACTTTGTCGCAGAACGATAAGAATTATAATTTTCTATCCATAAAGTACTTAATTATCGGTTCACAGATGTTACTTGAAAGTAGCAAGACTAAAAAGAGTCAAATCTATTACCTGTACTAAAATTATGTGACTGTTAGGTTTTATTAAATGCCATTATTCAATTTACTCATGTAACAGAGCGGCGTTTACATTTCTTATTTATTTTTTTCTCCAAAGGAAATTTACTATTTACTGAAACAGCCCTGCCATTCAAGGCCGATAATTTACTAATGAAAATAAATAAAATGTCAGTTTCTTATTTAGAATCAAAATAGTATGTTATTCTTTTGTGAAAGCCTGATACGTATCATTCCCCCCCCCCCCCACACACACACTATTTAGTACCAAAACTAAAATTTTAAGGTATAGAACGCTCCTCAAAGAAAGAATCTTAAAATCTGATGCACAATATTCTATACTGATGCCGGTGTTATTGTAACATGTGCGATTCGGATGGAAAGACCTGTGTTAGAATCCAGTCTGACATGAATCTTTATGTGAAGTGTTTTTAACTGAAAGACTTCAGAATTAAAGTTAAGTTAGTCTCATATTCGGTGGCGCACCCAGGGGGAGGAGCTAAGGGGCCCTTCTCTCGAAAAAGAAAAAGGAAATAAATACTAGAAAAATTTCCAAAAATCTTTTCCTAATTAAAATTCTTTTTTTTTATTTATTTATGTTGTATCATGTCTTCTATTTCTATACTACTAATGAATTAGCAGTCGCATAAGGTGGGAATACCCTATAGCTCTCCGGAATCACGGCCGCTGTGAACGCAAGGCGAACGAAGCAGTGCTTGGGAGGAACCGAGCGCTACTTCGTTTGCCCGAGCCGGGCCAGAGGAAATCACGGGTACCATGTATTGACGATCATACAGATACTCAGTCATAGATCGTATGCAATGCGTAGTGTGTATTCTCAAATCGTCTGCTCAACTCCCCCCCCCCCAGATTAAATCCTGAGTGTGTCACTGTTCATATTATACTTTCATGACTTGAGGTGCTTTGCTCGTAATTCAAATAGCTCCTGAAAAAAAAGGATTGCAGTGAATGTAAATTCATTTGCATTAAGTGCTATTAGAAATGGATACTTGCATTTGGTGAAGAGAGCTTAGAAGGCTTCAATTTTGGATCATAATGCTATTGAAATGAAAGGAAATTGAAACTTAAGCTGTCTGGTTAATTTCAAAACTAAAGTGAATTCATCTGTCTCCATTGGAGTCGCCTTGGTATTGCACTACATAAATAAAAGACAAGAACTCCCACACACAAAACGTCACATTAGACCGTGGGTAAGCTGAGAGTTTGATAATCTGCCAAGGCACTTAATTTCCGGTAATCCGCATGGTCGCGCACTGCACAACCAAAATTTATTTATCATCTTGATGTAGTATTTTAACGACATGTATTGTAGCAGTGGTTCAACAAGCCGTTTAGATTTCCTGCAACGCACATTTGATGATGATAATATTTGTTTGGGTGTTCTTCTCAGAGCCAATAAGACTTCGCCTAATCTCTCGTGCTTCCAAATTGCGAGGGTTCACGGTATGTTGCTGTTATATCTGAGTCGTAGAGAAAACTTCCAGTTTCTTGAGTTGAGACATCTTGCTTGGCTTTTCAAAACTAATATTCCATATATGGATATTTTTCTCTCTAGTTTATCAAATGTTTTTGCGTACACACTCTTATCTGCTGTTTCCTGTAACAAGCCCCCAAAATAACTTGGAAAAAAAAAAAAAAAAAAACTTCTGCTTTTAGGGTAGCTAAACATAAGCAAAGGCATTTTCAGTTTGAAGTAAACATTTAGCGCCATTCATCGATTGTGAAGAATGTTCATGAACTATCCTTCTTGGAAAACTGCCAAGGTCAAAACATCAGCTCGTTTGGAAATACAACATTTAACATAACTACTTTTATGGATACCTCGTATACCTGCACGCTTTGTAGTTTTTGTTGCACACTCTCCTGGTTATTAAAAAAAAAAAAAAAAAAAAAAAAAAAAAAAAGACTCTACACACACACACACCCTTTATTAACAAAATTGCACTATGTCCAATATTTAGATTTGCTATTTTTAGGAAGCTTTTGTCAGTGGTAGATAGCTATAAAATATAAGGATTAATGAAAGACTTGAAACGCTCCTTAGTAAATGAAATTATCCGCAATTTATTACAAAATATATCTTGGACCTAGTATATTAAACGCCTTTGCAGTGCAGTCGATAACGCCACCTCCCTTTGGATTGAAATCGAACCCAGGTTCGATTCTAGTCGTTGCAGGAGGTAATTTATAGAATACGCTTTTTTAAGTAAACATGAATTAGTTACATAAGGTAACGACATGGTTTTTCGTACCAGAAGTTTGCTACTTTTATTTCCCTCTAACATGTGCAAACATAGATGCACCCAATTTACTTACATAATATACTTACATTGCAATCTTACTCTAATAATTGCATTGGCATAATCTAGAAAAAGAAGTAGTACCTGATTTTCTTCAATTCTCCCCTCTGTTTTAACTGAAGCATAGAGCTAGTCCTCTGTCGATGGTTCATTATATCAAAATTACATACCCCATCGAATAATAGTAGTGTTGATCGCTCGTGCTTTCTTAAAAGCTGTTGTTGAGACAATGAATGGAAATTAAACAAGATAATTCTTTACATTATGCTCATATGATCATCCATAATTACATCCGTGCCAACTGGCGATTAGATAGATCCCTTCTCCAATCAGCAGACTGTGGCTTCGAATTCCAATCCGGCAATGGATGTTTGTGAATATCTTTAGACGGAAACCATCACCACCCCTGCTAAATGAAATCCTCAAGTGGCTTAAAACAATAAAAGTTTTGATCTTCAAAGAACGATGTCCCGATTATCTAACACATAACCCATGTGTGGTAATAATATACAATAAATTTACCCGACAAACAATAAGTTATTTCTATTATAGCGTGGGTGTAAATTTCTCATTTCATTTTTATTTTCATATAATTTCTAGCTAATTATGATTTTAATATTAAATTCAAACAACTTTTCTCATTTATTAATTTAAATGTTTTAATTATATCGGTAGTCAAATACCGATTATCAGATACATTCGTAAAATCCAATATCTCGACAAAGTGCTAAGCACTCTTGCGACTGATTACACCAAGTACTATGGTGATTAAACAGATAAATTTAGATATCTTAATGTTCAAAATGGAAGTTTACGTATGTATATATTGTTTAACGCATGCCAAAATTTGCAACCGTGTTTCAGTTACCTTCAGAGTCAAATAAATTGAATATGTTTCATCATTACAATTATGAAATATGTCAATGCAGGAGGCGCTCTGGGTTGTTAGATATGAAATTTTGTATGTATGCCTGATTTTCTTACGGTGAAGAGAATTGTAACAAAATGAAACGTCACTGTTAATTTCCTTAAGTGTTGACGTTTCTGAATTTTAACATCCCAACTCACACACTCCCTGACACTTAATGTAAATGATTTTAAGTGATTGCACTCGTCAAACTGAAGATATTGATATATAATTCTTCATAAACAGTCGAGTAGTTCTTGAACGTACAAAGCATAAAAGTAGGTGCTTAGTCAACAGTGCCGGAAACGATACGTCTCCATTGTAAGTCTCAGGGAAGTTGTCCAAGAAGTGAGCCAATCCATGAAGTGTGATAAATGCCTCGAGGTATTTACTAGCCGTATGGCAACTATATAGCGTGTAAGAAATGGGCGAAAAATTTGCATTTCCTTTCTTCCGGTCTCTCAAAAGCTACCTGTCAACGTAAGTCGAACTCGAATGTGATAAATGGGTTTCCTACTGCTGAGAAAACAAGCAGTACACTGGCAGTAGTGGAAAAACAAGGCGAACAATCCAGTAGAACAATTCTCTTGTCGTAAAATTAATTTCTAGAAAATGGACTTGAAAAATATATTAAAAAGTTGCTTGATTACACTACTGGCAGAACGTTTCGTAAAGCAAAATTGAGCAGAATCGAAATCATGCAAAATCAAATAACGAATACGAGGCTTATTAAATACGTAATACAATGAAGTTTGTGTAGTCTCCTGCGGAAATGACGTTTGCTTCCATAGCGCTAGTCAGCGAAAAGACTGTTATAGGTTCGATTCAAATCATCAGTTAGCCAATTTCTTGCCATATCACTGTGAACGAAATTTGGCAATATTTTTTACATTTTAATTAGTATATTTGTATGGAACATTATCAAAGGTTTTACTAACATCAGAATAAATCCCATCATAGATATTACCTTGGTCTTCTCCCTCTTACTCGTAACCGCTTTATAAAGGAAATAAGCCGATTTGTTAAAATCGGCCTTCCTTTAATGAAACCACGAAGGATTGCTTCCCTGCTCAGTATGAATTCTTTTCAAAAGAACATCGCATCCCAGATGCGATTCGTGTTTTTCTTTTGTCCATAACACAAATGGGATTTTTATTGTTGAAGATTGGTCTTGTAATTCTCCACTTTTTCAAAAACTCTTAAGACTCAGAAAACACTCGCATATTTCAAATCTCCGGGATTCATTGAAGTTAGTCAAAAAGCAAATAGATTATTTAATGTGGTTCATCACCAATTCGTCTGATATTACGGAACCTAACCTGTAAAAGTTGCTTCAAAATTTTTACTTGTATTAAAATCCTTCATTTAACACCTGCTTTTCCATTTCTTTTATGCAACAGTATTTAGATTTTAGATTTGCCAGTATTTCGACTATCGCCACGAAACTCTTTCCGTTAACAAATTTCTTATAAATTAACAAATCAACCATTATGTATAGTTATGATCCTCGTAGTACACTTCGAATCCAATTAGCTTCCATTGCTCTGACAATAGAATCCTTGTTGTCACACCGGTAGTATATTAATGAAATTAATTTTTGATTTAATATTTATTAAAATTACCAAAAAACTCCCGTGTTTTAAATCATTCATTCATCCTAGCATAAACACCCTAGAATTTCTATAATTTTTTCCCTTAGAGACAGGATGTGTACTCCATTAATATACTTATGATCCTACATAATTTATTCCCTACATCTGTTAGAATCACCACGCATTATAATACTCTATGCTCGTATTTTATCTTCCTTCCATCTTATTCATGCACTAAATCCTTTTAACTTGAATTATGGCTATACAATGATCTAACCCAGATTGGTGTCCTCTACTAAATATACTTCTACTGAATGGACAGCTTTTCTAGTTAGCCACTAGAGCCATTAAATTCGGACTCCCCCGTCACCAAGTAATTCTGAGTTATACATTAGAAATCAGTATATTAATACATAAACTAAATAAGATTCAAATTTGTCATAACATTTTCTTGTAATTATTAATTCTATTGTTTCATTTTTAATTATATATAAAATTGTGACTACTCGTAAAACCTGGATTGGGAGGAAACAAACGAAATTTTGTTACGGAGAGACACATGCCAGACAAAACTTCCCAAACAGACAAAACTCCCCCCCCCCCCCCGATAGCTGTGTTAATTTCATGTTATTTGTATCGCTTTTATTTTAATTCTATCAGTTCCGCTACCTTTCACTAAACCCGCATGCCATAACAGACATACAACCTTGGCCTCGGTTGCTTCGTAATTGCTACCACACGCCCAGTTTTACGGTGAAGCAACTGGCAACAACGTCATATGAGTTCCCCTGCCGCTCGGTTACATATATCTGGTTCACACACGAAAAGTCACAAGACCTATACCACACTAGCGTCGTGTGTGGTCAAGAGGAAGAGAGGAGAAGTCTGTTCACATTTTGCTTGAACAGCTGAGGGTTGTAATCTTTGGGGGAAGGCAGAGTGGGGGGGGAGAGACTGTTCCAAAGGAGAGAAATAGATGGGATGAAGGAGGAGGAGGCAGTGAAGTTGGTTTGGTGACTTTTCAAGATGGACTGTAAAAGAGTGTTGGTTAGCAGTGGCTCCTGTTTTAATGATTTTGGAGGAGAGTGGAGGAATATTAGTGGCTAATTCAGAAGAGTACTCTCCATGAAAGTATCTGTAGAAGAGGCACAAGGCAGAAACTGAACGTCTATGAGAGAGAGATTGAAGTGGGTTTGTGAGAGAGGGATCATTAGTTAGCAGAATTGCCCTCTTCTGGATACAATGAGCAATCTTAGAGAGGATTTTAGTGTACCATCCCACGTATGGGAGCAATATTTCATGGCTGGGAGGATTTGGGTTTTTATAGAGTTAGCAGCTGTGAAGGTGTGAAGTAGTGTCTTGTGCAAAAAAAGTATACCAAGTTTTTTTGCGGCTGAAGAAGCTATAGTTGAAATGTGGTTGTGCCAGGAAAGATCAGCGGTGCAGGTCAGCCAAAGAAGATAAATCTGATCGTATTTGTATATCTCAGTATTACTGAAGGTAAGGGGGGGGAGGGATGTAAGCTCTTCTTGGGAGAGATCGGACGGAATTGGGTTTTGGTGGCATCAAAGTTTACAAGGTTGTCCTTGCCCAACTGGGATATAGCTAGGAGATCTGAGTTCAGGTCCCTGGTTGTTGTAGGTCTTGAGGATTTTAATACTTGAGCACTACAAGGTTTGTCGAATGAAAAGGAGGAATATAGTGTACTGTCGTCAGCAAAGCTATGGATGGTATCGGAAGTCTGTGAGAGCAGGTCGTTTATATACAAGAGTGGGTGAAAGAACAGAACCCTGAAGTACTCCTGCATTGGTGGGGAAATCTGAGGAGAGTAAGTCGCTCACCATGACACGTAGTGAGCGACCAGTGAGAAAGTTGCCGAATCCAGTTGCAGAGCGGGGAAGGTAGACCATAGGATGGTAGTTTGGTAACTAGGTCCCCTGTGCTAACCTGAAGTTAGACTCCAAAAACCTTATTCTTCCATCTCTCCTACATTTTTTTACCTCGGTACTTATTGTCTAACTCAGTGGTTCCCAACCTGTGAGCTGGGGCGCCGCGAAATATTCCAATATTTTCACTGAAATGACACTTAACTCACGTGGTTTTAGAATCGGACCATCGATGTGATGATAAGGACATAACGGACACGGTACAAACCACTAACGTTGTGATAAAAAGCAAGTATCATGCGAAAATCGACGTGGAAAAAAATGAGGGTGGCTGTGTCCAGTCTGATTCCAAGATTTGAGATGTGCAGTGAACAACAGGCTCACTGTCCCACTAATTACAATTTATTTATTGAGTGATTTGATTATTCAAAATGTACTTATTTGATACTTTTTACACAAATTATTTGTGAATTTGAAATACGTGTTTCATTTATTTTTTTTAACTTATCCAACCTAACCTCACCAACTGCGCACTATAATTGCTATGTTCTGACTCTGGGCGCCGTGAAAAAAAAAAATCCTAAGGGGGCCAAGAACCGAAAACGTTTGGGAACCACTGGTCTAACTCATTAAAAGAAATTTTGAATCTATTTTGATGTGTTATTGTTAACGGCAAACAAAACATTTTAGATATCTAAATCGATATGTCAAGAAAGCGAAGAATTTTCTTAATTAACTGTTTCTCAATTCACCAACTGCATTTTGTTTCTCGAAACAATTTAGATGGAACTATTTTAGTTCTAACTAATTTTTAAATCATTTGGCAGCACGTCTCCACCCTTAAGTCACTGATAACCGTGTTCAGGATTGTCGATGATTTTTGATACCTCAGAGATGAGAAGGGGGGGGGGCAAACAAAAAAAAACTGTTACATTTTGAAATGCATGGGATATAAATAATTTCAGTTAGTGATTATCTCATGTTTTTAAAACTGGAAAAATGAAAATAAATTGACGTGAAATTTTAAAATAGAAAAACTTTATAATTTTCTTTCTAACAAACCAAAAAGTTATTAAATTAACTCCTTTTAGGATTCGCCCTTTTCTTCCTTAGTGCCGAATTCGAATTGATTTCAAAAGAGGAAAAAAAAAATGCCTTTTTTTTTTTTTTTTTTTCAAGACTGCTTTTCAACTTTCATAAACGTTTGACTTCTTTCGGAAAATATTATTCGAAATTACATTTGTTTGGAGTAGCGAAACGCTCCAAAAATTACTCAAGAGATGATTTCGAATTCTATATTCGTGTTGAAATCACATGTCATCATAACAAACTAACCTTTTCTGCTGGATTTGAATACCACATGGCAGCCGCAAAGCTTTGTTAGGCAGTTTTATTGTGAATGTTTATTTTAAACGCACTTATTGTACTTTTATCCGTGTTTTTGTTCAGCTATATTTTTCAGAAACGATGAGAATATTTGAAAGGATGATCATATTAAATGCGTTCGAAGTCGAAGGTCATTTTTTCCCCATCAGAATGCCATTAAAGTGTTGTTGCACAAAACATCTTACAATGCACATATTCAAAGCCAAGGAGAGAAAAACAAAATTTAACGGTTTTTCTTTTATCTAACAAAATGACGTCAGCACATTCATACATATCTAATTATGCTGTCTAATACGACTGCATATAGCATTCATCCTTTACATCAGATATGCACAAACAACTTCTGTTTTCCTCCAACATAATGCAGCGATCTGGCGAACGTTACAATACACTTACTATATTAAGACCAGTTTATGTAACCATACAATAAGATGCCGGTTTCGCATCCTGTATCTTATTCTTATAATTTTCTACTTCATATTAGAAAGAAAATAGAATAATTCGTACGTGATTTTTAAATTTCTTCGTTTTGAGTCATGAATTTTTTATAACGATCTCTGGTTATAGGCCTTCTTTATTTTCCCAGTTAAAGGATTTCCGATGGTAGCATTCTCCAGCCATTTTCAACAGGTTATTCTTCCATCTATTGATAAAGATGGGATTAATTTTAAAGTTTCTTTCCTGATGTACATCACCTTTTTTATTTACTTTTTTTTTGTAGTGTAACGTTCCGTTTGGGGCATTTTGTTCCATTGTTATGCATATTATAGTTTGCTTCAATATTTGTAATTATTTTAGTTTTTCCATAGTTATGTATAATCTTGCTTAATTTGATACTGCAATAATTTTCTTCTTTTTCTTAGATCTGTTTTGTTGTTTATTACTATATAGCGTCGTCAGCATATCGCAGAGTTCTTTTTTACCATCGATATTAATCATTGTATCACCCCACTCTAGTTCATTTAGGACATATTGTGATAATGCACATAGAGCATTTATTAGGTGAATGTAATCATGGCTTATTATGTGACTTTTCATGTCAATGTGTTTTTTATAGTCAGTCTAACGATAACCTGTATTCTCCGCAGTTTGCCTTCAGTCAGTTCAATGTTTGCAGATGGTGGACTATACTAAAATCTGCAGTTTGCCTTCAGTCAGTTCAATGTTTGCAGATGGTGGACTATACTAAAATCTTCTGAACCAAGCCTATTGCATTTTTGTTTCTTCTACAGTCTGTTTTTTTTTTTTTTTAATAGATTTATTTTCCATGATACGCTTTTAATCTTTTTGCAACGCAACCATTTCGAGTTTATTCTTAGCACAAAGTAGGTTACCGTTGGAGTTTTTTACAATGATTATATTAAGATTTTTTTCCTCTATCTTATTTATTGGTTTCTATTCTTTCATGTTAATGAGAATAAAATCCAATGCAAAGTTTTCAATAAATCTATTGCATACCTAGGTATGTACTTCAAGGAATACCAATTACACTAAATTATTTCCAAATACTTATTGTCTAGGACTTCTTTAAATTTGTCTAAATCATTTGCTACTATAATACTTTCTAGAAGTTTTTTTTTTCTCCATTGGTTAACTGCTCTTTTATAAACAAATATTTTTCTCAGTTTAACCCTGGAGTCTTTATTAGTTTAAAATTAAGATTAATACGCGATTCCTGGGAGAATGTAAAAATATTTCGATAATTTAAGTTGTTCATTCCTTTAACAGCTTTATAGATTTTCAACTGTACTCTTCTTCGTCTTGTCTGTAAGGTTGAAATCTAAATCTTTCTTCATACAAGTAGCTATTCATTCCCAATATCAATCTGGTCGCTCTCCTCTGCACCGTCTCCAGCATGTTTCTCTTCGTAGGATAGAGACTGAACTTAAAGAGAATACTTTACTTTAAATGAGGCTTAATCATTGCTATATAGTTTTGTATAAGGAAATGAGTACATCTTAGTGTATACTAGTATTGTTTCTGAAAATGAATCAAAGAAACCAGGTTGAAGTCCTGGATGCTTTTACTACGTACTTCAGAAAAAGTCATACTAGATTAGATTTGCATTATTATTCTTAAGTCTTTTTTTCATTTTCAACCATTTCGAGTTTATTCTTAGCACAAAGTAGGTTACCGTTGGAGTTTGGCTACTTAAGTAGCCAGACCAGCGAAATATCCTATTTAAAGTTTGCCTGAAGCAAGCTTTGGGCTTCGTTATTAACTAACCTGTCCACTTTGTCATATGAAAATTCACACTTCTAATTCCATTCTCGATATCAATGATGAAAATTAAGCACATAAGAAAACTTTCTGCCATAATCTCAAATAACAATAACTAAAATCCAAATATATTGTCCGAAATCATTTCGGAGAAGACATATTCCAGATAATAACTCAGTAACCTGAAGGTTAATTACATTAGCAGGCTCCTTAGTGAGTAACTAAGCCCACTATATTCTCACCTCTTGTGTCATTTATTTTTTATTAAATTTTGTAATTTTTTCACTGTTCGAGACTGAACATGAAACTTCTTCAAGCCACTTCAGGTCTCTAATTAATAAGTGGAGTGATAGTCTCACACTGGGCGATACAATTCACCAGTGATCTAAAAACATTAACACCTACGGCCGGATTCGAATCCGCAGCCCGATGATTGAAAAGCGGAAACGCTAACCATTCTGCCAACCAGACAGTGTGATTTGACCGAGTGGTTTGTTTCTCGCACTTGTAACAGAAGTATTTGCCATACTGCTTCCTCTCGCAGACCAAAGCTGTTTGTTTCTAGACTCATCAGCCAAAACATGATGCACCTGCTTAGGAGCGCGTTGGGCATCTTCTGCCCGAGATAACCACTTGCACCCATCACGGCATTGATTCCACTGTACCACGAAAGGTATCCTGCTGCTACTTTAACACCTAGACAGAATAACTTCCCTGAGGTCAGTGGAGTGGCCAAGCGAGATACTGGTGGGTGCTGCCTTCTACATGTCCCCACAAATGTTCCATTGGATGTAAATCAGAGATATTAGGCGGTTGCAGGGGGCACATGTAATACTTCGATATGCTCTTCGAACCATGCTTGAATAATGCGAGTCTTGTGACACTGGCGTTGTCAAGGTGGAACCAGATTAACAGGCAGAAATTAGCGGTTTTGGTTGATAAGATCCAGTGACTGTTCCACGAGAACAATTCCCATACCAAGATACTACCACCGGCCTTGTTTCTGGCCAATTGTCCAGTCTGGTTGGATGGAAACAGAGTGGGTGGTTATGTTTAGGCTCACGAATAACTCAAATAATTCTCTTCCCCTCGCAAAGCAAAGCTATTTGTTTATATGCCACATTCCCCTTTCAAGAATAGTCACTCTACTTCGTAGCATTTCTTCACTTTCTACTCTTATTTGAAGCTGTTCCCATTTGTTCCTTAATGGTGCTATTTCTTTACATTTTGTACATGTGTGAACAGTTCCTTTAAGAGAAAAATCTTCGAGATTCACATTAAGCATTTTACTACCTTCCAACAGTTATTTCTCATCTTGCCTTGCTACTTTTTTTTTATTTCCTCAGCGTGTACTCAAGTCATGCAAAAAAAAAAAAAAAATCCTGACTCTAGAGTTTATTGTCAGTGTGTAATTTTGCCTACTATAATTTCAAATTGTAGTTCAACCAATTCTGGATTTACTTATATTCATCTGAGTTCTAATCCCATCTAGGATACAAATAACCATTCTTTGGCCTTTTCAACTGGATGTAATTAGCCAGCTCATAGAACACATGCTATGAATTGATACAGTGACCTCATAGATGCTTCGGCCGTAAATCCAAAATAGCATCTACAGGGTGTTCGGGATAAATTTGACAGTTTCGTAAGGAAAAAGAAAATCTTCTTTGTATCTATTAAATTTAATGAATTGACAAAAAAACATTACAGGCAGAGTTAATTACAATACTATCAACAAGATTTACTCAAAATAACCACCATTAGCATCGATCACAGCTTCAATTCTGCTTCGGAACCTCGAACAAGCTGATGCTACAGTCTCCCTGGGAAGGGCCGCAAAAACTGTTTTAATTTTATCCATTAACTGGGCTTTTGTATTACTGGAAGTGCGATTGGTGTCTTTTTCAACTGCGCCCCATACAAAATAATCCATGGGGTTAAGGTCTGGGGAGTTTGGAGGCCAAACATTTGGACTGGTGAAGTCGTAGAAATTTTCAGACAACCATTTTTGACTTTTCCCAGAGGTGTGGCAAGGGGCCGAATCCTGCTGCCATACATACGGCCTACCATTGGCTACCCTTGTTATCCAGGGCTTGACTACAGTTAGCAACTCCACGAACAAAGCCCGAATTCCAATGCCAGGGTTCTTCAACACCTGTTCCTGCAGATTTGCGAGGAATTCTGCTGTACGAACGCAATCAGATCGTCTGCTAGGGATCTTTCTTCTTGCTACATCCTCGTAGTCACCATTGCAAGTCTCTAGTTCATGCCTGATTGTTTTTACTGTATTCAGGGAGCATTGGGCAGCAGTCGTAATATCCTTATTTTGATGGCGGGCACGAATCATCATGATACAAGTTATTCTCTTCCATGATTCAGGTGGGTTCCAGCTATCCATCCTTTCTGACATCTTGTATGTGAATGTTCTTCCAATAGCGCCTCCGTAGCGCAATTGGAAGAACGACGGTACATTGCGCCCTTCGATTGGAATAGGCCTAAGTTCGATTCTCGTCGCGACGGGAGGGATCTTTATCTGGTCGATTTCAATCGATGGTGAGTTAGCCGATCTCATACGGAGGTAGCAGGGTTTTTTCTCCCGGAAGCTCGGGTTTTTCATCCCGCATACATACGAATCGGCCCTTCAGAACACACGCAATTTACAAACAAAAATTACTAGTTGTGGTGGTGTTGGAGGTGGGCGGTAGATGGCGTTGATTCGTAGTAGAGGTAAGATGTAGAGACAGTTGAAGATGTCCTCCCGCGATGAGTCTTCGGACTCCTTGGAGGTATCATGAATAATAATAATAATGAAGAAGGGTCCAAACTTTTAAATGAAGAGAAGTGTGTGTTAATACATGTAACTTACGGAAAAATATAATTAATTATAAATATGTCAAATTTATCCCGAACACCCTGTATATATATACTCGATGAAGCACTGAAACTAATTCTGTATTGTATAATAGATAAAAGCTTATCGTGCTGCCTGGAACTTAACATTTCTTCCACTACTTTTCTATGAAGTTTTTCTTGCGATCATGTTTTCTAGTTTCATAGTTCTCTGTTGGCTGACTTTTAGATGCTTTGATTTTATTCATTTCACTCAGTTCAGTCTAAACTATTCCTTGATCACTTAGTATACCTATTGGATAATGCCCGAAACATATTTAGATTCTTGTATTGAAACTCAAGTATAATCTAACTTATTTTTTTGTACATTTTCGGCTTGTCTTTTCTTATGAGGTTCATAGCATTCAACTGCTTCCTCATCGTTTAATATTTTCTTTTTCGTTTTGTTCTCTTACTTTTCTTATATATATTTCTTTTTATTTAATTTATTTTGTAGTACGTTAAAATCTAACACATCCATCCAAATGTTTTTTAGATGTATGAATTTTAATTTCCCATTCTGCTATTTGCATTATTCGATTTGGGTTGATAGACTTCTTTTCAAAGCATTTCCCAGATTTTAACGTTCTTCCGATTTTCTTTTCACTTCACTTAGATTTAGTATATTTTTCTTATTTCATATTCTTCGACTCGCGATATTAGTTTTGTTGTTATGTGTTGGAGTCGTCCGATGTAATAGCCCTGTTTCAATAACGAAGTAGTTAAGACTCCACGATGCTGAATAATGCGAGTTTATTCTCTGTTGCTTATTCATGATTTTAAGGAGTTATGTGGGATGGGGGGGGGGAGCGTGTCACTGTCGATATTATCACTTTCACCCCCCTCCCCTAATGATAGGTAATCTGTCAATGGTTTAAACCCCTTGCTTTTTAAACTTTGTTTCCTTCAATCATGTTTCAGTACGATTTAGCTCTTAAAATGTATTCATTAAAAGACAAACATCGTGCACGCGCATGCACACCCGTTACAGAATTTTATATTTCTGTAATCATTGAGCTAGAAAAACAAACGAAAATCTTGGAGATTTTATTATATTTAGAAACGGCTTTTCTTTAAATCAGTTTCAATTTCTTACGTACATGAACGTACTGCTAACCATTGGAAGCAATTCGAGCTTAGTCGTTGATGCTGTCAGTCGAAATAGTAGTTTCTTTTCACATGGATGTTAGTGAGGAACAGGCCATTACGATTTTCTTTAGAAGGAAAGATATACGTTTTGATAAGATTTATCTTAAAATATATAAACTTACACCTCAGTTGCCTGCATATCTGTGCGTGCGTGCAGGTTGTTCACACGAAGCACTATAGGTTTTGCAGATGGATGTGATTAACCATGAAAGAGTAGAATAAATATCTCCAAAGGAAAGAGAATTTGAGGGAAAATCAAATGAAATGGAACGTCTGTTGAAGCAACGAGTACGTGAAGTATTACTTTAAAACTTGATCAGTTCTGGAAATTACGGCCAAAAAAAAAGAGGGGGAAGCGTGTTTTTATGGCTGGTTTGCAGAATGAAAAATCCCAACTTTTCTGAAGGAAAACTCCGTGCATCTACGTATGAGACTAACTGCAAAGTCGGTCAGAATTCCGATAAACCAGCAGTGTGAGTAATCATCAGCAGCTTGTTGGATTAATAAAAATATAATCTTTACTTCTTAAGTGTGGAAAGACCTGAACAAAACAAGAAAATACTATTTGAACTTTAATTTGTGGTATAATATTGTGATGCAGAATAAACGATAAAAATCCATAATTTCAGATGACTGTTTGTTGAATTCTAAAGATGCCACCATAGCCTGAAATAACATTTTTCTACCATGATGCTAGTGCAGTGGAAAAAATTCAGTTGATTCCATTATATGCGTCGACTACTTTTTTTTTTCCCCAGTCGGTTCCTGACTTAGTCGATCTCTGACATGGCAATTAGTTTATCGAAACTCTGCTTTTTAACTTCACATCTCAGAGAAATCGACTATAGAACTCGCTTTTTCAGACGATATGAGTGTTAGGATCACGAAATTGTAACAGTTGGCACTCGCACATACTCTTGGTAACACATGGGAGTGATACTATAAGCCCTCTCATTTAATCCTGATCGAGTCATGGCAATAATACATAAGCTGTTAATGATAACTCTAATTTCTCTTAAACCATAAAAAAAGGAGCAGGTTGGATGCAATTTAGAATCGGCTGCTTTACTTATATTAAAAAAAATCAGCTAATGCCTTTTATTCCCTTATAGTAGGCAAGGCCTTTATACCCTATCTAGCTGTTGGAGACTGAGTGGGCAGTTCAATCTCCACTGGCAGCTAATCAGAGATAGCTGGCCTATTCACTAATTATAGCAGCCACCAATGAAGAGGCTGGCAAGCAAGTGTTACCATCTCTTGGTACCTAACCCTAACAAGATATGTTACTGTCTGAAATAATGTGGGTACTATGGTCGATTTTCTTGCGTTTACGGGATAAAAAAAAACCAGTTGCCAGGAGGAAAAACCCACTTGCCATTGCCAGAGATCTACTAACTTGGGAATCGGTTGAAGAAAAGCTTAGAAAAAGTTCCTCCAGTCGGCGATTAGACTTGAAACTTAAGTCTGACTTCAAGTGACCAAGCGAGCACAGAGGACGCAAGCGGCACTTCCACTGAGCTACACAGCCCTCAATTATTATTAATAATTAGATATTTATTAATTCTGCTACTGCTCTATTTATAGAAAAATTATGAACAATTAAAAGAAGTGCATGAGGGAGAGGACCCCAATTCCTTCATTCAGATTAGGTTGAATTTCTTAAGGCTCAAGAACAAATAAAACCATAACTGGACTCGGTATGGTCATAGCCCGTACCCTATAAGGATTTGGGGTGAACCCTTCTGCTAGAAGAAATGGTAGGATGGCAGATTCCCTTTCCACACAGAGAATTAGTAAAACAACTGCAAACAACCATGCCCACGACGGGATTCGAACCGCAGACTCTTGGCTGAAGAGCAGATAGGGTAACTACTCGCACAACACAACTGTAAGCAAGTTAATTTCAAATTTGGTAGAAATCAGTGCCAATCAGGTTGAATTTCTTTGTTAAATTGGGGGACCTACCTGGAACAGGAAAAAAAAGCAGATTTCATTAAAGTTAGTTGAACTATGCAAACTGTAAATGCATCGGTAGAGAAATGGCAGATCGATGTTCAACTTAGAAAAATGTGTAACAGGTTAACTTTCGGCCATAATGGTACTTATCATAAAAAAAGAATCAAAAGAAATCTCCTTTCTAAATGTACACATCTAATGGAAACATGTTGGATCCATTTTCACACTGGTCTACCAAAAATCTATTACCCTACTATCTACCTCAAAAATATGGCATCATTAAATCTCTAGTGTCTTGAGCATAGAAACTACCATATTCGTGTGAGTTGTCATACTTCAAACAGGATGAACTGTCAACAAGCGCACTTCTGAACATTAAGACTATATGTGGTTCATCCAAACTCGGAAATCTGACCTACCACAACACTAAACTGAAAACACCAGGCAGAGGATCCAATGGAAAACATAAAACAGTTACATATATACGAATGTTTATACAAGTCCTAAAGCCCTACTTCAACCTAACCTCAAACGTAACGACTGTCTCACCATTCCTAAAGTGTGGGAAATTGTCATCCTTAACTATATTAAATTGTATTCTCAAGATTTTTTTTAAAACTCAATGATCCACTTTTTATTTTATTTTCAGCCCAACAGTTTTTAACCAGTGAACATGCAACTGCAGATATAGAGGGATTCCAATGGAAACAGTGCATGCACTGTTTTTTATTTAAATGACTTGTTCTCTGCCCACATTAATGATGTCTCACAATGAATAACATTATATATCTGTAAATTTTTTTTTTTTTTTAAAACTGTAGTACACATATGATTCTATAATAATAACTTCGTGTACCAAGGTGAGTTAGCCGATCTCATACGGCGGTAGCAGGGTTTTTCGTCCCGCATACATACAAATCGGCCCTTCAGAACACACGCAATTTACAGACAAAAATTACTAGTTGTGGTGGGGTTGGAGTTGGGCGGTAGATGGCGTTGATGGAGATGATTCGTAGTAGAGGTTAGGTGTAGAGACAGTTGTAGATGTCCTCCCACAATGAGTCTTCGGACTCCTTGGAGGCATCAGGAATAATAATAATAAACTCATTTAGCAAACCATTTTTCTACATGTCATTTTGCAACTTGAGCTGTGTATTGCTATGTTCTATAAAGTTCAATCAGCATTCAAGTTTTGAACATTTTCCATTTGTACTTTTATCACTTGCTTTTTCGAGATCAATACAACTTATTAAATACTGTTAAAGTCCCACAGTTTATTAAACATCTGCCTTAAAAATGTGGTGGGGTGCCTAATCCCAACTTCTTCACCAGATTGGAGTGAAAAAGGAATTAATATCAATGGGGAAAAAAAAAAAAACTAAATCATTTTATAATATGCTGACAATACTGTAGTAATAGCAAATTTCTCAACAATATCCAATTGAGAAATTCCTCTAATGAATCTAGTTCTGTCTTCGTTGTACTTATTTCTGATAATCATCTGGAATTCAAATGTTTTGAATAATACAGAATATAGTTACTGCCTCTGTTCATGAAATAACCATTAAACTAAGTTCATACATCAGGTAATGCTGAATTAATGGGCAGTTAATTTGACAAAGACTGAGCTCTCTTAGTTATTGTACTGCTTGTTTTAAGAAAATTAATGATATGAAAATGACTTTCTTCAAAAAAACCAAAAAAAAGTATAGATGCAAGTAGGTGATCCTTATACTTTCTGTAGTGTATTCATTTAGGATTTAGGAAAAGATGATCATTTCATCTAGATATAAGTGAAAGACAATTAAGTTTTTTGATGCTCCAAACCATGAATCCCAAAGGCTGGGTGTGATGAAGTCATTATAATATACATCAAATAAAATTATGCTGCTGAGGAAATCTTACCTCTCCAAGGAAAACAAGATGAGAGGATAACTTGGATTTTCCTGTTCTCAACAGAGGCTATGGTTGTTGACATTGTTAAAAATGTCAGCATCATCCTTTCAGTGATTTAGACCCCATTCCATCTTTTCCTTCATCATCCCTATGTCCTCTAACTGGGTGGTATCAGAGTATCTTTTTGGGTAGTCTTGAACTGTCCATTCTTTCAGTATTTATATCCAATACCATATCTATTTTTAGTTCTTTATGTATTTGTCTTTTTTTTTTTTTTGTCCAGGAGAGTATAGCTTGCTGTCCTTCATAGGAATTTCATTTCTCCAATTTCTATTCTTTTCTTCTTTTGCTGTTTTTATGGTTTATAATTCACTTCTGTACAGCAGAGAAGGTCTTGCCAAAACTTTATACTCTTATTCTTGCTTATGTTTTTGAACATGGCTAGGTTTGAAAATTTGATATCAATGTCAATTCTGGTAGAAAGGCTTACACAATGGCTATTCATAACTATTATTTTTCAAGAAATTTGCAACATTATATACTGCCATCATTAGAGATCACAGAACAATTATATGTGGATGAGTGCTTCCCAAATTTGATGCTTGGGCAGTTTCTCAGGGTTAAGGCAAATTCCAGGAAAAGCTGATGTTATTTGCTGTGGTGCAATACAGTGGCCTTCTTCCAGTGTATCCTGCAGTGGGTGTCCAGAGTGACTGTAATAGTACAACTGGATGTATTCCATGTGTTCAAAAATCCAGATATTTCTTAGCCAATGACTACAACCACCACAATAAAAATAATAAATAAAATGAAACCGTGTAACAGCAACATCCCCTTCAGAACAGATTACACAAAATCTATCCCCCATTCCATATATCTGGGGCACATCTGAAAAATAAACAAAAATCCCAAAGAAATACCTTACAACCACTTACAGACCACACAAAAAAAAACTGGCATAGACTGCATCCAGTTCATTACAGCTACTCTGGACTTGGTGACCACGTTATGGACATCAACTACAGGATATTCTGGAAGAAGGCCACTCTATTGCACTGCAGCAAATACAAATATGAGAGGCTATTCCTGGAATTTTTCTCAGCTGAGAAACTTTTGAAACCACCAGAAATAGGGGTGCAAGAACCTGCTCACACTTTGGGAAACACTTATCTTCAGTCCAACAAGCTTAGCCCACTAGGAGATGCTATTTAGGACTATGCCCAATTTTGGTTGCTTCATTTACCCATTGTTAGTATCTGTGTGCACATATCATTCTTCTGTTATGATGATGGCAATGCAATGTTGCTGAAAAATCAGACCACATAAAATGTATACTGAATAATTAATATTCAGTATACATTGTAATTTCCTGAAAAATAATAGATATCAATATTGGCTTCTTTTGTATATGATACAGCACATCCAAGGTATTTAAAGCAGTTATTTTGTTCTAAAATTTTATTTTCAATCCTGATTTTACTGTGACTATAGATGATTTTTTAACAGCCCTGATTTTACATTTCAAATTCTTTTAGCAATTATGTTTGAGTACACTAATCTCTGGAGTTCATCTTCATTTCTTGCTTTGATTATCTGGTCATCTGCAAACAAAAAGGGTATTATTAAGTTAGTTCTGTGATCCAGTTTAAATGCTTGTTTTATTTTTCTTCCATATAGATATTAAAATAAGAGTGATGCTGAGCATTCGTGATGGACTCCTGTTTATTAATTTCCATTCTGTAACTTTTTCATTGATTCTTACAGTATTTGATGTTGTTCTGATAAAGTAGCTGATTTGGAATGTTCATTCTTGAGTACGGTCCACAGTTTGTTCCTTAAATATATACGTATGCAAGCAAAAAGCATTGCAAGTATATATGGAAAATATATACAATAACAAAATAATTATGTTCAATTAACTATGTAAGTTAATCTTCACATTAATGTATCGCTGAGTAGCTTATTACATCTGAGAAAAATGCATATTTGTATACCTAATTTGGTTAGGATAGTTTGCCATACCCACATATACCATCAACTGCAAGTGTTCTCCGGTCAGTTTGCTTGTTTTGCAAGAATGGGAAGCTGTTAGCTACTGAAAAAAAAAAGCTATTATAAATTCTCCCTTGCATCAGAGATGGGATTTCAGTGTGGATTTTCCTACCAAAATGCATGTCATCTGGGTACACTACACACTATAAAACTTATTATGATAAAGAAATTGTGTACTTATCAGTTATTTTCAAAAACTGATAAGTACAGAATTCAGTGCTGCTGCCTATTTTAATGCATATTCTAACAAAAAATTAAGTTGCAATTAAGATTTTTAAAAGGGTTCATTGTGTACTTAAAAAGAATGTTGATGTGAATTTTTTTCCCAAGTCGGCAACCTGAAAAGCAATCATTGTTTATACTAGTTTGAATTGTAGAAATTAGTCCAGTTAAACAGCAAGATCTTTGACATTACTTTCCTAGACACACTATTTTAACACACAATAAATGAGATATTTTGGAGAACAAGTCACATAAGATATATTGCTACAACAGTTGAGTGAAATCTAACAAACTTAAAAGTTGATTTGCTCTTCATGATTGGTCTGCTACTCCTTACAAATGCTTAGTTTAATATTTGATTATCACTGTTTTCTTGAATACATTTCATATGAGTAAAAGTGATAGTTAAAAAATAAAAAAAATTATTTTTAAACTGCCCAATTTATTCAATATTTGCATAATACAGTACATCCAAAAGTGGGTTACAGGGCATTCAATTCTCTATAACTTTTTATATTTCAAATAGATTAAACCAGACATTCCCAAACTGTGGGTAATTGTGCGTGGGAGGGAATAACTTGCAGACCAAACTTTTTGAATTGGTAAAAATTATGCAATGATATTTATCTAAGTTAAGATTTTCCTTCAAGTGTGTAATAAGAAATTGCAGTTTTGGACTACTTGTAGTTAATATATTCAGTGAAACTAAACAACACTGCATGATTATTTGCATATATGGATATTTTTATTTCAAATATTATTGGCCTTCCACCAGGAGATGGATGCATCATCTATAGTGACAACAACATGAACTCCATGCAATACCCAGATTTAAGTATGTATGTAAAATCAAAATGAATACAAAGTTTTATATATTTGAGGGGAGAGAAACCCACCCCACAGCACAGTTTGACACTGTCTGATTCAATGCTGGGAGGAATGGGGGAAAATGAATAGTAGAACAGCATGCTGATAGTGTGTGATCAAACCAATATGTGCACTATGAATTCCATGAATGGTAGCTAGAATTGCTTGTGTATATTCACTCAGTTTGTCTTCTCCAATCCCTCATATTTTTACACACATTCAACAATACCAAATTGGATTAATATATTTAACTGCCATAATGATATCTCTCCTCTTCTTCACTAACTTTTTATTTATCCTCTAGTAGTCTGGTTCAGTGCATTTAGCAGTAAACTTTTCTATCTATCTCGCACAAACCTGGAATTAAATTTTAAATCTTCTTCCATCTCCTGCTAGATAAATTAATCCAATTGCAACTAGCAAACTGATTCTTATAACTATCACAACATAAACCCCCTGACTTAGTCAATCTTTGTTGAATATCCTCGATCAATTAAAAAACCTGCAAAGCTGGAAGCCCAAATCCAACTATAGAAAGACTTGCATAACAGTATCATTGTCTTTTTTCCTACATGTGAAACTTCTTTTAATTAATCTTGCAATCTGCTGACTTGACTAGTTTTCTTAGCAATGATTCCTGAACTTAAATTCCTTATCAACTAAAATATCCAAATATTTATATTAATCAACTTTTTTAAAGCCTGTCCATTCAATTTATATCCTTTCCAAACCAGATACACTTGCATTTGTTCACATTAAATTATAACTCTGCTTCCCTGTTCACTTTTCCATTGTTTTAAGATCATCCTATAACTGCTTACTCTACCTAACTTTACATCAGCAATAGATAAATTCTATTCTTAATATTTTATGAATGATTATTTTATAATTTATGTTTTAACAACAATGACCCTAACCTTGCATCATACGATATTTCTCTCCTAATAATGCACACTGCAATATAAATACTGCTTTTTCTTTCTGATGACAAATTTATACATATTGAAAAAGTGTTTCAGTTCCACACTCAATCTTGGATAACATAAAAAGTTTCATTTCATTATGAATAGTATAGGTTTTTGAGAGGATTTGAAAAGTAAAGCAAAATAATATGCATAAGAAAAGATGACTGATTTGTTTTTAATAATTCGGAATGACCTACTTATGATTTATTAGTAACTGATAGTATTTGTAAAATGTGTGAATTTGAGACGAAACTAGTATTCAAGTTTTTTGTCTTAAACTATATAATTTAAGTAATAGCTCGACACTGTTCCTCCTATTTAGTTATAAATTTTAAGCAGTTTTTTTATTGATTATTATAAGGGAGACTTCAAAATTATGATGTGTATATATGAAATTTATGGAACTTAAGACTACAAAAAAAAATGCTTGAAAAAAATAGTAAGGGAAATTAAAATGTATATACTTCACTCACTGTAACATGAGTATCATTCAAGGAGAGAAAGCAAAAGAATTGGCTACAACAGCATTTCCCAAATTTTTCCTATGATGAAACACTTAACAGATCCTGAAATTTTAAGAACACCTTGGTAATTCAATGTAAAGCTAAGCACACACTATTGCTGAAGCAGGCTGTCGCATAGCAAAAATGTGACAGTGCACACTACAGGAGTGGGGGGGGGGGGGGGCTGTAGCGCATGGCATTGACCTTGCTTGTGATCGCACGTTTCCTAGAATAGATACCTCTGTACTTCACTCGTGCTCGGAGGTGTCAACAACCATGGCTGGCTGACCTTAATAGCACAATCCACACCCACAAAATGAGAAGTGCCTGATTTTCAAACATGTTTGAACTTGTCACAGCATTTAAAATCATTCCAGGCGCATATTAATTTCGATAATTTTTCATGGAACATAGTTTGGGCTACAACATTAAAAATGTTATTCAACTTTCAACGAACTAGGTATAGTTGTGTAATTTAAAATTAATAATATATATTCATGAACAATTTATGGTGATTATTTTTCAAAACTTGGATATAGGCATACAGTCTGTTAGATTAAGATCAGGGCAATGTGTGTTTCACATGGTTCAAGGAATAGATGATTGAAGTTATCTACTACAGTTAACTGCATTGGTTCTCCTACTTAGTTTAGAAAGATAGCTTAGATGATTTCCCTGCAGCTGTTAAATTTAAATGTACCATCAATGCAGGATACTTCACATGCACAATAAATTGCACGAGCAAAGAGAAGGAACAGCCAAGGGCAGTTTTTATCTGACCTGCTTTGGCTGATTACTTCATAAAAATTTAATTTTCCAAATGCTCTAACACTATTTTTTCTAAACTTCATATCTGACTACATTTTGTTGATATATTTGCCGTCTGGTCTCACTCTGAAACAGAATTATTTTAGTTTTTGGACAGAATAAATTCCTTATACACACATGCAAGTCTGCTACTGAACATGAATATTAAATTATTTAAGGAAATTACAACGCATACTAAATATTAATTAAAAGAGAACTAATCAATACTGCCTATATTTTTGCAATGTTACATTGCAATCTTCATGGGAGCATAAAACTATGATATGTGCATGCAGGCACTAACAACGAGCAAATGAGGCCGAAGACAGTAACTAATGTTGTTCCCAAAGTTGCCTCCTAGCAGGCTAAATTGGGTAGTCTTGGCTGTTGGGCTGATGTTCTCATGATACAAGCTTCCCAAATTTGGGGCGGTCTCATGCACCTAAATTTGAGGTTTGGGAAATTTTTTTTAGAGCTGAAGCTGATTCCATGAACAATCTTTTGTATTTATATTTGCTGCGGTGTAGTAAAGTGGCTTTCTTCGATTGCATTCTGTGTACACCACAGCAAATATAAATACAAAAGATTGTTCATGGAATCAGCCTCAGCTCTAAAAAAACTTTCCAAACCTCAACAAATTTGGGTAGCTTGTATCATGAGAACATCAGTCCAACAGCCAAGACTACCCAATTTAGCCTGCTAGGGGGCGACTTTAGGAACAACGTTGGTTACTGTCCTCAGCCTCATTTGCTCGTTGTTAGTGCTTGCGTACACATATCATAGTTTTATGTTCAAATGAAGATGGCAATGTAACAGTGCCGAAATATAGGAAGTATTGATTAGTATTCTTTTAATTAATATTTAGTATACGTTGTAATTTCCTTAAATAATTTAATAGTCATGTTACCAACATATAAGCTTATTTACAAGCTACTGAACATGAATCTAATAAGTCTTCACATCCTAGATACCTTAACAATTTGTAACTCTACAGGCAAAATTACTTTAAAAACATTGAATTTTTCATCTATAGGAAGTCTTCCTTCACTGGCAGGTACATCTAGCTTCACATCATCCTTCAAAAAAGAGAGTATTATCAAGTCTTGTACACAGAGTATGCACAATTTGCTCCTCAGGTTCTCTACTATTAAAAGAATTAAATAAAATAAGAATCGTGCCATTATCTAATGGATATAGAGAAAACCACCATTCCAAAAATAATTGATAATTATCATCCTTCACACCAGACTAAAGTCTGATAAGAGGATTTCTGAACAAATAACTTTGGTGCTGGTTTTAAAATAGTGTACTCTATCTTCTTTCCTTTATCTACTAAAGATAAATTGCTTGCACTATCCTTACTTGATGTTCATGTCGACTAGCTGTTCTGCTAAGATCAGAATCAAAGAACACCAAGATTTCTAGACTCAGTGATGCCATCAATATTATAATATAGTAGATTTAAATTCAATCATTTATTCCTTGAAACATGTAAAACACATCATTGACTTAATTTTAATTGAACAGATCTGCAAATTTTGGGAAGTAGTGATCATGAATAATTTCATTAATTTTGGAATTTCAATGGTGTTTTCTCCCATGCACTCAGCTGCAACTAAGACATGTGGAAGTATACTCGTGCTCTTTGACTTATTCGTGTGTTAATGATTTGAATGTTGAAACCAACGGTTTTACTCTCTCTCTCCTTCCTTCCTGAATGATGTTTATGTTACAGCAAGCTAAATATATAGCAGATTTTAACAATTTCTAATTTCCCTTACATGTATTAAACTGTTTTTTCAAACATTAGAAAAACAATATTGTTAATATTTTTAATGATAAAATTCAATTCTGAAATTACAAAAAAAAAAACTAATAATAATTTTATTTTTTTATAGCATTCTTGCTGGCTCTGCTTACATTCCTCTTGCCTACCAAGAAGTTGATTGCTCTTTACATGCACTTGGGATCAGCAGCAGTAATTATCTTCTCTTACAGATGGAATGTTCATTATGTCATTCATGTTAAAAACTATTCCAAGCAAACCAGTTTATGGCAAGACATTTCAACAAAAAATTTTGGAACATCTCTACAGTTATTTGCTTTTATTCTCTTACAGACGTTATCAGCTGCAGTCTTCTCATTTCTTACTCGCAAGCAATGCCACCTGCTACCTCTGAAAATAGAATGGTTAATGTTCCTCACTCCAGTAGCTATATCACTGCTTCCACTGCCAACCATAATTTTACAATGTACTCCTTTGATCTCCACTGCCATAACTGTCACCCTGCTCCTACAAAGCATCTTTTCACATGAGTTTAAAATCTGTGAGACAGTTTACAAAGGGCTAACTTGGTGTCACGATGTTGTGGAGCATTATGGGATCTACACTCTTTTAGAAAATCACTGGCTTAACCTCCACTTGCCCCAGGTGCTTCGTGTTTTTTGGTTACTCAGACTTGCTGATCATATGGCTAATCTTTTGCTTAGCAGATCAAGTGATCAAGCATTTGATGTGTATGGTATAGTCAAAGAAGTTTCAGTTAAAGGATGTGAAAATATTGTGGCAGTACTAGGAATGACATCAGTATTGGCCTCTGTTTCAGAGTATGTTAGTTATGGTATTCAATCATTTCTGTTAATTGCAGAGTCAAATGAAAAAAATCTGGGGAATGTTTCAGCCATACTGTTCTTTGTCTTAGCATTACAGACTGGATTAACAGGCATGGCAGCAGAGAGACGTTTCATTCGCCTATGTCGTAATACTTGTCTTATAACGATTGCTATTCTACATTTTGTTCACAATGTAGTTAATCCATTATTGTTATCACTAAGTGCTTGTAAAAATAAGTCTACTAAGAAACATGTCCGCACACTTTTAACTTGCATGTTTCTTATCATTTTTCCATCATGGCTACTTATGTACCTTTGGTCCACTCAAGCTATCAGTACATGGCTCCTTGCCCTTACTTTCTTTACAGTGGAGCTGATTGTCAAAGTGGTAATATCTGTAGTGATTTATATTCTCTTTGTTATTGATGCTTTTCACAATGGTTTGTGGGAAAAGCTTGATGACTACATCTACTACCTACACAGCTTTTCAAGCTGTACTGAATTCTTCTGTGGTGTATTTCTTCTTCTTAATGGTTCATGGATTCTGCTTTTTGAATCTGGGGGTGCCATCAGAGCTTGCATGATTTGTTTACATGCCTACTTCAATGTATGGGTACAGGCCAGGGCGGGCTTAAGTGGCTTTCGGAAGAGACGCTTATCAGTTAAGAAAATCAGCTGCTTGCCAGAAGCTACAGAAGAACAACTCAAGAAGTTGGATGATCTCTGTGCCATTTGTTTTCAGGAACTTACAAATGCACGAATCACTCGCTGCAACCATTACTTTCATGGAATTTGCTTAAGAAAATGGCTAAATGTACAAGATATTTGTCCACTATGTCACACTAACTTGGGTGAAGTTACATCCAAGATCAAGAACAGCTGATACTGATAATTCAACAGTGAAGTTGAAATGTTAATTTTCCTAAGGGAAACTGACAGGATAATTCCTGACCTGCACTGAAGTGGTCAAACATAGCAATGCAAAATAAGTGGAAGTAAAAGAAAATCAGTTAGGTGTATTAATACCTCAACTGGTACAGCACCACTTAATGTTTCAGGCTCAAGAAATAGCATTCAAACAACATGGGGTGAGCAGATATTTACCACTGTTTTGAGATTTGTTTTATATATGCAGGATGAATAAAACATTGCATTTAAATCACTCGGGCACAAAACCAAATTCCATTTATTAAGACTGAGTTGGGTCAGATACCCAAATGTTTGCTTTGAAATTTCAGCTTCTCATTTTTTTCCCCTTTAAGAACAGATAATTAATGCATATCAAATTGCAGTTTGCTCTAGAATTAAGATCAACATTCCAGGTATCAATAGTTTATATGGCGCAATAAAAAATAAGAAAGATAATAAATGTCTTTGTGAATGTCTGACAAAATATGTACATTATTGAAACAAACATGGAAAATTGCTATGAATGTGTAGGCTGACAAACAAAAATATCTAGTTACTTTTTTTTTTTGTACAAAAGTTAAAACAAGCATTATCTTCTGATTTTAATTCAGCAATTTGCAAACTTACACAACTGGCTAAGAATTCCTGAATAATCAGAAATGTATGGCAGTGGTGCAGAAACAAGGTATCATTTATGAGGCCATTTCTGCAACCTGATTTATGAATATAAGGAAAAATGTGAACTCTAGTGTGAAGCTTTAATAAATTAAAAATATTTCGTTTTTTTGTGTAAAACATCTTCATAACAGAAATCTGAATATAAACAATGGATTTTTCTTAGTTTTAAACATAACATATTATACAGAACTGCACATTTAAGATATTTCCATTATTACTGCATGATTTGTACCATGACAAAACGCAAAGGGATATTAGGAGTTTATAGTGGGTAGTTTTCAATAATGAATTTCTTTTAGCATAGCATTGTACATATGGGACTGTGGTTGAGTGTTGCAGTAGCATGAGTTAACTGTATAATTAAATTTGTGCTGTTCATTCTAAACAATGAAGATGTTTTACCAGACATAAATATTTGTAATTAATTACTTTCAATTTCCTACACCTTAACTGTGGTTTGTTTTTCCTTATGCTGATGGATATGGATATTCCATCATACCCCCCCCCCCCTCCCCAGATTCACTGCAGTCTTCAGAAAAATTCCAATTCTCCAGTCCCTCTCTGTCTAAAGGAAAATAATTGGTTTGGTTGCAAAGCAATGCACAAGGTCTTAACAGTTCCCTAAATGTAACATTGTTACAAAATTTGCAGCAGAATATGATGCATATGGTACTGCTTTAAATACATCCATTTCAGATAACAAAATGAATCATTATCAAAAACTTGAAATGTGGAAAGGAAACTGTAGTATATGACATCAGATATGGATGTATAAGTTTTACAATGACTGGAAAGCAAAATTCATAAGGATGAATTACACATGATCAGAGCATAGGTCAGTCCACTCAACTCAGACAAGATGTCATCTTTTCTTGTACATTACCATTTCAGCGCTATTGGCTGATTCTCATACAAAAAATTCTCTCTCAGATATTGATTAGTGCTTTAATCACAATAAATAATTATCAAAAACTTGAAATGTGGAAAGGCAGCTGTAGTATATGACATCAGATATAGAAGTTTTACAATGACTGGAAAGCAAAATTCATAAGGATGAATTACACATGATCAGAGCATAGGTATCATAGTAATCACCGGGGGTGGAAGACAAAACAGAACGTTAGAATTACAAAGGAATTTCTTCAATGAGTGCTCCAGATAAGATTTATGCAAGCATATTCGAGAAGAAATGAAAGAACGTTTTGAAAGGGAAACCTGTGTTAAAAACAAGCTGAGTACAAGTCAAATAAGGATTGTCAGGATCAGAAGAAAAATGTGAAACCTGATATCTAAACTGGAGATATCAATGTCAGCTTTTTACTTCAAATAGATGTTTTTCTATTAGGCAAATCCAATGCAGTTCTCCAAAACTGCTGTAACCAATTCTTGATGCCAGGATTGAAGGAAAAAAGAGACAGAGAAAGACAAAAATCAAGGTGGTTTGATGCAATTAGAAAGTACCCTAAATGACAGAAATATTGACAAGTGATAGGCTAAACTTGAAGGAAAATTGTTGAAGATTAGTAATAACATAAACTTAATTGAGTAGTACTGCCAAATATGAGAGTTCATATCTACATTTAGCTTCAATGTTTTATTTTCATATGATTATCAGATTAAAGAGAACTATGTACATATTCTCAAGATTTTTCTTATGAACTATGCATAATCATTTCTTCTTTTTTCTGGAAAAAAGAAAAGAAAAAAGTTATTCTACATTTCCCATACACAACAAAAATAAATTCATTAATTAAGTTTCTTCCATTCCTAAACAATAAAGTTTAATGTAATAAAGTATATATATTTGAAAATATTCAGCTGAAGGCCTTATGTTTGACATGCAGTAGATGACAAACTGCAAAAACTTTTTTTATTTGATGTGAACACTCCCACTCATTCATGAAAGATTGTAAATCCATCAGATTATTACTATCAGTTGGATAAGAGCAGATAACTTTGCTTCAGTTCTCCAAACTACAAATATGAATTTTTGCAACCTCCAATAAACAGTGGTTGTCAAGTATGAGGCAATGAAATTCATCTATCTTAAGGCAACAATCCATGCATACACTGAAGTATGTCCATCATAATTTATGAGATGATTCTTCGATTTATTTATTTTTTTAATGCATCAACGTCTTAGTGTTGTAAATAAACATTTTTAAATAACTGGTATTCCCAAACTAAAATCCCAAATAACAAAAAATGCTATTTTCTTTGACAAGCTGCTTTGGGTGAAACTTCTGATTGTTACTTTGCGCACTGACAGACAACCTACAAACCGTGGTAGGTTCAGTATAAGTCAATGAATAACTGATAATTTACAGTTGTGGAGAAAATTAAATCTCTCATAATCTCTAGATATGTAATATAAAAATAAAACTTGAGTAAAAGAAATATTTGTGAAATGATGATTCTTCAAAAATAATTTTTTTTTTTTTAATGCACCAATTTTGGGAATTAAATTAGCACACCTCGTATACAGAGGATGTATATGAGAGGAAATATGACTTTTGCATTACTTTAAGCTTGGTATCTCCTCTAGATTTGGCTCCCACTGATGAAACCTCAACAAAGATTGGAATGGATTTGGGTAGTGGCCCTTCCCATAATGCATAGTATTATACACATCCTGAAAGGATGTGTGTTTTGCATTATGGGATATTAAAGCAATTAATGTGAAATTATTAGCTTCTATATATACAAGTAGCCTAGCTGTGAATAAACCTTTATGCACAAATTTTACCCAAGTGTAAACAAACAAAGGATTAAACAATAATATATCTTGTCATCTCATCATCATCAAATTCCTGCCATGTACCCACAAGGGGTGTACAGGATATGATAGTACTACATGAAAAAATTATATCATTACTAACTTCCTATCTACAATTTTCCTCCAAATCAGTCTGTTACTTGTCAAGACTCCAACATTATCAGTTCTTATATTTCTATCGTCTAAGGCACTTTGTACCGTATCAATCCACCTATATCTTGGTCTTCCTCTGGGTCGTTTTCCTGCCAACCTGGCAGAGAACACTTGTTTTGCTAATCCTTCCTCGCCCATTCTGTTTAGGTGACCATACCACCGAGATTAGCTCTGCTAACGCATTCCTGGATGCAGACAATGTCAAGTTCTTTCCTAATATCCTCATTTTTAATATGATATTGCCATTGATGCCATCTGTTCACGCCTCTCATATCTGCGGTCTCTAGTCTTTGGTCAAGTGTTTTATTTCTGACCCAGCTCTCAGATCCATAAGTTAAAAATGGTTTGAACACTCTCTTGTATACATAATTTAGTGTTCCGACTAATTTCTCTCTTATTCCATATGAATTTATTCAATTGACTTCCCAACATACCAGCTTTGCTGATTCTGTTGTCTATTTCCATATTTAATTTACCATCTTCAGTAAAAATCGTGCCTAAGCAGCTGAAATGTTTTACTTGTTCCACAGGTTCTCCATTCACAACACAGTTGACATTTTCAATGATTCTGCCTATTTTCATTGTATTTGTCTTTTTATTGCTGACCTTCATACCATATCTATTACAACAGCTATTCAATTTAGTCAGAGAATCTTGCAGACTTGTAGTGGATTTATTTAGAAGTATAACATTATCCGCATAAAGCAAAGAGCTGACATTAACATCTCCAATTTTGATATCATGTTTAATACCACTTTCCTTCATAATGTGATCCATATAGATAATGAACAACAGAGGGGATAATGTACATCCTTGTCTCACACCAGATTTGACATTAAACCATCTTCCTGTACTTCCTTCAATTCTAACTGCTGACTTACAACTCAAATAAAGACTAAGTATTGCTTGATATAATGCCCCATTGACACCATATAACTGCAGCGTATTGAATAGCTTCTCTCTTGGCACCTTGTCATATGCCTTTTCCAAATCGACAAAACTTAAATACAGATCTTTGTTATATTCCCATGCTTTCTCGACTATTTGTCGTAAAGTGAAGATCTGATCCTGACAGCCTCTGTTTGACCTGAATCCAGCTTGTTCTTCACCAAGCTTTTCTTCCACAATTCTTCTCAACCGTTTCTCAAGTATACTTGCATAGATCTTGCCAGGAACACTCAGTAGGGAAATACCTCTGTAATTCTCACATTCAGTTTTATTTCCATTTTTATATATGGGTACTATGAGAGCTCTACTCCAATCATCGGGAATTCGTCCCTCTGTCCAGGCTTTCTGAACTATGCAGTGCAGCCACTGTAAGACTCTTATACCACCATACTTCAGCATTTCTGGTCAAATATCATCTACTCCTGCTGCCTTTCCACATTCCAAGCCTTTGATGGCTTTTTCTACTTCAAGTATGGATATGTATTTCTGCCTGCATGCCTGGTCAGTGTTTTTTACCACTGTGCTGTCATCACTGCTTGCTTCATTTAGCAGTTTTTCAAAGTAATTACTCCATACTTCAAGGATATCTTTTATTCCAGTTTTCATGTCACCTTTATCATCTCTAACTCCTTTTACAGCACTATTTCCTCCATTCCTAAGCGTCTTCAACAACCTCCAGAATATTTTGCCACCTTCTTGATATTTATTTTCTATATTCTTGCCAAAGTCCTCCCATGACTTTTGTTTAGCTAGTTTTACACTGTGTTTAGCATTCTTGCATTTGTCTCTATATTTTCTAAGAGCACAACCTGACTTATTTGACAGGAACTTTTGTTATGCTTTCTTCTTTTCCTTCACTGCCTCTTTAACTTCCTGTGTCCACCAGGGAGTTCTGATTTTTCTATTCTTGCAGACAACCTCACCACATGTCTCTCTGGCTGAATCAATCAGTGTTTTCTTGATGGCTTGCCACTGAATCTCCAAGGTTTGGTTCCTGTTCTCAAACTCTTTCATTTTTTTCTTCAATAATCTTTGTGTATTTTAGTCTACAGTTTACATCTGAGAGCTGCTCAGCTTTTATTCGCTTTAAAACTTTCTTACATGTTATTCTTTTCAATATGAAATTCAATTTTATCCTGCTCAAGACTAAATAGTGATCACTTCCAATTCCAAATCCTCTATGCACTCTGGTGTCCTGCACCCGGGAGAAAACATCACCATCAACAATAACATAGTCAATGAGACTTTTCTTATTCCTAGCCTCTTCTCTCCATGTGAATTTGTGCACATTTTTATGTTGGAACATGGTGTTAGTAATAACCAGTCCATGTCCTGAGCAGAAATCCAACAGATATTTGCCATTATTATTAGCTTTGCTCTTTTCTTCAAATTTTCCCAAAATATTTTTGTATGTCTCACAATCATTTCCTACTCTGCTATTTAGATCCCCAACAAGGATCAACTTTTCATTTTTCATTGTGTCAGTTGCTTTTTCTAAAGCATCAAAAAATTCCTCCATCTTGGCATCTTTAATTTAAAAAGTGATTCTCAATTATGTCCTCAAATAACGAAAATAACAATTAGCCAATGTTTGGATGGGTTCGTATATTACTAGGCTCCTGGAGGCAGCACTGTCCAACCATATGTTTAGTCAACTACCAGTAAATTATTTTTCATTGCAAGTAAATAATTAACTAAATGGGGAAGCAGCTTAGAATCAGAAATTCAGGAGCTAAAAATTTGTACCAACAAAGCTGCTTTGTCTTAATCCCATAGATAAAAATGAGATAATGTGATAAATTATCCACTATTATGTAAAATACATTCAGATTCACTGTAGTGAATTCAAGAATCAAACTATCAAAGTTCTCTTCTAAAAGAAACTGACTTCAAACCTTCTACTATAATACACTATAAAGACTAGCAGCAACAACAAAAAAAATAATAATAAAATAAAAAGTGAACTGGATTTACATAC
The DNA here is from genome assembly GCF_054136105.1 of Typopeltis vanoorti. Taxonomy (NCBI): domain Eukaryota; kingdom Metazoa; phylum Arthropoda; class Arachnida; order Uropygi; family Thelyphonidae; genus Typopeltis; species Typopeltis vanoorti. Next base: position 60,822,055 of record NC_143553.1, read on the forward strand.
TTGATCTGCTTAGATTTGTTGATGCACTCTTTGCGCTTATGACCAAGTTCACCACACAAATGACAGGCTCCAGGTTTAGCTTTCTGGTTGCACATATGATTAGCAGGACCACATATATTGCATTTATTACAATGACTGTATGAATATTTTACACAGTGGCAACATATACTACAGTGTTTATATGGTCTGCCATCCTATAAACAAAATAAAAACTTTTTAAATAATGCATGTGTGCAACATATTTGAATATTCTTACTTTAAATATTAGGATGGCACATGCAGACCCTGTTCATTGGCTAAAAATAAAATCTTATTATTTTAAAAATTGCTGAAATCTTGAAAAATAGGTACAGAAAAAATAGGTATCATGCATGTGTAGTTCAGCTAGCAGCCAGTCACATCTCATTCTATTTTGCTTTAGGAGGAACAGAAAATAAAAATTGGGGCTTGAAGTTCTTGTGATTTTTCCCTTAAGTACAAACTGCTCCTGAGTGGTTTGTGCAACTGTTGTTTACAGGAAGATTTTTTTTCCCCATCATCTTCAAATTCCTGACAAGGGATGTACTTTGGACATAATTTTTGGTTATTTATATATATACAGTAATCCCTCAATTAATACATCATTTTTTTTCAATACCCAAATTCGATTAGTGTGCCTATATACATCTTACAAATAAATGTTAGATTTTAAAAATTTTCTATTTATACATTTTTATGTCTAACTATTTTAAAAAATCACTCAAAAGAATGAAATAGTTTAGTTACCGATTTAAAACATTTTACAAAGTTATTTTTAATTACATACTACACTACTTCCATGTACACTATATTCCAAATTTTTACCGCCAAAATTTATGTCGTCTGCTATTGTATGCCCACAGATTCAAGACCCTTCAACACTTCTGCGCATCTCACAAAAAGGAGAATCCATTCTGATAATAGGGTAATCAATCAGTCTTCTGGGATGAGTTGTTTATTATTTGTATGTTTATTCATGTGTTGGTGACTAATTCGTACGCCCTTTCAATGATAACGTCCAAGAGTTAATTAAATCTCATTCTGAAGAATAGAGTGATTCCGACCTACTAAATTTAGATGTACAGCGGGATCTTCTTGATCCCACTGTACATTTAGATGTACAGCAGGATCAAGAAAAATATGAAGAAAATTTATTTAGATGCACAGCGGGAAGCTCCCGAAGAATATGAAGAAAATTTAACCACTGATAGTCATCCAAAAGAGATTTAACAGAAACAATTTGGAAATATTTTTCGTACAATCATCGGTTGTATGAAAAAAAGAAACAAAATGCCTCCAAACTACATTAGCTCAATTCTTTGTTAAGAAGTAGAATAATAAATTTATATTCTGAATATGCTTTATTGTCTTTCAGCTTCATGGTTTTCCTTTAACTAGACCCTGAGACATTCTTAATTTTTTTATAAAAGAATTAGGGTGTCAAAAAAGAAATCTGAGGAATGAATTATACATTTTTCCATAGGTTATTATATTCGATTAGTGTGTTTTCGATTAATGCACCTGTTTTAAAGAACACATTAGGTGCACTAATCGAGGGATTGCTGTAATATTACTCCATTTAAGAATGCTGGAAGCTATCAAGTTTCATTTTAGCACATATGGGATTAAAATTTTTCTATGAAATGTATAATGAGAGCATACATAAGAGTTAGATCAGATACACAATTACATTACTAAACATTCAATTTAGATAAAAGGTGTTGTAAGTGAATAGATTTAGTATCCCTGTGGTGTACATAATAATCCAGTTGATTTCTTCATAATAAAGTTATATATATATATTTTTAAAATCGAATCCCCCCCCCCAAAAAAAAGTGATACTTCATGTACTGTACATCATTATATTGCCTCTATTTTTCATAACAAAATCATGTTGATGTGACTATAAAGAGCCCAATAATTGCCATTAATGTTAGTGTCGTGCATTTTGTCTTGTTCATATTAATCTTCTAAAGAAAAAAAAACTTCACTTAAGTTCATTTCTATCTTTAAGCCTCAAAACCACATTTACTCTTCATAATAACGGAATTTTAAACCTCACGACCCCCCCCCCCCCCAATAATCCTATCAATTCATAATCTTCCAAAACTGAATTTTCATTCTGAGAATTTTTTTTTTTGTTTTTATCACTCCCTTAACTTGGGAAAATGTTGCTATTACCTATAACATAGTGAGACTTCTTTCTTGCATCTTTTCTTCACATCAGTTTGTGCCCATTTTGATGTTGGAACATGGTGTTAGTAATAACTAGTCCATGCCCTGAGCAGAAATCTAACAAGTACTTAACATTCTTAACTTTGCCCTTTTTTTCCAAATTTTCCCAAAATAGTTCTGCATGTCTAGTAATCACTTCCTACTCTTCTCTTTAGATCTCTAACAAGGACATGCTTTCTCTAATGCCTCAAAAAATTCACTTCTTATTTCTGTTTTACCATAGGCACAAATAAGTCTCATTGTCTAGTTCCACATTCTGATGTTTTCCCACATCATCCTACTTGATACTAATCCAACAGTGAAAGATCTTGATTTGTACAATTCTGACTCATATCAAAATCAAAACATTTATCAGCAATGAACTTATCCAAATAATGCACCTACCTCCCTTCTTTGCATGGTTATCATTTTCTTAACCAATAATACCTCCAACTACATTCTGACCATAAACTGGCACATCCATGGAACTTATCAAAAGTCTTTCCCCGGTTTATGGTGTTTGGCATTATTATTATTATAGTGCTCACCGAGAGTCAATTTTTTCCCTTCTCCTGGTTTGGAGTGATGTTAGTGATTATGAAGCTCAGCAACCACTCTTCTACATACAGGTAGTTTCTCAGCAACATCACAAGAAGCAGCAGCATATCAACTTTTAACTCTTCTTCTTCTTCTCTTCCGTCTAAGACAGGTTGAGTCTTCTCTTGAGCAGGATCTTCCAGTCTTCTCTATTCCTTGCTGTTCGAAAAAGTTCCTTATATGTTCTGCATCCCGAGATGTTCTTTATTAATTTCAGCCAGGTAATTCTTGGTCTTCCAGGTCTTGTTTTTTCAGTTGGAAAAGTACTGATTAGGACGTTAGGAAGTCTGTCTGCATCCATGCGTACAGTGTGTCCAAACCATCTCAGTTGTTGTTTTCTAATTTTTTCTATTGTCTTTTTACACAATAGTTCTTGTCTGACTGTGATGTTTGTTTTCTTTTCTATCCAACTTGTTCTATTTATTTTTCTTAAGCATTTCATTTCAAATGCCAGCAGTTTTTTCTCCTCTCTTTTTTTAACTGTCCACGCTTCTGCCCCATAGATGACTGTTGGTATAATTATTGCTTCATATAATTTGATTTTGGCTTGTTTAGATATCTTGTTTGTTTTCCAGATTTCCTGTAATTTTCCCATGGTGGTCCATCCTATCGCTATTCTGTGTTTGATTGTTTTGAGTTCATCTATTGTTTCTGTTAGTTTTGATCCAAGGTATATGAAGTTGTCTACTTGTTCTAATTGTTCTCCATTTAGGGTGGCTGAGATGGTAGTTCCGTTCCTCCCTATTTTCATCACTTTTGTCTTTTGTATATTTATTGTTATGTCATATGTTTTACATGTTTCATTTAGCTTGTTGATCAACTTTTGTAGTTCATTTGGGGTTCTTGCAAGAAGGACGAGATCATCTGCATATTTGATATTATTTATGTTTAAACCGTTGACATTGATTCCAGGCTCATTGTCTATTGCTTTCTTTACAACTTCTTCTAGATATATGTTGAATAGGCATGGGGATAATGGGCATCCTTGCATTATTCCTTTTTGGATCTCTATGGGTTCTGTTGTGTGTCCTTTTTAATTATTGCATTTGTCTTAGAGTAATATTTTATCAGAAACTGTATTATATATTTGTCTATTGCTTTTTCTAGTAGAATTTTGAGAAGGATTTCTCTGTTGATGTTATCGAAAGCTTGTTTAAAGTCCACAAAACAACAATATAGTTCTTTATGGTCTTCCCAGTTGAGTTCTGCTAGTTGGTGCAATGTGAAAATTTGGTCTATTGTTGAATAGTTTCCTCGGAAACCAGCTTGTTCTATGCCTATCATTTCTTCGTAGGTGTTTTTAATCTATTTTGTATAATTCTTATGAATATTTTATAGGTGTGAGGGAGTAAATTGATTGGTCTGTAATTTCTGCAGTCTCTTTTGTCTCCTTTCTTGTATATTGGAATGATCTTTCCAGTTCTCCAGTCATCTGGGATCTCTCCTGTTTGTAGTATTTTATTGAATAGGGTTGTTAAATATTCTATTGATATGCTGCCTCCATATGACCACAGTTCAGTAGGGATAGTATCAATGCCTGGTGCTTTATTGTTTTTCATCTGTTTTATTGCATATCTAACTTCTTCTTGTAAAATTTTTGGGTGATCATTATTTTCTTCTATTGTTGGCATTGTAGTTTTGTTTCCTTGGTGGAAGATAGTCTTAAAATGGTTTGACCAGATTTTTCTTATATATTCAATATTCCCATTTTCAGTCATCTTGTTGTTTATCATTGTTACTGCTTTTGCTGAGAATTCCTTTGTAATTTCTCTTACAGTATCATGGAAGACTTTTAGGTTGTTTTGTTGGTATGCTTCTTGGCATTTCTTAGCTTTTTCTTCTAACCATTTTTCTTTGGCTCTTTTGCATAGGTTATCAACTTTATTTTTTAGTGCTCTCTATTTTTCTCTATTCTCTTCATTGTTTTGTTGGTTTACAAGTATCTTGGCCTCTCTTTTCTCTTCTATGGTAGCTATGATTTCTTGGGTTATCCACTGTTTGTTTATTTTGGGTTTGGAACCTAGAGTGTCTTTTGCAATTGATAACACTGTTTCTTTTCCTTCTTCCCAGAATTTTCCGCTGTTCTGTAAGATGGAGGGTTTTAATTTCAAGCACATCTGTTCTAAAAATCAACTTCTGCTTGAGCTATCTTTTATTTTTGTTAAGTTGATGTTTTCTTCTTTTCTGATATTATTTTTCCTGTTGAATTTTATCTTCACTTCGGCAGTTAATATTACGTGGTCAGTGTCAAAATCAAAACTTCTTAATTACTTTTAACTACTATAAGTAAATGAAGATATTCTTTTTCTTGAGATCTAATTTGTATGCAAATTTGTGATCACCAAAAGATTTGAAGTAACTTACATAGTTGTTCCAGAAGTTCACAAGGCAGGCGACTAGTTTCCAGAGAGGAAACTAGTGATCCAGTCACAAAGGTGGTAGTTCAGTACCACCTTTGTGACATTAATTTTAAGTTTAAGACATTAATTTTTGGAACTCCTAACACTAAATAAATCTCTAATGTAATTAGCCCATAATACTGTCCTCACATTTCAGATAGAGACCTTCAAAACCTCTCTAAGAATATTTCACACTATTCCTGAAAAGGAAATTGCTTAATAAATGACCTTATCTCTATTTCTGGGGTGCTTAAAGGTCAAAGCTGTATAACTGAGAGGAGACCTCCACATAGCCTTTAAAGGAATGCAGAGAACCGACCAGAGCTTCTTACCTAATGTCCAATCCTCACCTTCTCATGGTGCACCCTGTTGGATATCTACTTGGATACTGAACGAACGAGGATGGGCTGCCAATTTGGGATTTAGCCGACCAAATTGTATTCTTATCGGTTAAACCAAAATAAAACATGATGGTACAACATGACAAAATTTCATGCCGGCAGGGGAGTCGCCTGGTTAAACATGACCCCCATTGTTTTTGCCAGGGAACCAGGGTGAACATTGAAAAGTCAGCTACTGGAACAAATCTGAAAACAAACCCCAACTCAACATCACCAGAGTTAAAGATCGGTATTATCAACATAAGAAGTCTGAATGGCAAAGAAATGGAGCCAGATGAGGAATTAGATAAGTACCAAATTGACATAATAGGGGTGACTGAAACAAAAAGGACAAAAACTGGTGAGATCTTTCTGAGCAATAAATACAAAACGTTATATTCAGGAAATGACAATCAAGGAAAAGAAGGAGTAGCCATAGTATTCAACACAAAATACGAGGCTAATCTTCTTGAATGGCAGTCAGTCTCAAGTAGAGTAATGTGGGCAAATATGAGAATGGGGAACCGGACAATGAGACTTATTTGTGCCTATGCTCCCACTGAGGATTCTACTAAGGTAGAAGTGGAGGAAATTTTTGATGCTTTAGAAAAAGCAACTGACACAATGAAAAAGGAAAAGTTGGTCCTTGTTGGGAATCTAAATAGAGGAGTAGGAAATGATTGTCAGACATATAAAATATTTTGGGAAAATTCGGAGAAAAGAGCAAAGCTAATAATAATGGCAAATACCTGTTGGATTTCTGCTCAAGACATGGACTGGTTATTACCAACACCATGTTCCAACATAAAATGTGCACAAATTCACAAGGAGAGAAGAGGCTAGGAATAAGAAAAGTCTCATTGACTATGTTATTGTTAATAGTGACGTTTTCTCCCTGGTGCAGGACACCAGAGTGTACAGAGGATTTGAAATTGGAAGTGATCACTATTTAGTCTTGAGCAGGATAAAATTGAATTTCATATTGAAAAGAATAACATGTAGGAAAGTTTTAAAGTGAATAAAAGCTGAGCAGCTCTCAGATGTGAACTGTAGACTAAAATACACAAAGAGTTTGAGAACAGGAACCAAACCTTGGAGATTCAGTGGCAAGCCTTCAAGAAAACACTGATTGATTCAGCCAGAGAGGCATGTGGTGAGGTTGTCTGCAAGGATAGAAAAATCAAAACTCCCTGGTGGACACAGGAAGTTAAAGAAGAAAGCATAACAAAAGTTCCTGTCAAATAAGTAAGCTTGTGCTCTTAGAGAATATAGAGACAAATGCAAGAATGCTAAACACAGTGTAAAACTAGCTAAACAAAAGTCATGGGAGGACTTTGGCAAGAATATAGAAAATAAACATCAAGAAGGTGGCAAAATATTCTGGAGGTTGTTGAAGAAGCTTAGGAATGGAAGAAAGAGTAACTGTAAAAGGAGTTACAGATGATAAAGGTGACATGAAAACAGGAGAAAAAGATATCCTTGAAGTATGGAGTAATTACTTTTACTTTGAAAAACTGTTGAATGAAACAAGCAGTGATGACAGCACAGTGGTAAAAAACACTGACCAGGCATGCAGTCAAGAATACATATCCATACTTGAAGTAGAAAAAGCCATCAAAGGCTTGAAATGTGGAAAGGCAGCAGGAGTAGATGATATTCGACCAGAAATGCTGAAGTATGGTGGTATAAGAGTCTTACGGTGGCTGCACTGTAAGACTCTTATTAGTTCAGAAAGCCTGGACAGAGGGACGAATTCCCGATGATTGGAGTAGAGCTCTCATAGTACCCATATATAAAAAGGGAAATAAAACAGAATGTGAGAATTACAGAGGTATTTCCCTACTGCATGTTCCTGGCAAGATGTATGCAAGTATACTTGAGAAACGGTTGAGAAGAATTGTGGAAGAAAAGCTTGGTGAAGAACAAGCTGGATTCAAGCCAAATAGAGGCTGTCAGGATCAGATCTTCACTTTACGACAAATAGTCGAGAAAGCATGGGAATAGAACAACGATCTGTATTTAAGTTTTGTCGATCTGCAAAAGGCATATGACAAGCTGCCAAGAGAGAGAAGCTATTCAATACGCTGCAGTTATATGGTGTCAATGGGGCATTATATCAAGCAATACTTAGTCTTTATTTGAGATGTAAGTCAGCAGTTAGAATTGAAGGAAGTACAGGAAGATGGTTTAATGTTAAATCTGGTGTGAGACAAGGATGTACATTATGAAGGAAAGTGGTATTAAACATGATATCAAAATTAGAGATGTTAATGTCAGCTCTTTGCTTTATGCGGATGATGTTATACTTCTAAATAAAGCTACTACAAGTCTGCAAGATTCTCAAACTAAATTGAATAGCTGTTGTAATAGATAAGGTATGAAGGTCAGCAATAAAAAGACAAAGACAATGAAAATAGGCAGAATCATTGAAAATGTCAACTGTGTTGTGAATGGATAACCTGTGGAACAAGTAAAACATTTCAGCTACTTAGGCATGATTTTTAGTGAACATGGTTAAATATGGAAATAGATAACAGAATCAACAAAGCTAGTATGGTAGGAAGTCAATTGAATAAATTCATATGGAATAAGAGAGAAATTAGTCGGAACACTAAATTAGCTGTATACAATACAGTGTTCAAACCAGTTTTAACTTATGGATCTGAGAGCTGAGTCAGAAGTAAAACACTTGACCAAAGACTAGAGACCGCAGATAAGTGAGTCCTGAGAAAGATTAGAGGCATGAACAGATAGCATCAATGGCAATATCATATTAAAAATGAGGATATTAGGAAAGAACTTGACATTGTCAGCATCCAGGAATGCATTAGCAGAGCTAATCTCAGGTGGTATGGTCACTTAAACAGAATATGAGAAGAAAGATTAGCAAAACAAATGTTCTCTGCCAGGTTGGCAGCAAAATGACCCAGAGGAAGACCAAGATATAGGTGGATTGATACGGTACAAAGTGCCTTAGACGATAGAAATATAAGATCTGATAATGTTGCAGTCTTGACAAGTAACAGAATGATTTGGAGGAAAATTGTAGATAGGAAGTTAGTCCTACATGAAAAAAAATTACATCATTACTATCATATCTTGTATACCCCTTGAGGGTACATGGCAGGAATTTGATGATGATCTCTATTTCTCAGACTCTCCTAATAATTTTCTAACAGACACTCTGCTTCCACTTGATGTCTATTCAACATGTATTTTTCATGGGAATTATTCTGCCAAACTAGCCATCAACATTCTTCCACTTGCCTCTAAACATATAAAAAAAAATGAGACAGCTGCCAGTCAACATCCATATGCAGTTCAACTTCAAGCTTATTAAGCCAGCTTCTCATCTTCTGTCTCCTTTTCCCTAATTAACTGCTCATACTATTCTACGCATACCATTCTCCAATTCAATCCCAGGGTATACTTAAGGGTCACAGCTGTATAACTGGGATGAGACCTACACATTGCCTTTTAAGGAATGTGTACAACAAACCAGGACTTCTGACAACATGGGATTTAGCTGACCAAACTGTATTCTTATTGGAACCATAGTGCAAAATAATGGAAGAACATGGCAAAATTTCATACTGATCTGGGGCGTTCCCAGTTAAATAAGCCTCACCCCCACGTCATTTTTGTCAGGGAATCAGGACGAAGAGCAAAAAGTCAGTATCAACATAATAGATGTGAATGAACAAAGAAGACAAACAGGCAATATCCTTTTAAATAACAAATACAAAATATTATTTTCAGGCAATAACAATCAGGGAAAAGAAGTAGCTATAATATTCACCACTAAATATGAGGATAATCTTCTTGAATAGCAGGCAATATCAAGTAGAGTGATGTGGGAAAATATCAGAATGAGGAACTAGACAATGACACTTATTTGTGTCTATGGTAAAACAGAAGGAAGTGGTGGATTTTTTGAGGCATTAGAGAAAGCAACTAGCATAATGAAAAAGGAAAAGTTGGTCCTTGTTGGAGATCTAAAGAGAAAAGTAGGAAATGAAATAGAAAATATGAATAGAAAATTTGGAAAAATGAATAGAAAACAGACAAGCACCTGTTCGATTTCTGTTCAGGGCATGGACAGAATAGTAATAGTTATTACTAACACCATGTTCCAACATAAAAATGTTGCACAAATTGTGTAGAAAAGCTGCAAGAAATAAGACGTCTCACTGACTATTTTATAGGTGATGGTGACATTTTCCCAACTAGTTCAAGGCACAATATACAGAGGATTTGAAATTGAAAGTAATCACCATTTAGTTTTGAGTTGGATGAAACTGAATTTCAGATTGAAATGAAGAGTGCATAAGAAAGTTTTAAAACAAATCAAAGTTGAGCAGCTTTGAAATGTGAACTGTAGACTAAAATACATCAATGTTATTCAAGACAAAAATGAAAGAGTGTAAAAACAGGAACCAAACCATGGAGATTTAGTAGCAAAGCCTAAGGAAATCATTGACTGATTCAGCCAGAGAGGAATGCGGAAAGGTGGTTTGCAAGGATAGAGAAAAATCAGAATTCCATAGTGGACTCAGGTAGTTGAAGAGACAGTGAAGGGAAAGTAGAAAGCATTTTGAAAGTTTCTGGCAAAATAAGTCAGCTTGTGCTCTTAGAGAATACAGAGACAAGCTGACTTATTTGCAGTGTGTAAAACTAGCTAAACAAAAGTAAGAAAATAAATATCAGGAAGGTGGAAAAATATTCTGGAGGATAATGAAAGAGCTTAGAAATGGAAGAAAGACTTCTATAAAAGAAATCAGAGATAATAAAGGTGACATAAAAACTGGAGATAGATATCCTTGAAGTATGGAGTAATTACTTTGAAAGATTGCTAAACGAAACAAGCAGTGACAGCTTGGCAGTAAAAAACGCTCACCAGGCATGTGATCAGGAATACATATCAATACTTGAAGTAAAAAAAGTCATGAGAAATGTGAAAAGGCAGTTGGAGTAGATGATATTCTATGCTCCAATATGGAGGTATAAGAGTTTTACAGTGATTACACTGCATTATTCAGATGGCTGAATTCTAGCTCTCATAGTACCCATCTATAAAAAAAAGGAAATAGAACAATATGAGAATTACAGAGGTATGTATTTCCCTACTGAGTGTTCTTGGTGAGATTTATGTAAGTATACTTGAGAAATGACTATGAAGGATCATGGAAGGAAAGCTTGGTAAAGAACGAGCTGGATTTAGGCCAAATAGAGGTTTTCAGGATTAGATTTTCACTTTTAAGACAAATAGTTAAGAAATCATCGGAATATAACAAGGATCTATATTTAAATTTTGTTGATCTGGAAAAGGCATACGACAACATGCCAAGAGGAAAGCTATACAAAATGCTTCAGTTATATGGTGTAAATGGGACATTTTATCAAGTAATACTTAGTCTTTAGTTTAGTTGTAAGTCAGGTGTAAGACAGGATGTACATTATCCCCCCATGTTAGTCATCATTGCATTATGAAGGAAAGTGGTAATAAACCTGATGTTAATTTCAGCTCTTTAGTTTATGCAGATGATGTTATTCTTCTAAATAAATCCAGTACAAGTTTGCAAGATTCCCTGATTAACTGTTGGAATAGATTTGGTATGAAAATCAGCAATAAGAAGACAAAGAAAATGAAAACGGGAAGAAATATTGAAAATATCAACTGTATCCTTGAATTGAAAATCTATAGAACAAGTAAAACTTTTCAGTTACTTAGACACAATTTTTAGTGAAGATGGTAAATTAAGACCAATTTTAACTTATAAATCTGAGAGCTGGGTTTGAAATAAAACATTCAACCAAAGCCTGGAGACCACAGATGGTATCAATGGCAATATCATATTAAAATTGATGATATTAAAAAGGAACCTGACATTGTTGGCATTCAAGAATGTGTTAGCACAACTAATCTCAGGTGGTACAATCACTTAAACAGAATAGGAGAGAAAAGATTAGCAAAATGAGTGGTCTTTTCCAGACTGGCAGGAAAAAAGACCTAGAGAAAGACCATGATCTACGTTGATACAGTAAAAACTGCCTTATATGCAACCGGAAGCTAGTAATGATGTAACTTTTCATCTAGTACTAACATAATATCCTGTATCCCCCCCCCCCTCAAAGTACATGTCATGAATTTGATAATGAATTCAATTCCCATCTCATTTCTCAAAAAAGCATCATGCAGCCTTACATTTAACACCAGGCAGGACTACAATCACTAACATTTTTATTCTCAAAAGTGTGAAAACTAATTTACACAATTCACAGACAAACAAACACTGGTGGGTGGTGGATAGCACCATGTCTAGATGGAGGATTACGTAGTGGAGATGGTTCTATGGAGTGGAGTGCCCTCCTAATGAGTTCTTGGAGGTATCGCATAATAAAATCCCAAATTTGTCCAGCAGAGAACTCCTGTGTTTTGGACAATATTTCTGAAACATATTTAAAAACTGCAGAACTCTGTTCAAGAGAAAACATAACATGCTTAAACATAATCCATCTTAACTCAGTAGCAAAATAACACTCATCTACCTCAGTTATAGATACATTCACAGGCAATGTCTCTTTGATACTGCATCCATAAATCCACCAATTGACTCAAACCCTTAAAAATTCCAATCAGTCAGCATTAATTTGCATTTCATAATAACTTGGTCCTATTTATTATTCACCCATGCTACATCAATCCTAATGAACATTTTTGAGCAGTTTTTTTCTCTGAAATTACAATTCATAGACAAAAGGAATATTAAACAATCTTTTGTAGGTGAAATTGCTGTACACCACTTTCAGACTAAATTCAGTTTCTGTTCAGCATTAATAAGAATAAGCATTTTAGGCACCACCTTTGCATATGTTTATGGGTGGCAAGATAATTTTCATGGGCCTAATGAAACACTGCTATGCTCTCCACAGTAGATGGAGATCAAATATAATGGTAATGTGGCAAGAGGCTACCTAACTAGCTGGTGAATAGTCCTGCTATTTTTTAATCTTCCAGGTCATATCCAGAGGGTATGAGTATAGTAGGATGCACTGTCAAGGCCACCTTGGACTGCAGTTCAAGAACTCTGTGATAGTTATGCACACAATCCCTTCACTCCTACTATATGTCATTGCTTGCATTTTTGCAATTATAAATATCCCACAAAAAAATACTATACCAAAAAAAATTTCTTATTCTGTTTCATCAACATTCAAGGGAAGACACTTTACCTCTTAATGCAAACAGTAATGTACACCAACATTTAAAGGCATCAAACCCAATGTGTTATTTTATTCTTTGGCAAACCCAATTGACATCTACAACTCAGTTCTCAGCTATCCTAACTATATCACTGATCCCTTCCTTAAAGAGAGCAGAACATGTAATTCTGTCACGGCTGACATTCCATGCCAGAGGTTAATAAACTTTGAATCCTGTATTATATATCTGCACCGGCTAAAAATTTCCTTCCCCACACTCACTGCTCCCCTAATTCAGATGACCATGCAGGACTCAGTTTATCTCTCAAAGTTAACTTCATACAGTTTAATTACCAAAACTGTGCAATTATTTTCCTTGGAGATTTCAATGTTCATAATTCAAACCTGTATCTAATTTCAGACAAGAAAGGAATCTATTTGCAATCAGTGATGATTTACCATAAATTTTCACTTACTTACCTACCAGATAACATGCACCACTTTTCTCAACATTCTGAAATAGTCCCCTCTTGGCAATTTTAAACATATTTCCTTTTCTGCACATCAACCTTCTAGCCAATCTCAGCTTGAAATCCTGTATAGTAGTAGTATAACAGTGCACATTGGGATGACTTACAGAATTTCTACACCTCTGTTACATATTCAATTATTGTTTCTGCTCTTTCTTTTTTTTTTTTTATTCAAACAACTCAATCTATAAGCCTTGGTACAAAGATGGAATTCATTCCCCCAACTCCTACACAAGTTATGATTGTCCAGCATGTGCCAAAACAGATCTTGTAAGGACCACATTGAAAAAAAGTTTGCCTTCTAGTCTTGAATGCTGTTGGGCATAATTTCTGTGCATATTTGTTTCCTCTCACATCCTGATGGTGCAATGATGACATCACTTAAAGATAAGGTAGACCTTCTGGCATCATTTTTTAAAACTCCACTTGCTGTCCAAACAATAAAAGTAAATTGGCTCTCACCTATACCAACAAATTGCCCACTTGTCTCATCTCGTCTCATTTCCTGCCAAAAGGACATAAGAAAAATGCTCTAGTTATGATCAGGTCTTGACAAACTATACAAAATCTTACTCACCATGAAAAAAATGTACTTAAGGAACCCCCCCATTTTGTAAATGGGGGGAGGAGATCCTTGAATCAATAAGCGTGCCATAAAGTGGTCAGTGGTACTGTATCATTATTTGAAGAACATTTGCATTGTATGAGAGCTATTCCAAGTAGAAGCCAATAAATAATGAGAACAGTAAGAATAGTAAAACATCGAGATTTTTCTGAAATATAGGTACTGATTTTTGTTAGTATGACACTTTTTATTGCACACATTGTTTTGTGTGTTTCCTTAAAATGGGGGGGGAAAAATCTTTTTTTGTTTAGAAAGTTTTTACTTATTAAATAAAAATATTTTATTTTGGCCAGTCTACAGCTACTTGCCATGGTTGAGCATATTCATTGAGCTCTGGTCATGATAATAATATTAAGTTCCCTAGTCCAGACAGTGCTCCCAGTTGTACTAAAAACAAAGCAGATACACTAACCAATCAGTTAGCATATCTGCTCTCCAGCCAGACAAGGCTGCAGGTTTAATTCTGCTGTGGACATGGATGTTTGTGAAAATACGAATGGTGGTGGGCAGTCAATGGTGGTGGTGGAAACTGAAAGTTGTAGAGTAGGTGCCCTCCCTCAATGGACTCCTTGGAGGTGGCACGTAATAATAATTAACACACAAACTATATCACCTTTACAAGTAGTCATTCATCTGACATCTGTTTTACAACATAGAAGCAAGCTTTTCTAGCAAGTTACCAAACAAAACAAAAAGGGAAGCTAAAAGTTTACCATCTAACCAATCTTCCGATGCCAGCTTCTTGACTACTCAAAGACTTGCTAATAGTCTGGCACATACAGGTCCACAAACCTAACCATACAAGCTTTCATTTTTTTTTTTTTTAGGATAAAGTAGTTAATCTAAATATACATTGTGTAAATGCATATTTTCAAGCAGTACCACAACCTCATAGCCTTAACACTGGTATTATTGACTATAATAGCAAGTTCTACAGTCAATTTTAAAATACAATGTTAAAAATTCAAATTTCAGGGAGGAGAAACCCTACTACACAAAGTAGTACTTCTTGGAGATCTAAACAGTAGAGTAAGACGTGATCCCACCATGCATATAAAAATATTTGGGGAAAATTTGGCAAAAAAAAAACAAAGGAAGGCTAATAATAATGGTAAATATTTGCTGGATTTCTGCTCAGGATATGGACTAGTCATTATTAACATCATGTTCCAACATAAAGGATGTGAACAAGTTCACATGGAAAGAAGACACAAACAGCAAGAAATGCCTCATTAACTTGTTGATAGTGATATGCTATCTTCATGCTGGTTCAGGATCTATACAGAGGATTTGAAATTGAAGGTGACAATCATTTGGTTTTTTTAAAGTACAATAAAACTGAATACCACAATGAAAATAACAGTATGTAAAAAAGATTTTAAAATAATTAAAGTTCAGTAGCTTATACAGGAACTGTAGACTCAACTATACAAACATTATTGAAGAAAGAATGAAAGAGTTCTAAGGAGATACATGATGATGTCTGCAAGGATAGAAAAATAAGAATGCCATGGTGGATACAAGAAGTTAAAGAAGCAGCCCTGGAAAAGAAGAAAGGCATACTAAAAGTTCCTAGCAAGTAAGCTGGCAGATGCCCTAAAAGAATACAGAGAAAAATGTAAGTTATATGCAAAAGTAGCTAAACATAAGTCATGGGAAGACTTTGGTAAGAATATAGAACATAAATATCAGGAAGGTGACAAAATGTTCTGGAGTCTGTTGAAAAAAGTTCAGAAATGGAAGGAGGAGTACTGTCAAAGGTGACATGAAAACTGAATATAAAGATATTCTAGATGTCTGGAGTAATTACTTTGAGATTGCTAAAAGAAACCAGAATTGACAGCAATGGTTATAGAAAACACTTATCAGAAATGCAATTAGGAAATACAGTAAACCCCCCGATTTAACAGACTAATGGGGTGTCCGTTAAAGCATGAATTTTTTTAAATAAAAATATCGGTAACATTATACTGCATTTTTATCAATATTAGCACTGTAATAACAAAAAAAAAAAACTGATTTACACACAATTTTCATACTTTTAGATAAGTTAATGTTCGATGTTGAGGCAATCCTGCTTTGATAAAACTATCAAGTTTTTTTGAACTTTTGAATTCTGCTGTTTTTTTATAATTAACTCCCTAAAAATACGAAAATGTGTGTAATAAAACTGCCACAAAAAGTTACGCCATGCAACAAAAGAACCAATTACAGTGCGATTGGTGTGATCACTTTCTAATCATTCGCCAAACATGTTTTATGAGCGGTGACTCATTTATGTCGGCTAAATTACTACAGTGTTTTTTTCCAACATATGATGGCCTATTCACCAAAATTTATTAAAAATAACAGGAAATTAATAACAAAAAATAACCTCTTAATTTAATTATAAGCAAATCTTGGTTAAAAGCATTTTAAAATTACCAGGGTTTAATTTTTGCGTGACATACAGACTGGAAATTTTGTCTGTTAAATCGAGTGTGTATTGTATATCAATACTTGAAGTAGAAAAAGCCATCAAAAATCTGAAATGTGATATGCAACTGGAGTATGATATTCAAGCAGAAATGCTCAAATATGATATAAAAAATTTTACAGTGACTACATTGCATAATTCAGAAGGCCTGGTCAGAAGAACAAATTCCAGATGAATGGAGTAGAGCTCTCATAGTTCCCACCTATAAAAAGGGAATAAAACTAAATGTGAGAATTACAGAGGCATTTCTCTACTAAGTGTTCCAGGTAAGATTTATCAGGCATATTTGAAAAAGGGTTGAGAAGAATTGTGGAAGAGAAACTAGGAGAACAGAGGTTGTTAGGATCATATTTTGACTTTACAACAAATAGTAGAGAAATCATGATAATATGACAAGGATCTGTATTTAAGTTTTGTAGATCGGGGAAAAGGCATATGACAAGTTGCTCAGGGAAAAGCTTTTCAAAACACTACAGTTATATGGGGTTAAATGGAACATTATATAGGGCAGTACATAGTCTATATTTAAGTTATCAGTAGTTAGAATTGAAGGGAATACAGGAAGATGGTTTGATGTAAAATTAGGTGTAAGGCAAGGAAGGATGCACATTATGAAAAAAAAAAAAAAAAGCTTTAAATCTGATATTAGAATTGGTAATATCAAACTTAGCTGCTTGCCTTATGCTGATGTTGTACTCCTAAACACATCCAGTGCAGGTCTCCAGGACTCTAAGTAAACTGAATAACAGCTGCAACAAATTTGCATGAAAAAATTAACAATAAAAAAAACCAAAACTATGAAAATAGGCAGAAGCACAGAAAACTTCAGCTGCATTCTGAATGGAGATCATATATTATAGAACAAATAAAATATTTCGCTATTTAGCACAGTTTTTAGTGAAGATGGTAAGTTAAATCTGAAAATAGACAGCAGAATAAATAAAGATGATATGGTGGGGGAGCTAGTCGAATAAAGTTATATCGAATAAGAGAGAAATTAGTAAAAACACTAAACTAGCAGTAAAGAAAAGTGTTCAAACCAGTTTTAAGTATGGATCTGAGAGTTGGATTAGAAATAAAGCATTTAATCAAAGATTAGAGACCACATATATGAGAGTTCTTAGAAAAATAAAGTGCCTGAACAGATGGCATCAATGGCAGAATCATATCAAAATTGAAGACATTAGGAAATAACTTGACATTGATTGAATTCAAGAATGTGTGAGCATGACTAATCTAAGGTGGTATTGATCACTTAAATAGAATGGAAGAGGAAAAGCAAAACAGTTGTTTGATGACAAGATGGCAGGAAAGAGGAAGACTAAGGTCTAGATGGAATCATTCAGTCAGAAGTGCCTTAGAAGAATAAAATGTTAAAATGGCAATATCGGAGTGCTGAAAAGGAATAGACTAATTCAGAGGAAAACTGTTGATGGGAGATTATTAATAATGTAAATTTAATCATGTAGTAATGTCATAGTAGTCTGAATACTCCTTGAGGGTAGATATCAGGAAATTGATAATGTAATCTTACTTAGCTGTGGCAGAGATCAACTGAGAAACCAGTTGATCTCTGGAGGGCAAAGAAAGGTTAGAAAAAGTTTAATCAACTGGAATAGAATGTATAATGGAATACACGTATAAAAGAATGTAGAATTTGTCTTATGGTCTCCTCATTCCATTTCTGAATGGATTGCTAGCTTTCTCTCTGGTCATTCAGGTCATGGATTCCTTTGTTCTTATTCAATAGCAGGCCTCCTCACTAGACTCTGGACATGAGCTATGGAAAAGCCTCAAGAATTTCACATAGTTGCTTTTGATATTTCCAATCTATTCTCAAAACTGGAAGGAAGGAGATCATAAGATGGAAGTTTGGAAAGAAGGCCTCAATCAAATGCCTTGGAAATATCAAAAGTAACTGCATGAGACACTCAAGACTTTTCCAGAGCTCATGTCCACAGCCTAGTGAGGAGGCCTGATATGAATAAGAACAAAGGAATCCAGATTTCTTGTTCATTGCTGGAGCGAGTACCACAGGCATCTGTGTTACTTCCTCCTGGATAACCTTCCCTAAAAGGCAAAGACAACAATATTTTCCTCTCGGAAAAACAATATATTATTCAATTTTTCACCTTTTTTCAGTTGGTTACCTACCAAGTCCATGTTGATTTCATGAACTCAGAAAAGAGCTATTACTACTTACCTTAGAGGTACAAGTTTGACACTCTTCACAGTGTTTATTTTCTTTGGCCACATGTCGTTGACATTTTGTACAGAACCTACAACAATTCAAGGATATCTATATGTTTCAAAGTAGCTTATTATTAACTAAAATCTAACCTTTTAACTATGTTCTATGGTAAATAACTTTATATAGTGATCTCTCAGTTATGATGTTTGGAAATCAATTCACAGGTCTGAACAAAGGGTACAAAAGGGCTGAGTCAAATGACATGATAAGTGCAGTGGTTAAATGAAAGATCACTAAATATAAAAATTCTATTACATCTTAAAATTTTGTAGCTTCCAGAAAAGAAATATTTAAATATGAAATTTTTTAAAATTCAAATTATAATAAATATATTATTATATTTAATAAATAAATAATATTTATTATATATTTATAAATATATTGTTAAACCAAGGGGGAAACAAAAGTTCTAACTTTCCAAACTATTCTAGTTCTCTTCAAGTACGAAGGCGGTCTGAAAAGTTCTCGGCCTAACAATGAAAAAACAAATTTATAATTTCAAAATTATTTTTATTTTTCGACATAATCGCCTTTAAGACTAATATATTTATTCCAGTGATGTTCCTGTGCCATTATCCAGTCCCTGTAGTAGTTCTCGGTAAGATCTGCAAAATACCCCTCTATAGCTGCAATCACCTCTTGATTCGAAGGAAAACACGCTGACCAGCAAGGAAGAGTTTTAGTTTTGGAAGGAGAGAGAGAAGTCAGAGGAAGCCAAATCTGGGGAATAGGATGAATGTTCCAACAATTCATAGTGCAGAGCCCTTAATTTTCCAATTTGCCAAAACACCTTTGTGGGCAGGTGCATTGTCCTGATGAAAGATGATTTTTTTTTCTTCTGTAAACTGTGTCTTTTCTTATGAATTTTTTCGTCTAGTCTGGTTAAAAGATTGGAATAATATTCCCTGGTTATTGTTTCACCCCTTTTCAAGATAATTAATAAACGAAATGCTTTCAGCGTCCGAAAACACCGATGCCACGACGTTTTCTGCTGATGGAACTAACTTTGTCTTCTTTGGTGCTGAACAACTGGCTTCTGTCCACTGTTTTGACTGCTGTTTGGATTCTGGTGCAATTAATGGTGAATCCAAGTCTCATCCATAGTAATATCTCGACGCCAAAAATTCAGTTTTATTCTTTTAAAACACTCCAAGCATTGTTCAGAGATTTTCATGTGAGTGTGTTTTTGATCTGCTGTGAGCAAGCGCAGCACCCATCTTGTGCAAAGCTTTTTCATTTGCAATTCTTCATGCAAAATATATCCTACACATTCTTCAAAATGCATAGAGTCCCAGCAATTTCACGCATTTTGACTCACCGGTCATCCAATACCATATCGTGTACTTGATCAATGATTTCTGGTGTTGTTACACGTTTTGGACGTCACATGGATCATCTACAAAGTGTATGGCCATGTTTAAACTCGGCAGCCCATTTCTCAATTGTCGAAAATAAAGGAGAAGAGTGCCCATAAACTTTTATGAACTTCGAATGAATTTCTTTTGGGATTAAACCTTTTACAAAGAATTTTATAACCACACAATACTCAATTTTATCCATTTCAAGGGATACAGACAACACTTTTGCTTCAGACAGCTGTATAAAACAAACTACTTGATAGAATGAATTGCAATTTCACATGTACAAAGAATTTTATACATGTGAAATTGCTTAGAAACTCAACTTAGAAAAAAAAAATTTTGCCGATTTTCAATGCCGATAGTGTTGCCATCTATGGTTGAGGCCAAGAACTTTTCAGACCACCCTCGCACTTCTTAGTGTTCACAAGCAAACAGCAGATATTAGCCCTTGGCATTTCTGTCATCAATCCACCCATCCACTTGAAACAATTAAAACAACATGAGAATGGATGACCTGACTTATTCAGAACTTTTAGAAAAAACTGTTAAGTAATTATACTTTTTACTTTAAAGTACACCTTTTCATCTTAAATGAAGGTGCTCTGCCAGCAAGGACATAAACAAATAAAAACAAAAGGCAAAAAAACATAATTAGTTATTAATATTATACAAAAAATGTCCTAAATCATTATGAACAAGATACCAAGCTAATTAATAAATATAAATATCCATGCAACAAGAACTATGGTACACAGCTGAATAGTTTACTATATGTTACTTACATATATCCTACACATTCTTCAAAATGCGTATAGTCTCGGCAATTTCACGCACTTTGACTCACACCGGTCATCCAATACCACATTGATTTCTGATCAATGATTTCTGGTGTTATCAAAGCAACTGAATTCCATTTCGATGAGAGACATTATTAAACGTTTGTTTTCAAGCATAATAATCCAGTTGGTCTTAGATTGGAATGACAATTTTTTTTTTAAAAAAAACTTTCTCACTGTCTTTTGCCTTTGAATTTACAAAACAAGATCAGCAGAACAGTATGATGTAAATATTTGCAAAAAAGGTTTTTTTTTTTAAATGTTTGGAATAACCTACCTACCAAAAATCAACAAGAATAAACAAAATAAAGTAACAATAAGATTATCAAAAGAGTGAATAAATGCATTTTTATTATCTGTTTCTCAAGAGAGGCAAAATAGTGTAGCCAATCGTTTAAACAGATTCTTTCTGTAATACTGTTTATGTTAAATAGCGTATACATTTTCATATCACAGATGTCATGTCCTTTCTTTCAGTGAAGTGAATAGCACTCATTACATTAGATGTATGGACTCAACTAACATTAAAATTATTATTATTAAAGTTATCTTCTATGTTTTGAATTTTACATTAAGGTCATCTTGATAAATGCATCAATATATATCATATACACATACACTACATTCAAAGCAACTAGCACCATACTATTGTAAGCTACAATATGACTAATGCTAATTAACTAGTCTAGCATTAGGCATCATTATCATTACAAGGGATCTCCATGGAGTCAGAAACTCAATGTGGAAGACCAATTATGCATACACTAGCGATTATTCACACAGTGTCTATCACATCTCTCCTTAAACTCATTCACTGATGAAGCACTCACAACTACCTCTGGTAAACCATTCACTGTCCTCCAAGCAAAAAATCTCATCCTAACATCCTCGATAACCATACTCTTACATAACTTCCAGGGATGATTTCCCTTGTTCTCCTGCCAAGTAATGCAAAAGGCTTTCAGTTTGAATCTTATAAAATCCCTTTAATAACTTATGCTTCTATAGCTTCTCTTTATCACCTCTCAGCTAATTTTTGAAGTCCATAGATCTTAATTGTCATAGGGAACATTCCACAATCTTTGTCACTTGCCTATGGATCCTCTCCACCACTTCATCCCCACAGAGTCTAGGTGACTAGATCTGTGCGCAGTAGTCTAGGTATGGTCTTATTAAGCCTTACAAAGGGGAACAATAACCTCCTTATTCTTGCTAGTCAGTGATAAGGACAACCACATAATCTGATGTGCTGTTTTGGCAACCTTTGTAACATGTCCTCTAAACTTGAACTCCCTGTCCACAATCAACTCCTACATCACTGCAGTTTAGCTCCAATATAGTACATAGCTTGTGATCACTTCTTCATGAAGTGCATTGCCATAATTATACATGGCTAAGTTAAACTGGCAGCCAATTTACCTTTGTCCATACTGGTCTACTATATAGTGCACAATAACTTACTGGTCTATTTCAGTTATTGTGCACTATCTTTGCATAACCTTTGACTATCACTCTTTCTAGTTTTGCATCACCAGCAAACAACTGAATAGTTCCAATAAGATCATTTCCTATATCACTGATGTACAAATTAAACAACAGAGGAACCAAGTACTGAGCCCTGTGGTGCACCACAGGGCTCAGTACTTGGTTCCTCTCAGTAATAGCCAAAACACTATTAACAAAATTCTCTACAAGACCTCAATAAAAAACAAAGACAAACCAGACTACAATAAAACTATAACTATTCCTTACATTAAAGGGACATCAGATAAATAAACAGAATACTACAAAAATACAACCTCAAAGCCACCTTTAAACTTCTTGCAAAATTAAAAATCTTACTCAACTCATCCAAAGACCCACTCCCTCCACTGGCCCACCCTGTAGTATACCGTATTTATTGCACCTGTAACATACCATATATAAGGGAAACAGGACGCCCAATTCCTATCAGACAAAAAGAACATAAACGACACATTAAATATAATAATTATGGTGAAGCTGGCCTTGCTGATCATGCCCTGAACACCTTACATAGAATTAACTGGAAAAGCACTAATTGTCTACATCATACGAAAACATGGTATGAACGCAAATTTAAGGAAGCCTGTGAGATTATTATCAACCACCCCAATGTGAACAATAATGATGGTCTAAAAATCCCAAACATATGGATGGCACATATTTGACCCACAGAACCTTCCTCTCTAAGAGTAACTAAAAACAGGACTGAAGTTAATCCAGGATCTTAAATCAAAAATAACAATTGTAATGCTAAAAATAGGACATCATTGTTACTGAAAGAAAACTATCTATAAGAAAGAATGTTTATTCATGTTATCATAAATAGAATTTAGCTTGATGTAGTTTCTAATTAATTCAATTTTTTTTTTTCACTAGAGGTCATGCCAGTAGAATAACCTATGATCAAATCATTGTTTCTCTAACTTACTGTATGTAATGTAACTTAGCTTTTCCTGTATATTTGTATATGCTCCAGATGATGATGATATTAATATGAAGATCGACACATTGGGAATTTAAAAGAGTTATTTATAACATGGTTGTAAAGTCCAGAATTTCTATAAATCACTCTTTGATATCTATCCATTAGCCACCCTCTAATCCATAATACAAGCTTCATATCCATTCGCATTTGCTCCAATTTATGCAACAGTGTTCTATGTGGAATCATGTCAAATGCCCCTGCAAAGTCTGGCAGTATTACAGAGTAGCCATTTTCTTTATCCAACTCCACTATCACTTTATTATAAAAAGTAAGCATACTAAGGCAAGACCTGCCCTTCACAAAACCATATTGTCCCTTATAGAGTATCATATTTCTATCCACCCAGTCCTGAATTCTGTCTTTTACCAATTTTTCCAATACCTTAACTGACACTCCTGAGATGCAGATTGGCCTAAAATTTGCTACTGCTATCTTGGAGCTTCCTTTATGCAATAAGACTTTTTTTTTGCTGTCTTTCCTTCAGAGGAGGTGCAAATTCCCTTGATAATCTTATAATACAGGGAACAATATATCATCCAATCCCATAAGTATGTTTGCAATAAGGTACTGCAATATTTTAAGCACTCCAGTTCTTCAGTCTCTGTTTTCCCATTATCAATATCACATCCAGTATTGTGATATCACCACCTAGAGTACTCTTGCAAAATGATCAGTTAGTAACTGAACTATTTGGTTTGCTTCTGATATCCCCCCACCATCAGCCCTTTTTCAAGTCATCCTTCTATGACAAAAAAAATTCGTGAGAAAAGACCGGTTTGCAGAAGAAAAAAATCATCTTTCATCAGGACAATGCACCAGGTTTTTGGCAATGGGAAAATTAAGGGATCTTGCACCAATTCTTTTCAATTTTGTTTCACTATGTGAGTGACAAGTAAATGTCATGTAGCTAAAAAAGCTCTTTACGATTTCTTTTGGCTCATTAGCTAGCTTCCTTTCATAATCAGCTTTGGCCTTCTTTACCATACAGGTCACCCTTCTGGCCTATGCCTTGTACTGCTCATGGGCATGCTGATCACCTTTTTCTTTATACTCCTTCCAAAACTTTTTTCTGCAACTCCTACTTAATGATGCTATTCATCCATCTAACTCCTACCCGATTTATCCCTCCTGACTCTTGTATACAGTTTGAAAGTGCTTTTATCAAACAACCCTTTATGAACAAATACCACACAACCGTATTCTTATTGCCACTGGAGAAAGCTGACTCCTCAGCTTTCGTAATCACCTAATTTGTAATTCCACATATATCGCTTCTTAATTATGCATGTGAACTAGATTGATTACTGTTTAGTTCTCTGATGCAATGACCAGATCTAACACTCTCAAATCTAACCTCATATCCCATCTATTACATACTATCTCAGGTAATTATCTCTAAGCAGCTGTATAAATTCCATTTCCTTTTTTCCCTGTGACCATTCCTCCTATCTATCTATCTATCTATGTTCCCACAGTTGAAATCCCCCATAATAACTCGACTTGCACTCAAGTGCTAATTTACCAATGCATGTCATGTATATTTGCCTTTACTCCTCCCAGATTATAGCAGCAACCAAGTATATATTTATAGATAGCCTCAAATGAATTGCACTCTGCAACCCTGTCCTCCTGATGTATATCTCTTTTTGGCTTAAATTCTTCTATTATTACCAAAACCCCTCCCTCCCTTCTTACCTGTGTCCTATCTGAAAATGCTATATCCTTTGCATTCTATCTCTATGACTATACCATCCACAGTCAATCAACTGTCTCACTAATGCCTATAACTTTTGGCTAAGTTGAGCTAACCAATGCCAAGAATTCCTTGCCCTTATTCCAAATAATTCTGGGATAAGCAATTAACATTACCTACATCGTCAAAGACTGCAAAGTAAAATTTTAATTACAACTAACTAAGACATGCGAAGGTTAATCTGAAAAACTTATAGGTATGTAAAAAAGGGTTAAGGATAACAGAAACAAATTAACCATAGTCACTTCAACTAGAAGTCTGCCATTGCCGGTCCCAAGCCTGGATGAGAAAGGAGGAGGGATGCACTTATGGCTAGCAACGACAATACACACACAAAAAAAAAAAAAAAACTGCTACAGAAACCTCAAGAAATGAAAGAAATTGGACTTATGTTGCTGAAAAACCACCAAAGATGATGATGATGCATGCTGGTGAAAGTTCATTTGAGATGCCAACAGGCAGAAAACTGGAAGGAATATCTTCACACCCAAACATGTGACAAAAATTGGATGCTGGAACATCAGAGCAATGTACAAGACTGGTAAAGCACAACACCAAATAGTAAGAGAAATGAACAGATACCACATACAAATCCTGGGACTTAGCGAAACCAGATGGAATGGAATTTGTGAAGTCAAATTATCTTGAAACAAACATATCATATACTCTGGCAAACCCAGAAGATGAGGAACATAATAAAGGTGCTGTGTCAGAGGAGGCAAGAAAGGCATTGTTAGAATGGAAACCAATATCAGAAAGCATGATAAGAGCTAGATTTAAAACAAGGTATAAAAATGTTACAATAATAAATATACATGCCCCCACAAACAATGCTGATTTAAGGGAAAAAGAAGATTTCCATGAACTACTACAGAAAGAGATAGATATGACTAGTAGAAGAGACATAATTTTGCTTCTGGGCGATGCAAAATTGGGTAAAGATAATAGTGGATATGAAGCAATTATGGGAAACGAAGGACTAAGAGTTGAAAATGAAAATGGAACAATATTAAAAGATTTCTGCCTCTTCAATAACTTGATAATAGGAGACACTCTGTTTAAACACAAAGACATACATAAATATATATGTATGCAAGTTGCAAGGAACTATGACTAAGAAACTATATGAGATAACAAGGAAAATAACTGGGAAAAACACGAGAAAAGAAAATCAAATAAAAGTTAAATATGGAAATTTACTGACCAGGGAAAAAACAAAAAAAATTTGGGTTGAATATTTTCAGGAAGTATTGGGAAATAAATCTACAACACATGAAGAAATACTACCAGAAAACATTGAAATGGAGACTCTAGATATAAATGTAGAGAAATAAATAAGACACTAAATATAAATGTAGGAGAAATAGCAATAAAGAAGCTAAAAAACTGGAAAGGCAGCAGGAATTAATTAAAACAGTCATTAAATTTTCAACAGAGATATTACATCCACTGATAAATGAGATATGGGAGAAAGAAAAATAACCAAAAGGACTGGGATATAGGAATACTAGTCAAAGTACCAAAAAAGGTGATATCACAGAATGTAAAAATTGGAGAAGAATCTGCTGAGCATGGTCAGTAAGATATTTACAAGAATAATCCTGGAAAGAAACTTACAATAAAGACACGTACACGCAGGCACTACATATAGTAAATGAGGACGAAGCAGGAAGCTATTGTTTCTCCTAAAAGTCCTGATGGTGCCCCTAGTGGGCTATGTCGGTATTCTTGGCCGTTGGGCTGAAGGTCTCATGATGTATGTCTCCCAAATTTGTTGAGGTTTGGCATGTTTCTTAGGGCTGAGGTGGATTCCATGAAAAGTCTTTGAAAACTTGCTATGGTGTATTATTGTGGCTTTCTTCCACTGTATTCTGCAGCGTGTATCCAGAGCATGGTCTGCAAGACCAGAGTGGCTATACTGGTGAAAACAGATGTAGTCCTTGTGTTCTGATATTCGCTGTCCTGCCTGTTTGGCCAAAGTAGGGGACCTGGTATACACCAGGTAGGTCTATGGGAAGTGGTTGGTCTTTAGTGGAGCAGATAAGGGATGCCAATTTTCTATATGGTTTGTAATAAGGGGTCAAGTTGTGTTTTCTTAAGATTTTGGTAATTTTTTCCAAGGCACCTTGGATGTAGGGAATGGCGATAAATTTAGAGTAATCCTTGTTAAGGGGGGGGGGGGGTTGTGGTTTACTGGTTTCAATATTTTTTGGATTTTTTTTGGGGGGGGGGGGTTGCCATTGGCTGAGAAAGTGTTGAGGATGTGATTTAGTTCAGTGGTTAGGACATGGTCATTTGAACAGATTAGTTTATCCCTGTTGTATAGTAATAACTCCATATTGTTGTGGAGGGGGATTGTTGGTGAATGCATCTGCCTGTATGAGTGGGTTTTCTATAAACAGAGAAAACCAAGGTTCCATCAGGCTGGCGGGTGACCAGTGTGTCTAGGAAAGGGAAGCTGTTGTTTTCCTCTTTCCCCAGGGTGAACTCGATTCTGGGGTCTTGATTGTTTAAGTGTGTTAAGAAGGAGAGGAGTGTGTCAGAGCCATGCGGCCAAATAGCGAACACATCATCAATGTAGCGAAGCCATTGTGGGGCAGAGCTTAATGCTTTCTCTTCAAAAGTCTCCATAAAGAATGGAGACTTTTGAAGAGAATGGAGTCAATGAGAAGATTGTGCAGAAGGAATACTGTGCAGTTTATAGATATGGAACGAATTTGAATGGTTTTGGAGTTTGGAGAGTGTTGTTTAGTTTTTAGTAAGCATAGGGAAATGCAGTCAAGTATCCGTTCAGTAACCCCTGGAACAAATAATTGTGCAATGCCAAATGCAGTTTCACAGGTTCAAATCTAAATGGTAATGACATTATTCAAGAGTAACTGTAGGTTCAAGATGTTGAAATGCATGTATATATAATCCAGGAGTATCAAAAATAAAGGAGAGGAGTTTTTGACTTAGCCAAAAATTTTATGCATCAGCAACATATACAGATGGAACATAAAGGATACTGTATTTTCAGGGAGGAGACAGAGGGAATAGGACAGGAAGTGTGGTATTGCTGATGAACTTCAACTAAGACAAATAGAAGTTAAGGAGGATTTTAGATCCAAGGGTGATTCATATCTGGTATGAGATAGAAGTCAATAGGACAAAATATATTGTTAGTTGCTGCTACAGATCTGATTCAGAGGAAGATGTGGATGCATGTACTGGCAGATTTGCACAAAGAGTGCAGGCTGAGCAACTATCATGGTTGACTTTTCAACTATGGGGACTCAGACTGGAAGAAGGAAAGGGGCATGACAAAATGGAAGTGGAATTTATATGGTTGTTAAGGGATAATTACCAGAAAGAGCATGTGATGGAGGAGACCAGGTGTTTGAAAGTGTTAGATCTGGTAACAGCATCAGAGAATGTAGCCATAATGATGGTAGATACTCTGCCTCCAATCAGGGAAAGTGGCCATTCAGCCTTGTTCTGGGAGGTTGCTAAATATATGGAATTCTCTGTCAATGAAGAGTTTATGTTGAACTACAAAGCTGGTAATTAGGACAGAGTTAGGTAGCAGTTGGAGCAGCGCAATGCCATAAGAAGCTGCAAGAAAAGAATATCAGTAGTGGATGGATGGGGGGAATGGCTGATAGGAAGACATCGGAAAATAGTATCTGGTGGAGTGAAATCTAGTCGAATGAGGATGATTAGTGGAGAGCCTCAGGGCTCAGTACTAGGACCACTACTTTTCAATTTCAATACTAATGATATAGGGAATGATTTAAGGGGGATAATCAGTATATTGCCCTTCTCAGTTTTGCCAATGATGCAAAACTGAGGAGGGCAATAGTTAATAAAGGTGATGTAGATATCCTGCAGGATAATTTAAATAAACTAGTATCGTGGGCAAAGGATAATAATTGTCAACTTAATGTTGCAAAATGTAAAGTGATGCACTGCAGGTTTCTCATCACACTAAATTGCAGAAAACTGATTGCAACCCACATACCCTCAATCTCTCCTCCTA
This sequence comes from Typopeltis vanoorti, assembly GCF_054136105.1. Taxonomy (NCBI): domain Eukaryota; kingdom Metazoa; phylum Arthropoda; class Arachnida; order Uropygi; family Thelyphonidae; genus Typopeltis; species Typopeltis vanoorti. The sequence goes on from NC_143553.1 coordinate 60,851,225, forward strand.
AGGAACGTTCCACACACCTATCACCAATTTGGTCACTTGTCTTTGAATCCTTTCCAGCACTTCATAATTCCCAACTCAGTCTGCCATAACTTAGGGTTATGGCAGACTGAGTTGAAGTTCAGAGGGCATATTGCGGAAGTTGGCAAAATAGCTCTATACAAACAAGGATAGGGAAGTTATCTCTCTTTATAAGGCTATGATTCAGCTCTATCCTGATTACTGCATAGATTTGATCACCTGCATTTCTTGGGGATTATGAAGTGCTGGATAGGATTCAAAGACAAGTGACCAAATTGGTGACAGGTGAGTGGAATGTTCCTTAGGAGGAGAGATTGAGGGTATGTGGGTTGCATAAGTTTAGTTGAAAGGCGGTAAAAAGAGCATATGATAGCAACTTAAGTTATTAAAAGGGTTCTATTAGATTGACATAAAAGAAATTTTTGAATACATGATGAATAGTCATCTATTTAAGGGTCACCAATGGAAGTTTTGCAAGATCATGTTTAATAAGGGTGTATATGGACTATGTTTTTTTGCTTAGAGAGTGGGAATGGAGCAGAATTGGTTGCCAGAATTAGTTGTGAGTGAATGAGTTTAAGAAGAGATATGATAAGTATTTTGTATATAAAGGTTAGTGTGGTTATTCTACAATGAGTCTGACTCCATGGAGATACTCATATATAATAATATCCTCGACAGGAATCACTTGATGGACATAGCATGGCATGGCACACTTGATTTTAAGTGGAAATTAGTTGTGACAAATCTTGTGACAAGAGAAATAGACAAAGGTAATGGCTATGATGTGATTTCTTCAGAGTTTAGCAAGGTCTTCGTAAGAGGATTCCACATATGAGCCTGCTGATTAAAATGTACCAAATAAGTTATAGAGGATCATCTGGCAAGATGGACTGGAAACTGGTTGACTGAGAAAAAACAAGTGCTAGAGGCAAGTATGCAAACAGACAGGATACTAGGAGCTGGAGACCATAGAGTTTGGAGTTAGACCTTTTTTGCTTAATATATTCATAAATGATCTAGATTCAAACATCTGAGTAAAATTTCTCTCTCTGCTGATGATATAAATTTGGGCAGAGTAATGAATTGTTTGGATAACCTAAGTTCTCTACAGGTGATCTTAAAACACTGGAAGAGTGGATGGGGGAAGTAATGATACTGGAAAAGTAATAGGAGAAATGAAGTAACAATACCGTTATACAAGTCTTTAGTCCTCCCATGACTTTTGTTTAGCTAGTTTTACAGTGTTTAGCATTCTTGCATTTGTCTCTGTATTCTCTAAGAGCACAAGCTGACTTATTTGACAGGAACTTTTGATATGCTTTCTTCTTTTCCTTCACTGCCTCTTTAACTTCCTGTGTCCACCATGGAGTTCTAATTTTTCTATCCTTGCAGACAACTTCACCACATGCCTCTCTAGCTGAATCAATCACGGCTTTCTTCAAGGCTTGCCACTGAATCTCCAAGGTTTGATTCCTGTTCTCAAACACTTTCATTTTTTCTTCAATAATCTTTGTGTATTTTAGTCTACAGTTCACATCTGAGAGCTGCTCAACTTTTATTCGCTTTAAAACTTTCTTACATGATATTCTTTTCAATATGAAATTCAATTTTATCCTGCTCAAGACTAAATAGTGATCACTTCCAATTTCAAATCCTCTGTACACTCTGGTGTCCTGCAGCAGTTGGAAAACATCACTATCAACAATAACACAGTCAACGAGACTTTTCTTATTCCTTGCCTCTTCTCTCCATGTGAATTTGTGCACATTTTTATGTTGGAACATGGTGTTAGTAATAACCAGTCCATGTCCTGAGCAGAAATCCAACAGATATTTGCCATTATTATTAGCTTTGCTCTTTTCTCAAAATTTTCCAAAAATATTTTTGTATGTTTGACAATCATTTCCTACTCTGCTATTTAGATCCCCAACAAGGACCAACTTTTCCTTTTTCATTGTGTCAGTTGCTTTTTCTAAAACATCAAAAATTTCCTCCACTTCTACCTTAGTAGAACCCTCAGTGGCACCATAGGCACAAATAAGTCTCATTGTCCGGTTCCCCATTCTCATATTTGCCCACATTACTCTATTTGAGACTGACTGCCATTCAAGAAGATTAGCCTCGTATTTTGTGTTGAATACTATGGCTACTCCTTCTTTTCCTTGATTGTCATTGCCTGAATATAACGTTTTGTATTTATTGCTGAGAAAGATCTCACCAGTTTTTGTCCTTTTTGTTTCAGTCACCGCTATTATGTCGATTTGGTACTTATCTAATTCCTCACCTAGCTCCATTTCTTTGCCATTCAGACTTCTTATGTTGATAGTACCGATCTTTAACTCTGGTGATGTTGAGTTGGGGTGTGTTTCCGGATTTGTTCCAGTAGCTGACTTTTCGCTGTTTGCTCTGGCAAAAACAATGGGGGCCTTGTTTAACCAGGCGACTCCGCTGCCGGCATGAAATTTTGTCATGTCGTACCATCATTTTTTATTTTGGTTTAACCAATAAGAATATAATTTGGTTGGCTAAATCCCAAATTGCCAGCCCATCCTCATTCGTTCAGTATCCAAGTAGATACCCAACAGGGTGCACAACGAGAAGGTGAGGATTGGACATTAGGTCAGAAGCCCTGGTCGGTTCTCCGCATTCCTTTAAAGGCTATGTGGAGGTCTCCTCTCAGTTATACAGCTTTGACCTAGGCAAGAATATAGAAAATAAATATCAAGAAGGTGGCAAAATATTCTGGAGGTTGTTGAAGAAGCTTAGGAATGGAGGAAAGAGTGCTGTAAAAGGAGTTAGAGATGATAAAGGTGACATGAAAACGGAAGAAAAAGATATCCTTGAAGTATGGAGTAATTACTTTGAAAAACTGCTAAATGAAACAAGCAGTGATGACAGCACAGTGGTAAAAAACACTGACCAGGCATGCAGTCTGGAATACATATCCGTACTTGAAGTAGAAAAAGGCATCAAAGACTTAAAATGTGGAAACGCAGCAGGATTAGATGATATTTGACCAGAAATGCTGAAGTATGGTGGTATAAAAGTCTTACAGTGGCTGCACTGTATGGTTCAGAAAGCCTGGACAGAGGGACAAATTCCCAATGATTGGAGTAGAGCTCTCATAGTACTCATATATAAAAAGGGAAATAAAATTGAATGTGAGAATTACAGAGGTATTTCCCTAAGTGTTCCCAGCAAGATCTATGCAAATATACTTGAGAAACGATTGAGAAGAATTGTGGAAGAAAGGCTGGGTGAAGAACAAGTTGGATTCAGACAAAATAGAGGCTGTCAGGATCAGATCTTCACTTTACTAGAAATAGTCGAGAAAGCATGGGAATATAACAAATATCTGTATTTAAGTTTTGTCGATTTGGAAAAGGCATATGACAAGGCGCCAAGAGAGAAGCTATTCAATACACTACAGTTATATGGTGTCAATGGGGCATTATATCAAGTGATACTTAGTCTTTATTTGAGTTGTAAGTTGGCAGTTAGAATTGAAGGAAGTACAGGAAGATGGTTTAATGTTAAATCTGGTGTGAGACAAGGATGTACATTATCCCCTCTGTTATTCATTATCTATATGGATCACATTATGAAGGAAAGTGGTATTAAACATGATATCAAAATTGGAGATGTTAATGTCAGCTCTTTTCTCTATGCGGATGATGTTATACTTCTAAATAAATCTGCTACAAGTCTGCAAGATTCTCTGACTAAATTGAATAGCTGTTGTAATAGATATGGTATGAAGGTCAGCAATAAAAAGACAAAGACAATGAAAATAGGCAGAATCATTGAAAATATCAACTGTGTTGTGAATGGAGAACCTGTGGAACAAGTAAACATTTCAGCTAATTAGGCCCGATTTTTAGTGAAGATGGTTAAATATGGAAATAGATAAGCAGAATCAACAAAGCTAGTATGGTAGGAAGTCAATTGAATAAATTCATATGGAATAGGAGAGAAATTAGTTGGAACACTAAATTAGCTGTATACAATACAGTGTTCAAACCAGTTTTAACTTATGGATCTGAGAGCTGGGTCAGAAGTAAAACACTTGACCAAAGACTAGGGACTGCAGATATGAGAGTCCTGAGAAAGATTAGAGGTGTGAACAGATGGCATCAATGGCAATATCATATTAAAAACGAGGATATTAGGAAAGAACTTGACATTGTCAGCATCCAGGAATACGTTAGCAGAGCTAATCTCAGGTGGTATGGTCACTTAAACAGAATGGATGAAGAAACAATAGCAAAACAAGTGTTCTCTGCCAGGTTGGCAGCAAAACGACCCAGAGGTAGACCAAGGTATAAGTGGATTGATACGGTACAAAGTGCCTTAGATGATAGAAATATAAGATCTGATAATGTTGGAGTCTTGACAAGTAACAGACTGATTTGGAGGAAAATTGTAGATAGGAAGTTAGTAATGATGTAATTTTTTTCATGTAGTACTATCATATCCTGTACACCCCTTGAGGGTACATGGGAGGAATTTGATGATGAAGTCTTTAGTCAGACCAACATTGGATTATGACTCCCAGCTTTACTCACCAAGGGGATTTTAATGAATGTCAACAAAATCAAGGTATATTCAGAGAAGACAAAGTCTGTAGAGAGATCATAATGAGAACTGGTTAGTTAAGCTGCAGTCTAACAAGAGTTTGCTGCATTTGGCTGAAACCAGCTCTACTAGTGGACATAATAAAAAGATAGTGAAGAAGAGAGTTAGAACAAACACATAAGGTTCAATTTTTACTGCTGGGACAGAAAATACATGGAATACCTTCATCAACAGGTTACAGAATCAGTGAATTTATGTAACTTCAGAACTAGATAGATATGGCTGGAGGATAGATTAATTTAATTCAGATTTATGTACAATGATTATCTAAATGATACTGATGAACATGTTGGTACTGCTATGCATTTATACACAATATGGGGGTGGGGGGGGGGAGATGAGAGAATGAATTAGGTGGAGAAAAAGAGTTAATCTGCACAAGCCATCCTATATGCCAGTGGTGAAATTCATGGTACATGTATTATTGGTCTCGCCATAATGGTGATTAGTCATTATGTGGTTTACCTACTGTTCATTTCTTGCTAGCACTGAGTTAATCAGTCTGAGAAACTATGACTGTAGTTTTCCCTCTGGTTTCTCCTCAGAAAGAATGAGCAGAAAACTCACGAGACTTTATCCTCACAAAGTCTCCAGGCTTTAGTTATATGTTATACAACTTTGGTTGTATGTACATCCTGGTAAATATGAATTTGGGTATTTTGTGGAGTTCATGTCACTGCTACCATAGATCAGACATAAGCAGGGCTTGACAAATATGCTAGCCCACTCACCTATGGTGAGTAGATTTTACCAGCTGGCAGGGAGCTACAGACTGAACCAAGTAGAATTTTTTATTTAATAAAAAAATAATTTTCTAAACAAAATTTTTTTAACCATGCTGGGAGGACATCATGTTTTGGTGGTTTTTAATGGAGAAATGACAGCACTAAGAAAGGATTAGAGACTAATTTTAAAGCTTCCAATCTCAGTCACTGAGACATCTTCAGGGAGTACAAATCTTTCAAGTCTTATCTTGGTGGTGGTGCACTCTTTATGGGCATTTGTAGGGGGGTCTAGGATGTAAACTGAGACTTCTGATAATTATTGTTTTCCAAATTTTCGAAAGTTTTTTGCACTCATATTTGTTTAAATTAGGCTGATTTCTGAGTGCCACTGCAGATTCCAAAATGGTGTTTTTCAAATTTATTGTGATGGAGCATGGTGGTTTTTTTCCAGCAGATCCTGCAAGTGGTATCTAGTACATGCTGTGCAAGACCAGATTGATAGTCGTCATTGTAGATGTAAGTTTTGTGTTAATCTAAATGGATGGTGACTGATCCTACTTGCCTGTCCAAAGCAAGCCAACTTGCTTTATATACTTGAGGTACTGAGAGGAAGGAACTGATCTTTGGTAGAACTGAGGTACCCCGGATGTAGGGGATGGTGATGGAATCTCTGAAGAAATGCCATCACCATCCCCTATATCTGGAGTACATCGGAAAAATAGCCAGGTCTTTAAAAAAGAAGTACAATCTTACCACAGCTTTTAAGCCTAACCAGAAACTTACTACCCTTATCTTTGGTGGAAACCAAAGATCAGCTCCCTCCTCTCTCAGCACCTAGAGTATATGAAGTACCCTCTTCCTGCAAGTTGGCTTACTTCTGACAGACAAGTAGATCAGTCACCATCTGTTTAGATGAACACAAAATGTACATCTGCAATCACAACTATGATCAATTTGATCTTGCAGACCATGTATTGGATACCACTCATAGGATCTTCTAGAAGAAAACCACCATGCTCCATCACAGTAAATTAAAAAAAAAAGACTGTTTTTGGAATCTGCAGCAGCAGCACTCAGAAATCAACCTAATTTAAATAAATATGAGTGCAAAAAACTTTTCAAATTTGGAAAACAATAATCATCAGAGGTCCCAATTTACATTCTAGGCTGCCTACAAATGCTCATAGAGGGCGCACCGCCCAGATAAGACCTATGTGTTTCTAAGTATTGTGTTATCTTTATGTGTGTGTGTGGTTGTTACAAATGTTATTTGTACTGATTGAAGATTTCTCAGTGACTGAGACAAAATATGGGAAGCATTAAAATTAGTTTCTAATCCTTTTTTAGTGCTGTCAATACTCCGTTAAACTTCCAACAAAATGTTTTTAACTTTAACACAGATGCAACACCACTGATCACTTATGAAACTTTTATTGACTTACTGGGTCATAAGGAGATATTTAAAAAATGAGATGAGGGAGAGGAGTACATTTTTTGTGCAATTTGCTCATCCTTGGACACAAGTCTCCTGGTGGAAAGTTGATAATAAATAATTAACAATCTTTGATTTAGAGCCTCCATAGCTCAGTTGGTATCCTTTTGGTTGGAAAGACCTGGACTCGATTCCATTGACACGAGGAACCTTTATCTGGTCTCATACGGAGGTGGTGGTGGTGGGGAGGTGGTTTCACCCATGAACTCAGGCTTTTCATCCCCCAGAACAGGCAAACTGGCCCCGTAAACACACGTGGATACTGTCCCTAGGCGGGATGCAGCAAGGAGTGACAAAACAGCCACATTAAAATTCATCATGAACCTCTCATTAGGGGACTCTACCCATCCTAACGCGATGGATGAGATCAATCAATCTTCGATTTCTTTCTATTTGTGATTATATGCCATTTAAGCAATTCAGAATGCAGGTTAAATACAGGTAACCCTCGTATAACAAGGTAGTTATACAATGCGGTCTACAAATTGTAGCAACCCTTGTTCAATGGTACTTATACAATGTGGTTTCGATAAAAACACATCTTACAAATTTCAGTAATCCTTTATCTTTTCTTTCACCTTGCATTGAGTTGAAAGAGTTGAAAGATGGAGAAAAACCAGTTGTTGTTGCAAGGACTTTGAATTTAAATGAATCAACAATACAACAATCGAACAAAATGAACATAAAATCTGATTGCTGGGTCAACGATAAGTGCAAAGCACGTTGCTCGCGTACGCGATATTCTAATGAAAAAAATGGAGAAATCTCTAATGATTTGGATAGAAGATTGCACTCAAAAGAAAATTCCTTTGGATGGAAATCTTATTAAAGAAAAAGCTCTCAAAGTTTATAAACAACTAAAAGAATTTAATCAAGATTCTTCAGAAGAAAGCTCTCAGCATGGATTTTGTGCCAGTAAGAGTTGGTTCGAAAACTTTAAAAAGCGGGTTTCTTTGCAAAATCTTAAAATCCAGGGAGAATCAGCAGACGTAGAAGCTGCCCAGAAATACATAATTAATACATATTAATCAATTCCAATTAATTAAAAATTATTGAAGAAGGTGATTATAGTGAAGAATACAGTTTAAAGAAATTATTAGAAGGATTGGACTTGGCAAAAAAGTTAGGAAGTTATTTTACGGATAATGATCCCTCAGTGGAGCGCTCCGGAAAATTCACGAGACAATTGGATATTTGTTTAGCTCCATATTATGAACTTAATAAAAAATTGCAGCATAGTGGTAAGCAAGGTCTTATTACTGACTTCTTGATAATTAAACCAGCCGAAGTATGGAATGAGAATTATACAAATGATGTCCAAGAGATTTCAAGTGATGATGCCATCCAGCCATTCGTAAATAAAGAACATCTACGAAATGTTAGTTTTGAAGACAGTGATGACGATTAAAATATGCACTTTATTTTACCTAAAATATTGCATTATGTGCAATGAAGTTTAAGTACAATTTGTAATTTTTATAAGTTTATACTATGTATTTGTTTAATAATTTATGTTTTCTTAACTTACATGAATTACCTGAATTAAATAAAAATATATTTTTGTTGGATGTGTCATTGTTTATATAATTAAAAAAAAAAAAAAGATTTCGGAACATAACATACTTTTTCTATGCGATCTAAGTCTCGCATAACGCGATTTATATAACGCTGCATTTCTATGGAACCTAACATCCACATTACACGAGGATTACCTGTACTGGTTTAATAGTCATTCGATATCATATACAATAAAATTACACACAGCCAAGTTTTGCATACTAATGATTAGTGGTTTCTTTAGGGTAGCAGATTACAAATCAATGCATGCACATCAGTCTTTTAGGATAATGTTCCGGTGATGATTATAAAAAGTTAATTTCAAGTATGTTGAGAGATATGATGAGCAACTTCCAGACACAATTTAAGATGACTCTTAATTTCTGTTAAAGGAACCAAAGAGCAGCAATGGATTCTCTGATTCAATGTGAAAAGAAATTTTGTTTAGATAGATTATGGCATGATTTGTGGTAGGTAAATAACGTGCAAGCTCATCAAGCAGATGAATCATTTTTAAGGAAAACCTACTTTCAGACCAAATGAATTCACAGTTGCTACTCACATGGCTCTCTCAACAGAAATCGGTTTCATTCTTAAATTCTAATAGTTGATATATAACTTAAGTACGAGCTATTATACTGTTCTATATAGAACAGTATAATAGCTTAGCACTTTGTCATAATGTCTCTTCCATATTAACAAAATATAACTACAGGTCCTTGTTGCTCACTCTTCCCAAGATTGATTTAACTTGGACTTCTTACATCTTTCTTATTACCAAACAGGCTTGCAGGAACTTTCAATATGATTTCTGTTTTCCAGGAGTCTCTAACTTCTTGAGTACACTATGATTTTCTTGCAAACAATTTGGTTACATGATTTCTTGGATGACTCATATGTTTTCTTCAAACAAGAACCACATCTCTAAGGTGTGGTCCTTGTTTTTGAACTCTCACATTTTCTCCAATAATGTCTGCAATGCTCACTTTGATTCTTTTCAAAACATCCACACATATTTTGCTTTTCGTTATGATACTCAATTTCATCCTGTTCAAATTTAAATGGCATTTAAATGAAATTTAAATTTCATCCTGTTCTATTTTAAATTCCCTGTACGCTCTTGCATCCTGAACTAGTTTAAAGATGTTATTATCAACAATAACAAAGAATTTTCTTATTTCTTGCATGTTCTCTTCAATTCTTATTAGTCCCCCACAAACCCCCAAAAAATCCAAGCATTTCTATATCTGGGATTCATTTTCTACTCAGCTGTTTAGGTCTGTGACAAGATGCTTTTTTTTTTTTTATGTCGATCACTCTCTAATGATTCAAAAATTCCTTTATTCCTGCTAGTACCTTCTGGGACTGGGAGACCAAATGCAAAAAAATAAGTCATTGTCCAATTTCTCATTTTGTAATTTGCACACTTCACTTCAAACTATCTATCATTCAAGAAGTTTAATTTTATGTTTAATGTTGAAAAATACTGCCGTTTCTTTCTCTGTTCATTAGCCTAAATATAACATCTTAAAATTATAATCAGAATTATCTCACCTATCTTCTTTATCTTGATATCACTGATTTTGATAATAAGATACTTCTTTTCCATTGATATTCCTTATGTCAACAGTATCTTTTTCAATTTCATCGAAAAAAAAGCTTTCATTTCCCACTTGTTCCCTGATGAAAACAGAGGGAGTCTTGTTTAACAAGGCAACAAGCAGGACATTTTATAATGCTGTACCACATATTTATCTACAATGGAATTTTTAAGCCAATACTGAATGCAATCTAGTCAGATAAGTTCCAACTTTCCAGTCCATCCTTATTTGTGAATTCCCAATAAAAGCATACACCATGCGAAAGTAAGGACTGATCATTCACCAGAAGCCTTGATGCTCCACATTCCTTATAGCCCATGGAAAAGTTTCCTGCCAGTTACCTAACTTGGGCTCTTAAGCAATCCTACATTTAAGTCTCAGTCAGTATTATTAATTCAATTAATGATAATTTTTTTCAAGTTTTCTAATGCTTCATAAAATTCTACAATTTTTGTTTGGGTTTTCCTTCCTCAGAATTATTGACACTTCTTATATTGTTTTATTCTGCATTTTTATCCTCAATATTTTCTCAAATATATATTCCTTCTTTCATATCATTTGGAAAATTTCCTTGCATCATCATCACTGATATAACTGCTGTAGCTTGTTTCTTTGCACCACTAAAAATGGATTCATTTAATTTTAGATGTTCCTTCATCTTTCTTCTCCCCCCCCCTCCTTTCTTATATATAAGATATTTTTACATTTTTGTAATCTAATTTTTTTAATTAGTGTTTTTAGTTTTTGTTTTAAGGAGACAATATTCTGCAAGTATGCAAAGAATTTCCACATCGTGGTGATCTGGAAATGAAGAATATTACATGAAAAGGCTTCTATCTATATCACAAAGCATTCAGCATCTTGAACCTCGAGACTCTGGAGAATGGCTGGAATAACTGCCTCCATGCCAATCATACATCTTTTGTGATGAAGCTCAATTCACTTATGATAGTATTAACAACATTTGCAATTCATGTATATGGTCAGAAAAGACAGTCTGCTAATCTCTTTCTTTGCAAAGACAAATTGCTACTGCTGTAAGATGATATACCTTTTTGGCTACATAGCATCATACATATGAGTATTCCATGTCAATGATAATTTTTCTGGCAAGGATATCAATTGTAATCGTACAGAAAGTTGGCTACCCAGATCTCCAGACATAAACCTGTTGGATTTTGGATGTGGATGAATGGATTAGTACACTAATTCTATCATTCAAGAACTAGCAAAAGCAGAAGCATGACATGCACCACTCAATTTCATCTTAGGTTCTGCAGCCTATATAAAGGGTACTAATGAACTAATGTAACTTCACACATATCATATACAGGGGGATTACAGATTGTGTAATGAGGTTAAGGTGTATTTATATATACAGTAAAATCCCTTTTTTACACTTTTCAGGGGAATGATGGAAAAAAGTGTAAATAGCAGGAAATGTAAAGAAACATTAAAAAAAGGCTAAAAGATGACTTACTGCTAGTATGCAAGTCTACATACTCAATTACAAAATTTAATAACTGAAAATAAATGAATTTACAATTGATTACATTTATCTATTTAAAAAAATCTTTAATTGTTGATTGTTTTTGCTTTTTTTTTTTTTTTTTTTTTTTTTGACCTAGTGCCAGATTGCTTTGCATTGAGTCCAATACTTGACCTGTTTTTTACTATCATGTTCAAAGTGGACATGGAGAGTGGAGTGCAAGATCTTTTGCTAAATGCACATGTGTTCTGGCATGCCAATCTACACATCGCAGAATTGCCATCTTTTCTTCTACTGAAATATATTTTCTGTCTTTTTTCTCCATATTACCACCACCGCAACTTGAAAGCAACTTTCACATGCTAAATTACGTAGCAGAAATTCTGCAATATAAATTCGTACTGTGATTGAAAAATCACAGTATCGCGCTCATCACTACATTACTGCTGCAAACGTGCAGGTCACTGTGATGGCAGAAACGAAACTACAGCCAAAAGCAACGCCATCTGGGAACAGAAATGTACAGATTTCCGCAGAAATCGATTCGAAAATCAGTAGTGCCACCCGAGAAAAAAAACACAAATCACAGAAAATAACGTCCACATCAAGTTGTTAATGGCGGGAAAACAATATATCATAAGAATAGGCCTTAAGACAGGACCAACAGAAAACGACGTAAATTGCGGGAACGTAAAAATGGGGTTTTACTGTATATAGTATTTATGTAAATTCTTGAATACACTCTGCTTACTAAGTAAGTGTCTACTTATTCTAATTTTATATTATTGAAAATTTCAAGCAACTTTTATGGTTTGTTTACTTGGTTATAAAATAACAGATATTTATTCTTTTTTGTCTAATGGTTTTTTGATGCTAAGATGAATCCATTTAGGCTCTTTCTTCAAAGAGATAGAAAAGCACATTTCGAAGTGTACCTGTTCATGTAAATCCCATGGCAGAAGTGCATAACTGAAAGTATGGAACTGAATTAAACCAGTTCCATACTTTCAGTTATGCTTTTAAATTTTGATAAAGCATTTTAAATTTATACTCAGGACAAACTGATTTTATTTGTTTATATTTTACAAATTAAGAATACAATAAATAGTAAAACACAAACCTATAGCCTTTATCTTCAGGTAACTTGATCAGAGATGGCTTAATGTTTGTAAATATACGAACAGGAGAACCATGTTTTCTGCCTTTTGATTTGCTGTTGAAATGTATATGGTTCACATAATCAACCTATATATATAAGAAAATATTTAGAATTAAAAAAAAATTACCCAAATATTATATTACTGATAAATTCAGTCTTAGTGGCTAAGAAGCAGTGTCTCTACTTTGCATCCAACAGTGGATACGAATCCCATTGTGGCTTTAGGGTGTAGATGGTTTTATCACTATTTGAAACCAACTTTTTACTGAATGCCTGAAGTGGCTTGAAAAAAAAATGATCTAACCTAACAAATGCATAAGCCTGACATAGCATCTTACAAAAATGATTATATTTCAAACACATTTACCTATGGACAGTCTATGTGTGTGTGTACATACATACATACACACACACATTCATAATAACAATGACCTCTGAAAAGTTTTAGTGTTTCTTAAAGTTCTAATATTTGTGAAATTAACATTTTTAAACTTTAAGTCCAAGTGAAGCATGAACAATTGAAAGGAAAAATCAAACAAAAGACACAAGATTGGTCTGTGCAACCTTTTCAAATAAGTGAAATAAAAGACAGTCAAGATGCACTTTCCAGAAGAAGGCAGTTTTGAACTTTTTTTGGTCCTAAGTGAGGTAGGATAGCAATATGTTCCCAGTCATTATTTTGTACACAAAATCAGTCTTCCTTTTGGTAATGTTGAAGCAATCAGAAACAAACTTCCTCTGTTAACTATTTTGATTTTGCTGACCAATTAATGAAACACATGTGCACACTTTATTGTGGCCTAATTCTATAATGATTCGGTTGACTTGTGTTAGTGTAATGTTCAGTTTCATAGCTAAGTGATCTATGATCTCTGACTTATTTGGTAATTTTCTCTGATTACATGAAGTTTCTGGATGCCCACTTTGTTTTTATTAATGTCAGCTCTGCCAAGTGTTGCATGACCAACAATCTATGGTACACACATATATATATATATCAGATGTCATCACTATACAGGCCATATATAATAAGCCTGAATTTTTTACATTTTTGTGTATCAACAATTTAATTAATGCACATTGTTTTACACACTTCTGCAAACTACTTGTGATAGGCTCATCTGTTATATATACAATAATATGAGAACACAATTCTGATTATACATCACCACTATATACTGAATTGTAGCAGAGAGAGATGACAGAATAAACCAAAAGTAGACACATTTCAAAGCCATTAATGCTCTAGGTGCTGTGTTTGTGTGTGGCATTACTTTCAGAACACTCCACACATATATAAATTCATCATACTAGTTAGGAAAGGCTCAGAAAAAATTAAGATAAATTGACAAAGAACAAGATGTATCTGGATTTATAAACTATATACACTGTCAAGAGATTGTGGTATTACTTTTTTATGCATTTCCCATCCACAAAAGATACCTATAGTGATCTGAATGAGCTTAGGGTATAAACTAGAAATCCTATTCTAGAGACTAATGTGGAATTTTTTCAAGGCACTTCATACCTTTAGGTATCACCAGATGATGAAACTGATCTTCCACCTAAAGACATTCCCATACACCTGCCCTCATCTAACACTCTGTTAGCTGAGGGCAGAGACACTATCCACTCAGTTAACCAGCTCAGCAAATAATTATAGGCAGGGCTAAAGAAATTCACTTGCCACAAGTGAATGATCATAAACAAGTGGTAAGTGAATTTTCAGCCTCATTCAAAGTCTATTTGAAATATTTTTTTCACATAATTTGCACCCCACCCCCCATTTTAAACCATTATCTCATTAATTTCTATGTTCTTCCCATGACTTTTGTTTAGCTAGTTTTACACAGTGTTTTGCTTTCTTACATTTTTTTCTCTGTATTCTCTCAGAGTACAAGCTGACTTACTGATCAGGAACTTTCGATATGCTGTCCTTGTTTCCTAGATTGCCTCTAACTTTCCGAATCCACCGTGGAATTCTGATTGAGACAACCTCACAACTGTCTAGCTGCATTAATCAATGCTTTCTTTAGGGTTTGCCAGTGAATCATCAAGGTTTGGTTCTTATTTTTAAAAACACTTTCTTTTTTCTTTCCCCGAATAATGTTTATGTATTTGAGTATACAATTCACCTCTGAAAGCTACTCTGATCCATTTTAAAACTCTTTTAAAATTCAATTTTATCCAGCTCAAACTAAATGGTGATCATTCCAATTTCAAATCTTATGCATACTCTTGTTTTGAGCCAATATGAAGATATCGATATCAATGACTTTTCTTGATAGCAACAAGACTTTTATTTCTCACATCTTCTCTCCATGTGAATTTGTGCACATGTTTTATGCTGGAATATGATGTTAGTAATAACTAGTCCATGTTCTGAAAAAAAAAAAAAAAATCTAGCAGGCACTTACCATTACCATTGGCTTTGCTCTTTTCTTCAAATATTCCAAAAATATTTCTGAATGTCTGGTTCAGGCATTTCCTACTCTGCTGTTTAGATCTTCAACAAGGACCAACTTTTTGTTTTTTACTGTGTCACCTGCCTTCTGTAATGCCTCAAAAAAATTCTCCAACTTCTTCCTTAGTAAAACCCTCTGTGGGACCAGGGGCACACAAATAAGTGAGACTTATTTGTGTACCCATGTTTTTCCCTTTCTAATATCTCTTCATATCATTCTACCTGAAACTACCTACCATTCAAGAAGATTGTCCTCATATTTAGTGCTGAATACTGTAGCTACTCCTTTTCAATGCCTGAATATAATATCATGTATTTGATGTTCAGAAAAATCTCACTTATTTTTGTTTTCTTTGTTTCGGTTATGAATATCATGTCATTTATGCATCTTACAAGATGTTTATTATGCCAAAAACTACGTACATAACAATGTACACACCTTATACTAAAATATGAGATTTTTTTGTAATCATAAAAGAATGATAATTAATCATTAATGATAAATAATTAAGAATTTTAATCATTTGTACACTTATTCATGCCATTAGTGAACCATAAGAATTCAGTAATAGTTTTAATATTATTATGCTATTACAGGTGCAATTTTAGTATAGATTATTAACTAAATAACAGAATAAGGCAAGCATGGCAAGAAGTCAAATGAATAAAACTGATATGGAATAAGGAAGAAATCAGCCAAAATGTCCAAACTAGTAGAACAGAAATGTATTTTATACCAATTTTATCCACCTTTGAGCAGGTAGAAATAAAAACAGTTCATCAAAGATTGGAGACCACAGATATCAGTCTTCTGAGGAAAATTAAGAAAGCAAACAGCTTACTTGTCATTATTAATAGCCCAGAATGGCTATCAGAGACAGATATACTAACTTGTGTTGAGTGTATAGGATACAGTAGTTTTAGGAAGGTCAGACAGGATAGGAGAGTAGGGTGGGTGTGCTGCTAATGATATTGGATGACTTGAGTCCAGTTAGGGTAGAAAGCTATGGCTACAATATTGGTAACAATTTTCCATTTGGCAGTGAGTCTGAAGCAATCTGATGTGAGAAGGAGTCTAACAAGATCAAATACTTAGTAGGGTGTTGTCATAGATCTAGTGCATTGGTTGCTAGTAATAATGACATGCATTATCAAATAAACATAATGGGTGCAAAAATTCTAACAAGAAGAATGAAACTGAATTTACTAAGCTATTGCCAAACAACATCCTCAAACAGCATGCGACAGAAGGAACTCAAGGTCAAAGAGTATTAAATCTAATTGTAGTGTCAGAGGAAGTTTTAGTTAGAGACATGACTGTTCTGCCTTTGGTTGGTGACAGTGATCGTGCTGTAATGACTTGGAAAGTGGCTAAGTTATGGATGTTCCATTCAAAAAAATGTTACATGCTGGACTACAAAGCAGGAAATTATGATCAACTGAAGACAATGCTAGGTTCTGTCTCATGACATCATTTGCTAAAAGGAAAGGATATCAGGCATGCATAGAAAGCATTTAAAAAATAGTTACTTGCTGCAGTGTCAGAATGTGACCCTGGAGTTTGAAAAATAAACAGAGTAGGAGTAAAATGGATGTGTAATCTTATTAAGCAAGAGATTCTTAAGAAAAAGGTGATATGGAAAGAATATCATATGCATAAGAATGATGATGATAGTTACGAAAATTATAAGGCCAGAAGAGTCACAACTAGTGTAAGGAATGTTAAAGAAAATGCTCTGAAAGCTAAAGACAACCCAAAAGCATTTTCTCAATATGCTGAAAGTAAAAGAAAGAATGAGTATAAAAGAATCATTCTAATGAATGAATGTAGATAGGAGTGTGACGGATGCAGAAGAAATTCTTCAACTAATGAGTGCCATTCTGCTCAAAACTATCAACCTGGTGCATTCAACAGAGAGAAAGCTAAAGACAACCCAAAAGCATTTTCTCAATATGCTGAAAGTAAAAGAAAGAATGAGTATAAAAGAATCATTCTAATGAATGAATGTAGATAGGAGTGTGACAGATGCAGAAGAAATTCTTCAACTAATGAGTGCCATTCTGCTCAAAACTATCAACCTGGTGCATTCAACAGGAGGAGTTACTAGAGCCATTGCACAAACTGAATAAGAATTTGGCAATAGGAGCTGATGGGATATCAGCACAGATGCTAAAAGAGTGCTCAACTGCACTGGCTATTTCTTTGACCAGGTTATATAATTTGAGCCTCAGAACAGGGAAGATTCCACAGAGAATGTATAAAGAGAATGCCCAAGTGTAGTGCAAACTGATGCATTGGAAAAGTTAAGGGCCTCTATACATAAATGGACTGACAGATCAGTCCATTTATGTATATTCATACTTTGCAATGAATAGCATGGGTTTACTTAGGAAAGGTCTTGTTTGAGTAACTTGCTCACATTTTATAATAAATGTTACCGTTGAGTTAGACAATGAGAAAAAATACAGCATGGATGACTATTTCCTAAACTGGAGGAATACGGGACCAGATTAGAAAATATTAGTGTGGAGAAAAGGACAGCTAAATGACAGATATCAAAAAAGCGGACCACATGGATCAGTCCTTTGTCCAGTGTTATTCAATCTTTACATTAATGACACTGGGAAAGATTTGACAGGCGATATACAGCTGCTTGATTATAATGCAGAGACACGCAGGGTAATCAGGAATGCAGTGCTTACAGAATGATTTGAATATGTTGGAATTGTGAGCATGTGAAAATGGCTGTCAGTTCAATGTTAGTAAATTGAAGTTATGCACACTTTAGTGATATCCAATGATATATCGAATGTCCCTTATACTGGTGGGATTATGCTAGAAGAAGAAATGGATCAGGCTAGGGATCCCGAAGTTTAACAGACAGGATGTTGAATCTTTCAAAGGCCATATAGCAAAGATTACAAATACAATTTAGGGGATAATTGCAATGCTGAAATGACCTTTGACATGTAAGGATAAAGAAATCATTTCTGTCTCTTTACAAGGCTTTGATATGATTTCACTTGAAATATAGTGTGCAGATCTGGTCTCCTGGTAGAGTGCAGAGAGTGTGTTAAAGAGGATATCATAATTGTGTGCCATGTATCATAACACTAGCAAAGAGAGAAAGAGGGATGATATGATTGAGACTTCTGAAAGGGTTATACAGGATACCAGTAGATTCATTTTATGGAGAGGAGGAGGAAGAGAATGAAGGCACAAAGGGGGTTTTTCTTTTATAGAGTGGTGCAAGATTAGAATGGACTGCCTTTGGAGGTTGTGAGTGCAGGCAGTGTGAATGAATTCAAGTGAAGGTATGGCAGTTGATACCAGCGATATGTAGCCTCCTTTGATGAATTCCTGACTCCCCCTGATGTTTCTCTTAATACTAGTAATAATGTGCTCAAGCAGAGGTAATCTAGGATAGCGTGAACTTAAACAGAATGTGAAAGGAAAGATTAGTAAAAGTTTTTGAAAATGGTATGAAAACAACACAGATGCAGTGAGAAGTGTTTTAAAAGATCTAATTATAAGAGCTAACAAAATCAGAAACTTGAATTATATACAGCAAACTATCCAATGTCTTCACACCTGGGTTGTAAAAAGAATTTAAACAATCAAAGCAGAAAATACTGTGCAAGAGTGACATCATCACTAGGATGACTTGCAAAAGGAACTGAAGTATTACAACTGTTTTTATTGATAAGTTTGAAAATTTTTCTATCACAGAGCTAATACAAGACAGAAAGATGATGAGAGTAAGATTAACTAAACTCATTATTTATGAAACAAAAGCATTAAGTGTTTTTGTTTCATAATGTTTTAATTTCTTTTAAAGTTTTAAAAAAAATCAAAATATTCACTTACTTTGTAGTCCAACATACAAAACGAAGGCAACAGCTGGAGTATTCTTTTTTCATTAAAATAAGGAAAGAACCACAGAACTGGCATATTAAGTGCAATGTTTTCAACTTTTTCTTTCCACAATGCTTCTATTTTCTTTAAGCTGTGGACAATAGCATCAATCAATCCTCCGAATGGTGGATCAAGAAGTATAACAACTCCTTTACCATCATTTTTACATAAAAAAGTTTTAAAAATACTTTCTGAATTTGGTCCATCAAAAAAATGATGATTAAACATGTTGTAGTAGCAAACCTTTTGTGGATTATAAAACTGTTGCTGTAATAAATAAACAAATAAATAAATACACACATCCATACATATAAATACACATACTTACATATATATATATATATATATATATATATATACATACTTACATACATATTGGAGTTCATATTTACTCGGTTAATAATGTTATGAATATTAATATGGTTTGAATGACCATAACACCGAGATTAAAAAGAATCAGGTTTAATCGTGAGACACTATTAGTTTCATTGAGAAAATCAACTTCTTCAGGTGATCAATACAAAGAATTATATAAAATATAACAAACATTGTAAAATAACAACAACAGATCTAATGTAAAAAACTGAAGTACAGTTTAAAAAAGAATACATGCTGAAATTCCAATTGAAGTAAACTGTGCATGAGCTATCGCAAGTGCATCAATATTGGACAGTAGAGATGTGTGCAGATAAATTGTAGCTGAGGCTGTTATTCATATGGATTGAATCGAGTGATATTTCTTTAGATTCAAGATCCTTCTCTCGAGTTCATCATATCATATCAAGAGTCCAATATACATACTTGTTATGATGAACTCGAGAGAAGGATACTTGAATCTAAAGAAATGTCACTCAATTCAACCCACATGAATAACAGCCTCAGCTACAATTTATCTGATGCACACACCTCTACTGTCCAATATTGGCACACTCGCGATATCTTACTTCAATTGGAATTTCAGCACATATTCTTTTTTAAACTGTACTTCAGTTTTTTACATTAGATCTGTTGTTGTTATTTTACAATGTTTCTGTTATATTTTATATAATTCTTTGTATTGGTCACCTGAAGAAGTTGATTTTCTCAACGAAACTAGTGGTGTCTCACGATTAAACCTGATTCTTTTTAATCTCGGTGTTATGGTCATTCAAACCATATTAATATTCATTACATACATATATATATACATACATATTTACATACGCTAGTGGCCAAAATTGTGGAAACCTTTTGGAAAAAGTGTATTTCTGAGATTTGATGGCTCATAACACCACTTTTTTTTTTGAGTAATACCATAAAATTATATATCAATGGAAAGATAATTTAATCAAGAATGTAATGCAATAACTTTTCTGAAGTATTTTTTTTATTAGAACAGCAGTTATAAAGGAGAAAAGTGAAACACGTAGAAAAAATGAAATATACAAAAATTCTCACAATGTGAGTTAATACTTAGTTGGGTAACCTTTAATGTTAATTACGGTCTTACAACGCCTTCCCATTGAGTGAACCAAGTTTTTTAGTTCTGCAGCTGTTATAATGTGAAACTAAGATTGAATAATTGCTTCTATTAATTGGGTTTTATTGCTGGGTTGCTTCTGACTAACAAGTTTCTTTATTGGTTCCATAGATTTTTGATTGGGTTAAGGTCTGGGCTATTCCCAGGCCATTCCAGCAGTGAAATATGATTATCTTGAAACCACTTTTTGCACACAGCAGCAACATGACATGGAGCTGAATCCTGTTGAAATATATATAAATGCTTCATTATCTTGGAAAAGATCACATGCAGAATGCTTCAGTTTGGGCTCAAGTATTTCATTATGTATTTTGGGGCATTTATATTCCCATTAATCACACAAATTCTGCCCACACCTTTTGATGTCATACATCAAAAACCCCAGATCATAACACTAAGTGGGTGTTTCATGGTACGTGTAATTCAATCAGGATGCAAATCTTCTCCGATTCTTCTCCTTACGTATTTTATGCCATCGGTAGCAAAGAGGAAGTTTTTGGTCTCATCACTACAAATAACACTGTCCCATTGTTCTGCTGTCCAGTTAACATGGGTTTTAGCCCAGTTTAATCTGTACAACCTTTGTTCGAATAAAAAAAATGGCTTTTTTTCATGGAATTCTAGCATTTAGACCAAATTCCTGCAGTCTGTGCCAAACAGTCCTTGCACTCAACTTCACATTGTATTGCGCTATTTCATCTTGTATACACCTAGATGATTTTCTTCTGTCACATAGGCACAGTCTCTCAATTCTTCTATCATCACTTGCTGTTGTGCACGTTTTCCTGCCTTTACCAGTCTGGTTTTGTAGTGACTGAGTCTCCTTATACCTCTTCAAAAATTTAGAAATGCCACCTTTGGTTAAGTTTCCACCACTTTTTCTAATTTCTTCATAACTGTAGCCTTGTTCACTTAATAGTACTATTTTAAATTGCTTTCTAGGTGACCAGTCAACTCTTTGCACCATTTCTTTAAATTTATTACGTTTTACAAGCTCGCTAAATGAAAGAACACAAAAAAAATCAACCAACTTGATAGCAATCACATAACACACTGACAAATGTCCTCCTCTCAGCTCCAATACATGACATCAATAGCTGAATCCTACTGTGACCTTATTTGCTCATTGCAAAAAACAAGATGACACCTGATTGGCTCTCTAAACACTCTCATGCTCATTGGCTACATTCAAATGAAGGAAAGCTACTTCATATCAAGCTAAGCAAGTTGTGCTTCTTTTTTCTAGTTATTTGGCTATAACCTTTCATAGAATAGAGATAATTGAACAAACTTTCTTGCATTACATTCTTGATTAAATTATCTTTCCATTGATATATAATTTTATGGTATTACACCAAAAAAAAGTGGTGTTATGAGCCATCAAACCTCAAAAATACACTTTTACCAAAGGTTTCCACAGTTTTGGCCACTAGCGTACATACACATATATATACATACAGGTAACCCTCGTATAACGCGGTACTTATACAACGCGATTTCGCTATAACGCAGTCTACAAATTGTAGCAACCCTTGTTCAACGCGGTTTTGATAAAAACACGGTCTACAAATTGTAGTAACTCTTTATCTTTTCGTATGTTTTTCACCGTGCGACTTGAAAATCAAATTTTATCTTCGTTAAATTTGCGTCTGCCCGTATCATGCATGTAGTTATAAGTAGCGAATTTGTATTAGGGGAAATACCCTTTAGCACCTATGTATGCCAATTGTTTACCGTATAAAGTGTTAATTATTGTTGAACATTGCCTTCGTTTTCTGCCAGGAAAGTGCATTAATCTCAAACTGACCATTTTATTTTCTGGTCAGTTATATACAATATGTAATGCTTTTTTTATATAAAAATTTATTTTTATAGTAATGGCCACTTAGAGGACTTTTGCGATATGGTTGAAAACGAAATTAGTGAATTAATTGATGGGGAAACAGATTTAAATGAGGAGGAACTGGTACAATTAATAGATGACGTCAAACCAAATGGCGGGGAAAGTTCTGCTGAAGATTATAATTGTGATTAATTGGTAAAACAATTCAGTTTAAAAAATTAGCAGGATTGGACTTGGCAAGAAAGTTATTTTACGAATAATGATCCCTTAATGGAGCACTCTGGAAAATTCACAATACAATTGAATATTTGTTTAGCTCCATATTATGAACTTAATAAAAAAAAAAAGTGCAGCACAGTGGTAAGCAAGATCTTATTACTGATTTCTTGATAACTAAACCAGCTGAAGTATGCGATGAGAATTATAGAAATGATGTCCAAGAGATTTCAAGTGATGACGACGTCCAGCAACTCGTAATAAAGAACATCTACGAAATGTTCGCTTTGAAGACAGTGATGACGATTAAAATATGCACTTTATTTTATTCTGCCTAAAACATTTATATGTTATGCACAATGAAGCTTACATACAATTTGTATTTTTATAAGTTTATACTATGTATATGTTTCAGAGTTTATATGTTTTCTTAACTTATATAACTGAGTCTTGCATAACGCAATTTATGTAACGCTGCATTTCTGTGGAACTTAACATCCGCGTTACACGAGGGTTACCTGTATACATATATATATAATAAGGTCATATATAAAATTGTCATTTTTTTCTGTAAATATTATCAAAGCTATGTTAATAATAATAAAACAAAATGTGCATAGGCAAACTCCACTATCTGAAGATTTGAAATTAGTTTGTTACCCATGTTATACCTTCCATTAACCATTGTCATTACTCCGTTCTTCTATACTTTAAAGCAACTCATTATTTTTTGTTGTGATATTTTTCTCCACACTTTAAACTGTCCTTTCATATTAAACTCAGCAGAGTATATTACTGACTTTCAGGAACTAAAACTGAATCAAAGGTTATCTGTTCACTCAAATATACAAATATTACCGAATGGAAATCATTTGAAAACAAGACCCAAACTCTGGAGACTCAGAGGAAAAATCTGAAGAAAGCATCAATTGATTCAGCCTATGAGGCATGTGTCTTTTAAAACTTTTAAAAATATCATCATCATCAAATTCCTGACATGTACCCTCAAGATGTGCACAGGATATGATAGTACTACATGAAAAATTTACATCCTTACTAACTTCCTATCTACAATTTTCTTCCAAATCAGTCTGTTACTTGTCAAGATTCCAACATTATCAGATCTTATATTTCTATCGTCTAAGACATATTGTACCATATCAATCCACCTATATCTTGGTCTTCCTCTGGGTCATTTTCCTGCCAACCTGGCAGAGAACACTTGTTTTGCTAATTTTTCCTCACCCATACCACCTGAGATTAGCTCTGCTGATGCATTCCTGGATGATGACAATATCAAGTTCTTTCCTAACATCCTCGTTTTTAATATGATATCATCATTGATGCCATCTGTTCACGCCTCTAATCTTTATCAGGACTCTCATATCTGCAGTCTCTAGTCTTTGGTCAAGTGTTTTACTTCTGACCCAGCTCTCAGATCCATAAGTTAAAATAGGTTTGAACACTGTCTTGAATACAGCTAATTTAGTGTTACAACTAATTTCTCACTTAATCCACATGAATTTATTCAATTGACTTCTTACCATACCAGCTTTAATGATTTTGTTATCTATTTCCATATTTAATTTACCATCTTCACTAAATATCGTGCCTAAGTAGCTGAAATGTTTTACTTGTTCCACAGGTTTTCACAATGCACATGACATTTTCAATGATTCTGCCTATTTTCATTGTCTTTGTTTTTTTATTGCTGACCTTCACACCATATCTATTACAACAGTTATTCAATTTAGTCAGGGAATCTTGCAGACTTCTAGCAGATTTATTTAGAAGTATAACATCTTCTGCATAAAGCAAAGAGCTGATATTAATATCTCCAATTTTGATATCATGTTTAATGCCACTTTCCATCTTAATGTGATCCATATAGATAATGAATAACAGAAAGGATAATGTACATACTTGTCTCACACCAAATTTAACATTAAACCATCTTCCTGTACTTCCTTCAATTCTAACTGCTGACTTACAACTCATATACAGACTAAGTATTGCTTGATATAATGCTCCACTGACACCATATAACTGTACCATATCAAATAGCTTCTCTCTTGGCACCTTGTCATATACCTTTTACAGATTGACAAAACTTAAATACATATCTTTGTTATATTCCCATGATTTCTCCACTATTTGTGGTAAAGTGAAGATCTGACCCAGACAGCCTCTATTTGGCCTGAATCCAGCTTGTTCTTCCACAATTCTTCTCAACCGTTTCTCAAGTATACTTGCATAAATATTACCAGGAACACTCAGTAGGGAAATAAATCTGTAATTCTCACATTCAGTTTTATTTCCCTTTTTATATATGGGTACTATGAGAGCTCTGCTCCAATCATCGGGAATTTGTCCCTCTGTCCAGGCCTTATGAACTATGCAGTGCAGTCACTGTAAGACTTTTATACCTCCAGCATTTCTGGTCGAATATCATCTACTTCTGCTGCCTTTCCACATTTCAAGCCTTTGATGGCTTTTTCTACTTCAAGTATGGACATGTATTCCTATTGAGTGTTTTTTTACCACTCTGCTATCACTGATTGCCTGTTTCATTTAGCAATTTTTCGACATACTTCAGGGATATCTTTTTCTACCGTTTTCATGTCACCTTTATCATCTCTAACTCCTTTTACAGCACTCTTTCCTCCATTTCTAAGTTTCTTCAACAATCTCCAGAATATTTTGCCACTTTCTTGATATTTATTTTCTATGTTCTTGCCAAAGTCCTCCCATGACTTTTGTTTAGCTAGTTTTACACAGTGTTTAGCTTTCTTACATTTCTCTCTGTATTCTCTAAGAGCACAAGCTGATTTATTTGCCAGGAACTGTTGATATGCTTTCTTCTTTTCCTTCACCGTCTCTTTAACTTCCTGTGTCCACCATGGAGTTCTGATTTTTCAATCCTTGCAGACAACCTCACCACATGCCTCTCTGGCTGAATCAATCAGGGTTTTCTTCAAGGCTTGCCACTGAATCTCCAAGGTTTGGTTCCTGTTCTCAAACTCTTTCATTTTTTCTTCAATAATATTTGTGTATTTTAGTCTACAGTTCACATTTGAGATCTGCTCAACTTTTATTTGCTTTAAAATTTTCTTACATGTCATTCTTTTCATTATGAAATTCAATTTTATCCTGCTCAATAGTGATCACTTCCAATTCCAAATCCTCTATGCACTCTGGTGTCCTGCACCAGGGAGAAAACATCACCATCAACAATAACATAGTCAATGAGACTTTTCTTATTCCTTGCCTCTTCTCTCTTTGTGAATTTGTGCACATTTTTATGTTGGAATATGGTGTTAGTAATAACCAGTCCATGTCCTGAGCAGAAATCCAACAGGTATTTGCCATTATTATTAGCTTTGCTCTTTTCTCCAAATTTTCCCAAAATATTTTTGTATGTTTGACAACCATTTCCTACTCTGCTATTTAGATCCCCAACAAGGACCACCTTTTCCTTTTTCATTGTGTCAGTTGCTTTCTCTAAAGACTCAAAAAATTCCTCCACTTCTATCTTAGAAGAACTTTCTGTGGGACCATAGGCACAAATAAGTCTCATTGTCCAGTTTCCCATTCTGATATTTGCCCACATCACTCTACTTGAGATTACATGTCATTCAAGAAGATTAGCCTCATATTTTGTGTTGAATACTATGGCTACTTAATGTAACATTTTGTATTTATTGCTCAAAAAGATCTTACCAGTTTTTTACTTTATTGTTTCAGTCACCCCTATTACGTCAATCTGGTACTTATCTAATTCTTCAGCTAGCTCCATTTCTTTGCTATTCAGGCTTCTTACGTTGATAGTACCGATCTTTAACTCTGGTGATGTTGAGTTGGGTTGTGTTTCCAGATTTGTGCCAGTAGCTGACTTTTTGCTGTTTGCCCTGGTTCCCCTGGCAAAAACAACGGGAACCTCGTTTAACTGGGCGACGCCTCAGCCAGCATGAGATTTTTTCATGTTGTACCCAACATGATGCACCACGAGAAGGTAAGGATTGGACATTAGGTCAGAAGCCCTGGTAGATTCTCTGCATTCCTTTAAAGGCTATGTGGAAGTCTCCTTTCAGTTATACAGCTTTGACTCTTAAGCACCCTTGTGTTGTACAAAGATTTAATATTTCTGTCATTTCAATATTAAAATTTTTTGGTTAGTTTTCAAGCTTTTAAAATAGAATGTAATGAATAGATTTATTAGCGTCAATTAAATGATATATATACACACAGACACACACACACACACTAGGGGGACTACGCTCCCCTGTCGCCTACAACACCCAACCCCTGAGTTCCGGGACTGGTAGGCCGGTTCTCCTTGAATTCTGATGACTCGAAAGGGCGGGGTCCCCCTTTCGAGTCTTCATTTAATTATTGAAAAATTAAAGAGATCAACCAACACAAGTGATGATAACAATACATCCTGCCAATTATACTGAAAATCTTCTGTATGCCCAGCTCACACACTGAGACAGTGGCCTTAATGTGTGTGGTTGTAGCATGAGACCTAGAGCAGTTTGAAAAAGTCCCAAGTTTGGTCTCTAGGATTTCTGGATTATCTCATTGCTAACTCACCACAGTACTAATGTACTATGCCACAACCTTTCTGGATGGGAATTCATATTAAACATACCAACTAAATAAAATAATATATGCAAACTGAAGCCTTAAAATAAAGCCATTTTATTTTCTTTCTTCAAAATAATTTTTATAACTATTATAATAAGAATGATAAAAAGAAAAATGCATTCCGTGCATTTTCTTTTTTGATTTTACCCTTGGATTGATAAAAAAAAAAAAATTCCTAATAAAAATAATTTCAACTTACATATCTATGGTCTATATCAAGTAAGAGGCTTGAGAGGTCATGTTTCTCTTCAATACAGATGTATTCGTGTACTCTAAGACATAAAAATGCAGAATGTTAAATTAATTCTGAAAATCAATCACCAATCAGGGAAAACTGTAATGGCAGTCAAATATTTTAACAAATTTTAAATTTAATAAATTCACATTACACTAAATCCCTGAAAGAGTAGTACAACTGGGATTTGAATGCCGAAACATTTTCATTATTTGGAGAGAAAGAAAACGTAAATAAGAAATGAACAAATATGTATACTGTAAGTCATCACTATAAATAAATACCAAAACACATTTGCAAAAGGTACATTAAAAAAGACAACTATTTTAAAAATATTCGATTTTCTAATATCATTACATACTGCTCAAATAAATACTGTACTTACGTGAGAACATCTCTCACAAAGATAGGTCCAAAACAACACGGGGGTTAGGGGTGCCGACCCCCATGCTGTCAGAAATCCACATATAACTTTTGATTCCCCAAAAACTAAACTACTAATAGTAGCCTATTGTTGACCGGAAGCCTTACTGATTACATAAACAATCAATCAACACATTTGATTTATTCTTACAATAGACTGTATTCTTACAACTTTATTGTAAGAATACAGTCTATGTATTATAGACTGTATTCTTACAATCAAGTAAGCTAGAGTTAATAACATTTTCTTTTCCCTAGCTTACTTGATTGTAAGAATACAGTCTATAATACATAGACTGTATTCTTACGATACTATAAGTTTATGTCACCTGTTTCATCTGTCTGTTAGTACCTACTTCAATATTGTTTTATATGATACAAAACACTGTAGATGTTATTACTAACACTAGATATCAAAAATGAAAAGATAATGTGAAAAAGAAATTCATATCTATTTACAGATATAACAATTCATGCACTGACAACAAAGCAGGAGAGGCAGACACGTTAGCTGTAACTTTACGGAAAAGCATCGTAATTTCTGTCCGACTTTTTTGCTTTATATTTCTCTAGAAATGTTTCTATATGGTACCAGTTCTTCTTCCAATGTTTGTTTTAAGTGAATACTCGCAACTTGAGCTCACTGCAATAAGAGGTGGCTGCGAAATTATTACAGTATGTACTACAGTTAATTTTATGCAGTTATGATTAATGCTACATCTTTACATTTCTCTCGACTGCGAATGGCACCATGTACGGTCTGTAAGTGTTAGTGTAAGTAAGTTTTGATAAATTTTAACTTTTTATAATAGAATAATTTGCATTCATGAAATACCTAACTTTTTCTTAATTTTTTCAACATTTCTATGCTACATGGTTCATCTAAGAGTTTTTTTCAAATTGTCGCAAATCTCCAAAAAATTTTCCAGTATAGTTATTGAAAAAAATCCACTTATAAATGGACAAATACAGTTCAAACCCATGTTTTTCAAGGGTCAACTGTACTTTGTTCAATATTCTTCTAACAGTTTTGCCTCTGTTGTACCATCAGAAATGATTCAAAAAGCTGACACATGTTCCTGAGTAATTAACACTAGCTATTTTTCTCACATATAAAAAAACTTTCTCATACTGTCTTGCCTGAAGCTTGCTTGTTATTTATTGATAACTGTATTCTGCAGTATATAAGAAAAAAATTTCATTCATTGGTTCTGAAATAGCCACATCTTGTGATCATTTTATTAAAATGATTACTGTATATTATCGTGTATAATGCGATCCACGTATAATGAACTAGAAATTTTGTTTGAAAACTAGCCCTAAAATGCCATGTCCACATATAATGCGATCTGTTAATCTTGTTCCATAACATTATAAATAATACAATATAAATTAACGAAAGAAATATTTATTTTAAAACAAAATGTCAAAATACAATACGAATTAACGAAAGAAATATTTATTTTAAAACAAAATGTCAAAATCCTTTAAATTCTTCTTCATCTTTTGAGTTGTCAAACATTTCATTTATAAATTCATCTGTAGGGATTGCGTCATCAGTGTAGCAGTTGACGTCATCATCTTCATGCTCTCCAATTTGTTGTGTGTCATCCTCGCTTTTGTATATGATGTGATCTTCGGATCCATCCATTGAATTACTTATTCCACATTTAAGAAATGAGCGTTGAATCATTTCAGATGGTATCGAATCCCATGCTTCTTTAACCCAGCTGGTGACTAGGGTGATCTCAGGCTTCTGAAAATTCCCACCCTTTGTCATCTTCACCAAACCAGATGACATCCATTCTCTCCATTTTTCATGTAAGTGATCTTTAAATGGCTTATTCAAGCTGACATCAAGTGGCTGCAAAACGGAAGTTAGACCACCTGGTATGACTGCTAGGTCTGTACGTAGCTCACGTGCTTTCTCTTTGTGTGCCTCTGTTAAATGCACCTGGAACATATCCCAGACTAGCATGCTTTGTTGACGTAACAAGCTACCTGGACGTATGTTCCATACTTGATCCAGCCACAATTGCACACCTTCTTCATCCATCCAACCTTTCTGATTGGCACAAACAATTACACCTGGTGGAAATTTCATATACTTTGGAATTTTCTTCCTTTTAAATATCACTGTTGGCTTTAATTTGGTTCCGTCTGCCATGCATGCTAGAACAATGGTAAAATGCGTTTTTTCATGTACCGTTGTTTTTATGAAGACACCCTTTTCACCAACTGAGTTTACTGTTCGATTCCCAGGCATATCAAAGTACATAGGCATCTCATCCATATTGCCAATTTGGGAAAGTTCATATCCGTGACACTTCCGTAACTTTATGATAAATTTATGGAAGGACTGCACTTTTTCTTCAAGCTGCTTTGGTAACTTCTGCACAATTTTTGTTCAGTGTCGTAATGTTAATGCTTTGTGTTCCATAAATCTGTTGCACCACCCAGGAGAAGCAAGAAAAGATGAAATACCTGGTGTGTCCTTGAATTTACCATTCTTGAGTTTTAGAGCTCAAAAACGAATTGCATTTCTTGTTACTATAATGCCATCTTGTCGTTGCATCAAAATCCATTCATTTAGCTCTTCTTCGAGTTCTGGAAAGGATGCTACATCTCCATGACGGGCACGTTTCGTTTTGAGAATTTTTTCAAGACTGTCTTTTTGCTTACGCCAAAGTCTAATATTACTCTCTGCTACACCAAATTCTCTCATAGCAACACTGTTATTATGTTCTTCTGCAAACTGCACGCAATTTAAATCCTGCTTCAAATGCTGAACGTTAATGTTTCTGTTGGCTCATTTTCAGGCTAGATTTGTTTAACGAATAATATTTAAAATGAACTGTGGTTAAACCAATATACCTAACTGTGCTCTATCATTCAGCGATGGAGAGCGCATGCGCAGATATGATGCGTGCTCGGTCGCCAAATGCGAGTGGGTCAAGTAGATTTGGTTGCATAGGCATTAGGTAGTATATATTGTTTGTATGTGCAAGTCTAATAAGATGTTATATTTTTTAGGATCTGCATATAATGCGAACCCCTAACTTTAAGTAGTATTTTTTACCATAAATTTTTCGCATTATACGCGATAATATACGGTAATTGATTAAAAGATATTAAAATTGTGATCATTTTGTGCAAAATTGTATCAACTTTTGTATTTTGGATTAAATACAAAACAATGCAGTAAATTTGAAGCGTGTTCTTTGAATGTTTAATATCATAACATGTTAATAATCCAAAGTTATATCTGTTTATTAGTTAGTTACTTCCAATTCTAACTTCTATTAATTCTTTCAAGTTTATCAACTATCATCATCATCATCATCAAATTCCTGCCATGTACCCTCAAGGGGTGTACAGGATATGACAGTACTACATAAAAAAATTACATCATTACTAACTTCCTATCTACAATTTTTCTCCAAATCAGTCTGTTACTTGTCAAGACTCCAACATTATCAGATCTTATATTTCTATCGTCTAAGGCACTTTGTACCGTATCAATCCACCTATATCTTGGTCTTCCTCTGGGTCGTTTTCCTGCCAACCTGGCAGAGAACACTTGTTTTGCTAATCTTTCCTCTCCCATTCTATTTAAGTGACCATACCATCTGAGATTAGCTCTGCTAACGCATTCCTGGATGCTGACAATGTCAAGTTCTTTCCTAATATCCTCATTTTTAATATGATATTGCCATTGATGCCATCTGTTCACGCCTCTAATCTTTCTCAAGACTCTCATATCTGTGGTCTCTAGTCTTTGGTCAAGTGTTTTACTTCTGACCCAGCTCTCAGATCCATAAGTTAAAATTGGTTTGAACACAGTCTTGTATACAGCTAATTTAGTGTTCCGACTAATTTCTTTCTTATTCCATATGAATTTATTCAATTG
This sequence comes from Typopeltis vanoorti, assembly GCF_054136105.1. NCBI lineage: Eukaryota > Metazoa > Arthropoda > Arachnida > Uropygi > Thelyphonidae > Typopeltis > Typopeltis vanoorti. The sequence continues at coordinate 60,883,077 of NC_143553.1, forward strand.
ACTTCCCACGATACCAGCTTTGCTGATTCTGTTGTCTATTTCTATATTTAGTTTACCATCTTCAGTAAAAATTGTGCCTAAGTAGCTGAAATGTTTTACTTGTTCCACAGGTTCTCCATTCACAACACAGTTGACATTTTCAATGATTCTGCCTATTTTCATTGTCTTTGTCTTTTTATTGCTGACCTTCATACCATATCTATTACAACAGCTATTCAATTTAGTCAGAGAATCTTGCAGACTTGTAGCGGATTTATTTAGAAGTATAACATCATCCGCATAAAGCAAAGAGCTGACATTAACATCTCCAATTTTGATATCAGGTTTAATACCACATTCCTTCATAATGTGATCCATATAGATAATGAATAACAGAGGGGATAATGTACATCCTTGTCTCACACCAGATTTAACATTAAACCATCTTCCTGTACTTCCTTCAATTCTAACTGCTGACTCACAATTCAAATAAAGACTAAGTATTGCTTGATATAATGCCCCATTGACACCATATAACTGCAGCATATTGAATAGCTTCTCTCTTGGCACCTTGTCATATGCCTTTTCCAAATCGACAAAACTTAAATACAGATCTTTGTTATATTCCCATGCTTTCTCGACTATTTGTCGTAAAGTGAAGATCTGATCCTGACAGCCTCTATTTGGCCTGAATCCAGCTTGTTCTTCACCAAGCTTTTCTTCCACAATTCTTCTCAACCGTTTCTCAAGTATACTTGCATAGATCTTGCCAGGAACACTCAGTAGGGAAATACCTCTGTAATTCTCACATTCAGTTTTATTTCCCTTTTTATATATGGGTACTATGAGAGCTCTACTCCAATCATCGGGAATTCGTCCCTCTGTCCAGGCTTTCTGAACTATGAAGTGCAGCCACTGTAAGACTCTTATACCACCATACTTCAGCATTTCTGGTCGAATATCATCTACTCCTGCTGCCTTTCCACATTTCAAGCCTTTGATGGCTTTTTCTACTTCAAGTATGGATATGTATTCCTGACTGCATGCCTGGTCAGTGTTTTTTATCACTGTGCTGTCATCACTGCTTGTTTCATTTAGCAGTTTTTCAAAGTAATTACTCCATACTTCAAGGATATCTTTTTCTCCTGTTTTCATTTCACCTTTATCATCTCTAATTCCTTTTACAGCACTCTTTCCTCCATTCCTAAGCTTCTTCAACAACCTCCAGAATATTTTGCCACCTTCTTGATATTTATTTTCTATATTCTTGCCAAAGTCCTCCCATGACTTTTGTTTAGCTAGTTTTACACACTGTTTAGCTTTCTTACATTTGTCTCTGTATTCTGTAAGAGTAAAAGCTGACTTATTTGCCAGGAACTTTTGATATGCTTTCTTCTTTTCCTTCACTGCCTCTTTAACTTCCTGTGTCCACCAGGGAGTTCTGAATTTTTTATCCTTGCACACAACCTCACCACATGCCTCTCTGGCAGAATCAATCAATGTTTCCTTCAGAGTTTGCCACTGAATCTCCAAGGTTTGATTCCTGTTCTCAAACTCTTTCATTTTCTTTTCAATAATATTTCTGTATTTTAGTCTACAGTTCACATCTGAGAGCTGCTCAACTTTTATTCGCTTTAAAACTTTCTTACATGTTATTCTTTTCAATATGAAATTCAATTTTATCCTGCTCAAGACTAAATAGTGATCACTTCCAATTTCAAATCCTCTGTACACTCTGGTGTCCTGCACCAGGGAGAAAACATCACTATCAACAATAACATAGTCAATGAGACTTTTCTTATTCCTAGCCTCTTCTCTCCATGTGAATTTGTGCACATTTTTATGTTGGAACATGGTGTTAGTAATAACCAGTCCATGTCCTGAGCAGAAATCCAACAGGTATTTGCCATTATTATTAGCTTTGCTCTTTTCTCCAAATTTTCCCAAAATATTTTTGTATGTCTCACAATCATTTCCTACTCTACTATTTAGATCCCCAACAAGGACCAACTTTTCCTTTTTCATTGTGTCAGTTGCTTTTTCTAAAGCCTCAAAAAATTCCTCCACTTCTACCTTAGTAGAACCTTCTGTGGGACCATAGGCACAAATAAGTCTCATTGTCCAGTTCCCCATTCTCATATTTGCCCACATTACTCTACTTGAGACTGACTGCCATTCAAGAAGATTAGCCTCGTATTTTGTGTTGAATACTATGGCTACTCCTTCTTTTCCTTGATTGTCATTGCCTGAATATAACATTTTGTATTTATTGCTCAGAAAGATCTCACCAGTTTTGGTCTTTTTTGTTTCAATCACCCCTATTATGTCGATCTTTTACTTATCTAATTCCTCAGCTAGCTCCATTTCTTTGCCATTCAGGCTGCTTACGTTGATAGTACCGATCTTTAACTCTGGTGATGTTGAGTTGGGGTTTGTTTTCAGATTTGTTCCAGTAACTGACTTTTCGCTGTTCGCCCTGGTTCCCTGGCGAAAACAACGGGGGCCTTGTTTAACTGGGCGACGCCCCAGCCGGCATGAAATTTTGTCATGTTGTACCATCATTTTTTATTTTGGTTTAACCAATAAGAATACAATTTGGTCGGCTAAATCCCAAATTGCCAGCCCATCCTCGTTCGTTCAGTATCAAAGTAGATACCCAACAGGGTGCACCACGAGAAGGTGAGGATTGGACATTAGGTCAGAAGCCCTGGTCGGTTCTCCACATTCCTTTAACGGCTATGTGGAGGTCTCCTCTCAGTTATACAGCTTTGACCCTTAAGCACCCCTTAAGGGTGCTAATGTTTTAATATTGCTCTTGATTTCTTTATAGAATGAAGTTTATTATATTTAGATGCAATTATTTAGTTTAACTCAAAGAGGAGACATGACAGAAACATAAGTTATTAAAGATGTTTTATAGGAACATGTGACATTGTGATAGTGCTGAACATCATGAGGGTGAGTGTTTCATGGAGCAGAAACTTGTACCAAGTTATGACATGAATAGCTTATGGGAAAGAAAGAAAAAAAAAATTAACACTTAACTGTATTAGGAAGAGTTACTTGTGGAGGAAAAGATATGTTAGAAGTATATGAGCAGAAGTACAAAGAATTCCAATGGGTGCATGTATTTATGGGTAAGATCATCACTGATAGTAAATGCTATGCCATATTTCTAGCTTGATGAGAGCAAGAGCACTCAGAGCGGAGTTGTGCACATGAAAGTTACCAAAGAAAAAGAATACTACTGGTAAAGATATATATTTCCGAGAGAGGAAAAGAAAGCTGATAACGCTGCTTTGGAATCTAAACACAGTTTAACATGTTCAGACTTCCGATAACCAACATAGTAGCAGTACCATACCAAGTTAGGAAAATCACTTATCATTTAATGTTTCAGTTGGCATTTTCTCCAGCTAGGAAGATACAGCTAACTCAAACTAGAACTCATATGGCCACAGGTAAAATTTATTATAGTGGATAGTTTGCCACAGTGAATTTTCTTTAAAATAGTATTTCATAAAGATGTTTGCTACAGTGCATTTGCAGTTCTGTTAGCCATAAGTTAAATGACATGTTTTACTTCTGAAAGCAGATCAATTAAACTAATTAACCACATGCAGTTTATAAATTATTATATTCATCTGCCAGCCTGTTTGGCTGGGTAGAGTGTCTCTACTGTTCAATCCAGGCAGCAAGTTGGGATCCCACAGTAGGTATGAATTGGCTGTTCATGAATGTGTTTATGGGTAGATATATTTCATCACCTGGTGTGAGACCACTACCAATACCTTCATTATCAGAGGCCTGAAGTGACTTGAAAATATTTTGTTTGGTATCGAGAGCAGGGTTTCTAAATCCAATCTAACCTATCCACAGGAATGCTATACTATGGATCTTCAACTTTTCATGAGTGGGATTCACATATAAAATATATAAAAATTATAAATGTCATAATTTACTTTTTCTTTATTTTAAAAATGTTATTTATAGTTGCAAAATATATTTTTAGAATAATTTTATCAAACTAGAAGCCAAAAACAGTTACATGTATTATTCAGCAGCAAGGTGATTCCTACAATCATTTTGATCTCATAATATTCCATTAAGATCAAAAAATATCCCAATGAAAACTTTGTGGATTTGTAGAGTATATATCTTCAAAATTTTCACTTGAGCTTTACAAGAAAAACTTTTGTTTAGATAGGAGCAAGTTGGGGAGGAGGAAGACAAATTGCTTCCATCTAAACAAAAAGTGCATGCCTTCCTACTCTTCCAATTCTTGGAAGTCCAATGCACTATCTCTGCTTGCAAGTAATGCTACTGTTGTCAGTTGTTTGATCCCTACAAGTACATATACCAAAGTAGCAATTTTTAAAAACAGACCAACCTTCAGGAAAGGAGAAGATTCTCCCTCAGCAGATGTAGGCTTATACATCTGTCTTCTCAAGCATTATTTCCACCCAGGAGGCTGGATATGGATCTCCATATATTTGTCTTGGGCTGCTCTCAGCCAGACCTTTATGTTTTTGAAACATGTTGCTGTCTTTTGCTTGCCTTCAATTCTTCCCTTTAAGAAATCTTTCTGAAGACTTTCATGCCTTACAATATGACCCATACATAATATTTTTCTTTTTTTTTTTGTATGCTCTTTATTTCTTCCTCCCATTTTAATACCCAACATCATCATTTTAGCACCATCCAAACCTTCCTCATTTCTCTTTTTCTTGATCCATGAGCTGTTCTGTACACCCACATCTCAAATGCATGAATCCTTTTAGTCTCTTCCTTGTTTATTGTTTGTGTTTCTGCTCTATAGAGAAAAGCAGACCAAACAAAGCATTTAATCGTTCTTAACCTAGTTTTTTTTTCGCTTATTTCTCTTGATGTTAATCTTCATTCTATTAAAGGTTGATTTTGCTATTTCTATTCTCTCTTTTGGACTTGTTATGAACTTGGGAAAAAAAAAACAAAAAAAAACAATGGTATTTGGTGAGAAGAACATGAAACAAAAGATACAAGTGGTTGGAATTAATATAAAAAAAATGTAGAACAATTCACATATCTGGGAAGTACAATGACATATGATTTGGACTGTAAAAAAGAAATAAAGATCAGGCTTGCAAAGGGAAGAACAAATCTAAAGGCCATGGATAACATCTGGAAAAGTATAGTGATCAGCCTGCAAACAAAACTAAGAGTGCTGGAAACATGCATTTTTAGTAGTGTACTGTATGGATCTAAAACATGGGTAATAAATAAGGAATCAAAGAAAAAGAATTTTAGCATTTGAAAGAACTTGTTACAGGAATATTTTAAGAATAGGATGGGTATAGAAAGTCACAAATGAAGAGCTCTATCAGAAGATACAACCAAAGGAGAATCTAATGCAGAAGATTATAAAACGCAAGCTGCAATTATCTGGATACATCTGCAGAATGAGTAAGGACTGGAAGATAAAGACATTCATGTTTGAACAGAAGAGGTAGACCATACAGAGAATGGATAGATGACATAAAGGACTGGTGTAGAATAGGTATACAGAAAGTCCGACACTGTGCACTGGACAAAGAAAGGTGGAAGAAGATAGTGAAGGAGGCATGGACACCAACAGACAGTGAGCCCACGATTCATGATGATGAATCTCTCTTTTATATTTTCCATCTTCTGTAATTAGTCCTAAATAGGACTAACATTTGACTTATATAATCTCGTTTGTACTCTGATTTTTAACTTAGGATATATTTTTCCATGCTTACTCTCATAACTTTAGCTCTCTTTTTATTTTGGAATTTATTCACTCTGTTAACATTTGCAAGCCTAACTCTCTCTTAACAAATCAATACAGTATCATCTGCATAATGAAGATTATTTATATTTCTTCCTCCTATCTTTACTCCCTCCAGTTCTTCCATATTTTCAAAATTTTCTTCACCCTAGATGAACAGAAGAGGAGAAAGCAGATTCCTGTTTAACACCTTTCTTTATATTTACAAAATTTCTGACAGTTCATTGCTGATTTTTATGTTTGCAGCTTGGTTCCAAAATATATATATCAACCTTATGTTATTAAGGTTGATATATATATTTTGAAACATTGATATATATATTGTTAATTATTTATTAATGTTGCTATTAATTTCTTATGGTGAACACTATCAAATGTTTTATTATGATCTATAAAACAATAAACATCTTTCTGCATTTCCAAGCTTCTTTCTATCATTCTGATATTCAAGACATCCTCTTCTGTTCCCCTGTTTCTCACAAATTCACTTTGGACATACATCCTTTATTTCATTTGCTGTTTTTGACTTTACTAAGGCCTTTAGCATTTCTGTGTAAATGTCATCTTGACCTGGTGCATTTCCTGTCTTCAAGTGTTCTATAGCTCTTAATATTTTTTCTTTTTAGTAATGCAGGACCATCAAGAGTGTCAAACTGGTATTATTTTTCTCTTCTAATCTCTGAGAAGATCTGATAATATATTCAGTCCATTCTTTCTTAACTTCTGTTTCAAAAAAACATTTTGCCCTCATCTCTTGATTGAAATGTGCCGTAGATCATTTTCTTGTTTCGTTTCTTTGATTTTCTAGTGTATCACTTGAGCCATTTTTTTTTTTTATTTTGAGGTCTTCTATTTTCTGTTTTCTTGCACTTATTATTAAGCCATTTCCTTGGTCTCCCTGAATGCTTTCCTTATTATACTGTTTAAAGATTTATATTATGGTTTACTTTTTGCTTGTCTTCTTTTGTTGAACAGATTTAATAAACTTTCATTCATTCATTATTTTCTTTCATTTTGATTCTTTTTGAGGATATAGTCAAAAGGTAGCATCTTTAAAGTCTTCTCAAAACTTTGTTTCTCTTTTCTATCTTCAGTTATCAGGTTCCATTTGATGCTGTAAACGAAACTCTCTCATGTGTTCAAAACAATCTTTAATTTTAGTTGCATACTTATTTTTAATTGAGCCATTCTTCAAGTAACCGAAATCCAGTTACATAAAAGTTCTTTATTCAATTTTAGTGTTTTTTAGTCTTCATTTTGAAACAATTGGAATGTGGTCTGAGTCTATCTGCTCATGGGTACATTTTTGTTTGCACACTATTTCAAAATATTTTTCTTATCATTATATAATCAATCTGGTTTTTGATTTTACCATCTAGGCTTTTTCTGGTATATAATATTCTTTATAGTTGTTGAAAGATTTTTTTTTTTTTTTTTTTATATATATTGATCCCATACACAAGAGGTTAAGGAATCTATAGACACAGTGCCATGTGTATGGTGTAGATAAGGACTGAGATATAAGTTTATTGATTTTTTTCTTTTCGAAGAGCTGCAAGTTGTAGTTGTTTGGAAATAGGTACTTCTTGAAGAAGGCTGTTCCAGAGGACAGAGGTGGATGGAATAAAAGGGGATGAATAGAAGCAGTTTCAGTGCATTTGCAGTTGCAAAGTAAATGGGTGTTGGGCAGCTGCAGCTCTTGTATTAACAGGTGCAACAAAGTGGAGCAGCAACTATGGAAGTACTACCTGTAGAACAGACAGTGATGAAACACTGCACCTGTGAGATAGAAGTTGAAATGAGTCTGTAAGAAAAGAATAATCTATGAGCCTAATTGCACACCTCGGCATGATGTCAAAGATTTTAAGAGACGTTTTAAGTGCACCACCACCCCAAACGTGAGCAGTATTCTAAACATGAACAAATTTGGGATTTGTATATAGTAAAGAGTTGGCTGGGTGTAAAATAGGCTCTTGAACAAAAGAGAATGTCAAGTTTCTTGGATGCTGAGGAGGCCATTAATGTGATGTGTTTATGCCAGGAAAGACTGGAAGTAAACTGGAAAGAGTGGAGTTAATCCAAGCAAAGAGATCTGATCTTGTCTGGTGATTTGTTCATTACTGAGGGTAAGGATGGGTGAGCTGTGATCTCTTTTGTGTAAGAAAAGGCAAGACTGTGTTTTGGTGGCATTGAATATAACAAGGTTGTTCTTGCCCCCATTAGAGAATAGTATGAAAATCAGTGTTTAAGGCAATAGTTGTAGATGATCTTATAGCCTGAGATGTCAAGGAACTGCATGGTTTGTGAAACAGTAGAATGAGTGGAAAGTACTATCATCTGCAAAACTGTGGATGAGATTAGTGGTTATTATGAGTAGGAGAAAGGGAGTAGGTGATAGGACAGAGCCTTGAGGCACTCCAGCATTGGTGGAGAAGGTCAAAGAGAGGGAGCCATCTACCATGATTCACAGAGAACAACCAGAGAGAAAGCTGGCTACCAAATTACAGAGCATGGCAGGGAGACTGAAGGATGCAATTTGTTTATTAGGCCTTGATGTGGTTGAAAGCTTTGGAAATTTGTTATTATCATATCATTGCACCGTATCTTATCAAATCTTACACCACTATCATTCATATCACTAAGTCCAGAGCTAGCGGGGACACTCCTCTTCCTGTAGATCCAACTTTTGCACTTGTCTTCTCCATAAAAATTGGGTGGGATATCATGTTTCTTTATTTGTTTTATAATCTTTTGCACCTCCTCATAAAACTCTTCAACTTCTTGATCACAATGGCTGTCACTAGGAGCATATACCTGGGTGATACCAATGTCAAAAGGTTTTCCTGCACGTTTGATTAGTATGATTATATCCCAGGCCAACATCCAAGAATTACTTTTGCAAATTTCTTTTTTCATTATGACTTCAACATCTCGTGCGTTCACTTCCTGAATAAATTAAGGTCAAGCTGTAGCTTTCACTTTTTCCATTTCCTTTCCATCTTGTCTCACTAACTCCCATTATGTCTATATCTATATTCAGCATCTATTCCATTAAATTATCAAATTTACCACTTTGGTGTAACGTTCTGACATTCTAAGTAGATGCCTGTAGGAGCCTATTTATGGTTTTCAGATGAACTTAATCCAATAATGGCTGTTCTGATGGCTTTGAGACATCATCTTCATAAGCCAATTGAAGTTCATCCTACAGTTCCCATTTTTAGCATTTTGTTCTTCCCTATAGTTATATACAGCAGAGTCCATTGCAAAGGACTCAAGTTCTTCTACATCACTAAACTCTTCAATCTGTGATCCATAACATGTAGTGAAAAGATGGAGAGGCTGTGATCTCTTCCATCCTGCAGTAGCATACCATTATAATCATTCTCATTATGCCTGTAAGTTTCTGGAAATGAGCCTTTTCTGACATTATTTATCTTCAGCATCAAGCCGCTACTGATAAGAGCAGCTTCTCTCCATCAGGATTTCACTATCGCTTAAATTAGGCAGATATTTCCAGCATTCCTACAAGGCCTTGATGGCTAGCATAGTGGCTTAGGGCCCAAAAAGTCACCATTATACCTCACCCCTACAGGCATTCCCATCAAGTCCAACCCAAACTTCCCATGATGAGGAAGTTTGGGTTGGACTTGAGGAGGATTTACATATCTGCTTTCATGTAAACAGAAATCAACAGAACAGAAACGTGATGTTCAAAGGCAGTGATGACAAAACAATATCAAAACTGGTTTGAGATATGCAGTGAATTTTGAATAATAATAAAAAATCTTTTTTTTTTATTTATTTCCTCCTCATTATCTGAGAAAATTGTTACCACATTACCTTGTTTGTTTTTTAATAAATATTCAGAGAATAAAAATGCTACACCTCACAAGAATTTAACTCAGAGAAAACCAGCACTAAACATGACAACATACCTAGGTGTTCCAATACATATGACTCTTTCAAACTTCAGATCTCTTAATGTTGACACGATAAATTTTACAGCTTCGTCGGTAAACCAAAATTGCTAAAAAAGAAATAATATATAATCTTAATACATGTATTATATTCCTACATTTTTGTGAATATGTTTAATGTATCACTTGCACTTTAATGTATACTGAATCTTGAAGGGTAAATGTATTAATGCAATTTTAATGCTACATTAAACCTTGAAATATGATTATCTTTACTTGATGATATCAAGATATAAATGGAAATGTTCACATTTTTCAGAGCAACTGTAAGCCCTCTATTATAAAATCTAAAATTTAAGGAAAGCTTTCCTCTCCCAGTCCAATTTATAAAAACTAGAAATATTTACAGTACATTAGTACTGTGGACAGGTAAAAAGGTTCGATGACTGGTTACATGAGTGGACAACACTTCAAATTTCCAACCAATAGCTTGTGGGTTCAAACCCACTGCAGACAACATGAAGTTTGTAAATGTCTAAGTAACAGGCAATTTTTTTTTTTTTTTTAGGGATGCCAAGAGATCTGCCTCTGCCATCAGTCATTTTCTTCAACTCTTGTAGGGATAATGAAGGCAAACCACTCCTTCAATACCACAAACTGCTCACAGCACATTCCTGTGATCTTTTGCCAAAAGAACATCAAAATAATCCTCATTAGTCTTGATACTAAAATGAGGTCTGCATGTCATCCCTAGTTATGTTCAAAACTTGTGCTCTAGAATTGGCACAAATCCTGTACTGTCCTATTACTCTCATCTCAGTACTCTTGAAAGTGATGGTCATTAATAACTGCCTTCTTCAATACCTGAAAACCATTAGTGATCACATATATGGAGTTTGCCATTTGTGACCTACAGCAGATCTCCTAGCTCACTTTGGATAGGGACCCCAGACAAAGCTGGCAAAACTCGAGTGGCTGCTCTCAATGTTTCCAAGGCATTTGATCACATCTGCCATCAAAGCCTTCTTAGCAAGCTATCACTGCATGATCTCCACCCTGCTCTTTGTGATTTGATTGCCAGCTTTATCTTTGGCCATTCAGTAAATGCTATGGTGAATGGCTTCTCACCAGAATTCTTCTTCAATTGCTGAAGTGTCCAGGTTTCTGCTCTCTCTCTCTCTCTCATTCATGATCTTTCTCATATACATTATTTTCTTGTATAATGAGAACTGTGGAGTTTCCATAACTATAAATTCACATGTGTAATGCAGTAAACTTATTATTTGTTGTACAAATATATTTTGTCATCACTATAAGACATCATCAGCATAAGCAAAGAACAACAGTGAGGGATCTGAACAAAAAACAGCAGAGCACATGCATTACATTAGAATCCCTCTATACATGAAGTCGCATGTTAGGATGAAAACATTATTTGAAAAAAAAAAAAAAAAAATTGACTGAAATTAAAATTAATTAAAAGACAACCTATTTAATACAATTGAGAATTTTCCCAGACTTTAGAAATGGAAAGGCAATCATTATGATTAAGGTACAGTTGATAAAGCAAGGCTTCAGCATTTTCTTTAAATAAACATTCATATTCATACATAGATATGTGTAATAGTTTGGTGTTATTTATGAGGCTTGAAAACCTCATAAATCTGGCTGGCACAACATGGAATTGAAAACACCAACCGTAGGATCCGATGGGATAACACTGAACTATTACAAAGATCTACATTTAAGCATAAACATTTATTCAAAGAAAGTGTCAAAGCTGTACTTAATCAATCAAACCTTAATCATAATACCAGATAATACCTTTAGTCTCAACTCCACTAAATCCCTCCACCTCCCAATCCATCAACAAATTCCGCATATACACAATGACACAAGTCAAAAACTCCAGCTTCCATTCTTGTAGCAATAACAAAAATAGCAACAAATCCAAAGTAGACTTTGTAAAGGTCAAATTCAAAAAAGCTTGCATCCTGCTCGAACAGTCAAGCCTTTTGGTCGCTTGCTAATTCTGTTTGCTGCAACTTATGTTATTTCTTAATTCAAACTCTCACATCTTGATGGTGCTATGATTTAAAGATGAGGTCTTGGCATCATCCTTTTCCACCAATTCATGTTTAGATGACCAAAGCAAATCTCCTTTCACTATATCAGGAACTGGACTAGGGAATGATTTCATATCAAGACTTGAATATTTTTTCTAATGTCTTTTTGGCAAAAGATCAAATGAATGATGCCGTGGATAGACGGCTCTGTATCTTCTATGGAACTAGTACAAGGGTTCCACAGGGCTCTGTTCTCTCACCTATCCTCGTCTTTCAATATATCCTATTCCAACTAACCACCAATCCAATCTGCAATTCCTCTGATGCCAGCACACTACATTCATCTTTCTTATTCAACAAACCTTGTACTACACAAAACACCCCAACCTCTAGAACACAGAACAACTCCTACCGCCCTAAGTTTTGGTTGCCAAACCATTCTTTGATAGAGCTTGGATAACCCTGTCAGTTTTAATGCTAGTAAAACATAGTTCCACTTATCTCCCACAAAAAACTGTTTTCTTCCAGTCTTACTCTTAACAACACCCAAATCTTCAGACAAGATGAGATTCTCTTCTCTTCTTGGGATTCTCTATCATCAAATTTCTCTTGGCATAAGCACATTATAACCACTACTTCCTTGCCATCCAAAAAAATAAATAAAGATTTCTCTTTCACTCAAGCCATTAATTTACCTCTAAATAACTATTAACCCTATAAAAATCACAAATCCATCTGGCCATTGAATACTGTTCCCCCAATCCTAAACTCAAAACAAAAGAGCAATTAGATCGATTAATGATCCATCTCTCACCAATTTACTTTATACACTTTCATAGAGGCATTCAGTTTCCACTACTTGCATCTTCTACACATACTTCTACAACAAATGTTCAACTGAACTGATACCAATATCTGCTCCACTTTTTGTTAAATCCACTGAAACACATGCAGCAACTACTCAACACTCCTTCATACTTCAAATTCAATCTATAGAACAAATGGCTCCTCCTCATTTATCCTTTCTACTGCAACTTGCTGAAACAGTTTCTCATTGTATGTGTTCCCCAAGGAATACAATCCACAGCTCTTCAAACTAAATGTGAACAAGTCCCTTCTTACCCATCCACAGTACTAACACACTATAGGCTGTCAACCTCTCGTGTATGGGATTATCAAAAAAACTTTTATACAACCTGTTCCAAAATAAACAGAGGAAAAGAGTCAGCCATCAAGCTATTGTTCCACTGAATGCTCTTGAAAATAACTGGAAAGGCCAACTATTTGGACACCCACCAATTAATTAGCAATCACCAGTATAAATTCTACAGAAAGTTTTTGAAAAATCTTTCTATAACTATCTCTAATTCAGAGCATTTTAATAATAAGGTAATATGTAGAGCTTTTCACTACTTGTAGATAAGTAATATGACTTCTGCATTACTTCAACCTTGCTAATCTCTTCTGGGTCTGGCTCCTACTAATAAGACCTCAATAAAGGTCAAAACTAGGCTGGGCAGTGGTTTGGTCCTTCCATAGCATTATGCATGTCCTTTTGGACATGCATAATGCTATGGAACTAAAAGCACATCCTTTTGGACATGCTTGCATTAAATACCTCTATAAGTAGCATAGTCTTGAAGATATTTTGTCACAAATCTTTGTTTGCTTATACTTGGATAAAGGATTAAACAAGAATATAATTTCATGGCAGGTTTAACCAAGAGTAGCTTCTGCCACTCTCAATTCACAACATATCTCATAACTAGCCACACCATCAGACACATGCCACAGAAAAGTAGAGAAATTCGCATTACTCGATATTTCCAAAGCATCCGAGTATGACAATGCAGCCTTCATATGGTAAATTGGCAAAAAGGGCTGTCTTTCATGATTAGATTGCCAGTTTCCTCTCAACAACTTTTCTCATCACTGCTGGTGTATCCAAGGGCTCTGTGCTTTCACCCATACTTTTCCTCAATTTCTAACCAAGTGGGAAAACTTTCTACACTCTCTTCTTCCAGTACATCAATGACCTTATCCTGCTAACTCAAATTCTATAAAAGTCATGCTGATGACAGAACACTCCATTTCTCTTCTACATTCACATTCTATGATCAATACCTTGACACCTGATCTTGTAAACAATGTAGTGAATTTCAATGTTACCAAGATATTTCTATTTTACTTTTTTGGAAGAAAGATCTTGCTTCACCCTTTCTTACTTTTGACAATATTCCAATTGTATCTTTTGTTTTAGAAAAAAAAATTGGTATTCTTTTCTGTTCTAAACTGTACTTCTCCTCTGCTCAACTCTTAGCATTTTATAAGTCCCAAATATGCTCAACTTTAGAATACTGTTTTCACATTTATGGTGGCACACCCAAAACTGGTGTCAAGATACTTGATTGTGTCTAGAAGTGATCCCTAACAGATGACTCACCCACAAAATCCCAAAGAGACCATTTCTATATATATATATATATATATATATATATATTTTATTTTTTTTTTTTAACAGGCATTTCCATGGACACTGCTCCACTGAATTGGCCACACCATCCCTCTAATCATGTGCAAACAAAGGGGCAAGCCACTGGTTAGCTCCAAACTTACAAAACACTTCTAATCCTTTTCCTTCATTCCTACTATCTCTTTGTCTGAAAACAGCCTTTCCCATATCTTCTGACCCAATGAATATAAGACACCTTTTTTAAGTAACAAATTAACAAACTACTTCCTTCTCTCTCTCTCTCTAACCAGTTGCCCACTCATAGCAGGTTATAGGTCTTGCAACCTCTGACATGCAAGGTTCATATAACTAAAAAATATTTTACTGTAATTTAACATCTTTAGCAATTTACACTCTCCGTGATCTACGTTTATAACATTCCACAGCCCTAAAATTACATATACCAGCCAATGAATTAGAAATTTAACAGAAATCAGTGGTTTCTATATAGGCATGTAACTGCCAATACCAATCCTCTTTGATTCCCTCTGCATAGTTTGGCAAGATATGGGTCAGGAACATCATCATCAAATTCCTGACAGATACAGGATATGATAGTACTACATGAAAAATTTACATCAATACTAACTTCCTATCTACAATTTTCTTCCAAATCAGTCTGTTACTTGTCAAGACTTCAACATTATCAGATCTTATATTTCTATCGTCTAAGGCACTTTTACCATATCAATCCACCTATATCTTGGTCTTCCTCTGGGTCGTTTTCCTGCCAACCTGGCAGAGAACACTTGTTTTGCTAATCTTTCCTCACCCATTCAGTTTAAGTGACCATACTATCTGAGATTAGCTCTGCTAACGCATTCCTGGATGCTGACAATGTTAAGGTCTTTCCTAATAGCCTCGTTTTTTACATGATAGTGCCATTGATGCCATCTGTTCACTCCTCCAATCTCAGGACTCTCATATCTGCGGTCTCTAGTCTTTGGTCAAGTGTTTTACTTCTGACCCAGCTCTCAGATCCATAAGTTAAAACTGGTTTGAACACTGTCTTGTATACAGCTAATTTAGTGTTCCGACTAATTTCTCTCTTATTCCATATGAATTTATTCAATTGACTTCCTACCATACCAGCTTTGATGATTCTGTTATCTATTTCCATATTTAATTTACCATCTTCACTAAAAATCGTGCCTAAGTAGTTGAAGCGTTTTACTTGTTCCACAGGTTCTCCATTCACAACACAGTTGACATTTTCAACGATTCTACCTATTTTCCTTGTCTTTGCCTTTTTATTGCTGACCTTCATACTATATCTATTACAACAGCTATTCAATTTAGTCAAGGAATCTTGCAAACTTGTAGCAGATTTATTTAGAAGTATAACATCATCTGCATAAAGCAAAGAGCTGACATTAACTCCAATTCTGATATCATTTTTAATACTACTTTCCTTCATAATGTGATCCATATAGATAATGAATAACAGAGGGGATAATGTACATCCTTGTCTTACACCAGATTTAGCATTAAACTATCTTCCTGTACTTCCTTCAATTCTAACTGCTGACTTACAACTCAAATAAAGACTAAGTATTGCTTGATATAATGCCCCATTGAGACCACATAACTGTACAGTGTTGTGTCTGTCTTTCATCCATCCTTATATTTGCTAGCTGTTGGTTGACCCTACATTCAAACATAAAGAAAATTAATATTATACTGTGCCATTCTATGTTTGAAATCACACAATTTTTGTGAGGGAATCAAGCACCAATTAGCACTACAACTATGAGAACTTACTACAGGCCAAAAATGTCTTACTTGTATATAGGGTTTCCCCGCAAGATTCGTATTTTAATAAGCAGTGCAATGAAAGTGAAATTAGGCAAGCACAAGAATCAAGTTAAACAAGATATTTAATTCTCTCTCAAATTTATTCTTACATAAGAAACAAAAACTCTATTAAGATCAATACAATTAGAAAATTTCTACATTCAATAAAATATTAAGGTTCTACTCAGCTGAGTATATCATTTACTGCTAGATCTTATGTATAAGGCTTTCACAATTCTCATCCATTATGATTTCAACTTAGTTTCACTTTAAACAACATCAATATTCAGCAAAAACATTTAAAAGTTAATTCTTTTTAGTCTCAGAGAAATATTCATAAACTTCAATTTATCAAACACTTGACTGGCAACTTCAATATCTATCAGAGGATTAAAATAGTTCTTAAAAGGTTCAGTCTTAAATATACATATGCATTGTGAGATAACACATTCAAACATGAACTATTTCTTTAATGAAGTTTCTCACATTTTGTTTCACAAGGAAATGTTTTATAATATCACTCAATCCAGCTGGACTAGGTGGTTTCAGCAACACGAAATTTTACCAAGTTCTCCGAACACAAGCAACACTATCACACATTAGTTATAGAATAGATATTCTTACCGGTATGATCATCATAGCTTGCACATTATGGAAAATTCTTACATCACTTCTAGGCACTCGATAAACTTCCACTATAGACGACACAAAACTTATAGTATCCCTGAGTTCAACAACTTATGTGCCGAGACTGGAAAGATATTTTCTTGCTCGTAATAACTTGTCTTACGATAAATCTCAATCATATTATTATTATCCAATCACTCATGTAAATTCCTTTACAAGGTGACAGGAAACTATAAATAATTATGAGTTCGAAGTAAGATTCATTAAAATCAGAACAAACTTCCAAATCTTTGTTGCGACGTTCAATCTCAGGTTAGGTCACTTCTCACTACCTATCTACACTCACGTCATTTTCTTTCTTGTTCCTTCTTCCTCTATCTCATAAATCCTCTCCCCTTTTTCCTGCCCAAAACACGCAATTCTCACGTGATCGTTGTATAGTTCTCCATAAGCCAAGGCACACGCTATCTAAAAATAACTTAGTCTACTGACAGCAGCCAATCAAATCACATTAGAAGAGTCCGTTAGAAATACTTTCCATAACAACAAATAAAATGCATATATTACAATTCACTTAGGATACATTTACAAGTTACATAAAGAATTCAAACAGAATAAATAACTAAAAAAAATTACAATTATTATTTCAATAAAAAAAGAACAGCAAGTATTTAAATTAGAATTTACTTAGAAGCAAAATTAGCTCAGGATATGCAATTCATGTTAAATCATGAATGAAGTATTAATAAATCATAAAATTCTTCATTCACAATTTAACAACAGTATTGAATAGCACTTTGTCATATGCCTTTTCCAGATTGACAAAACTTAAATAGTGATCTTTGTTATATTCCCATGCTTTCACAACTATTTGTCATAAAGTGAAGATCTGATCCTGACAGCCTCTATTTGGCCTGAATCCAGCATGTTCTTCACCAAGCTTTTCTTCCACAATTCTTCTCAAACATTTCTCAAGTATATTTCATTAATCTTGCCAGGAACACTAAGTAGGGAAATACCGCTGTAATTCTCACATTCAGTTTTATTTCCCTTTTTATATATGGGTACTATGAGAGCTCTACTCCAATCATCGGGAATTTGCCCCTCTGTCCGGGTCTTTTGAACTATGCACTGCAGCCACCATAAGACTTATACTTCAGCATTTCTGGTCGAATATCATCTACTTCTGCTGCCTTTCCACATTTCAAGCCTTTGATGGCTTTTTCTACTTCAAGTATGGATATGTATTCCTGACTGTGTGCCTGTTGAGTGTTTTATTTATCACTGCTTGTTTTATTTAGTGATTTTTCGAAGTAGTTACTCCATACTTCAAGGATATCTTTTTCTCCCGTTTTCATGTCACCTTTATCATCTCTAACTCCTTTTACAGCACTCTTTCCTCCATTTCTAAGTTTCTTCAACAACCTCCAGAATATTTTGCCACCTTCTTGATATTTATTTTCTATGTTCTTAACAAAGTTCTCACATGACTTTTGTTTAGCTAGTTTTACACAGTGTTTCGCTATCTTACATTTGTCTCTGTATTCTCTAAGAGCACAAGCTGACTTATTTGCCAGGAACTTTTGATATGCTTTCTTCTTTTCCTTTACTGCCTCTTTAACTTTCTGTGTCCACTTTGGAGTTCTGATTTTTCTATCCTTGCAGACAACCTTACCACATGCCTCTCTGGCTGAATCAATCAGGGTTTTCTTCAAGGCTTGCCACTGAATCTCCGCGGTTCGGTTCCTGTTCTCAAACTCTTTCATTTTTTCTTCAATAAGCTTTGTGTATTTTAGTCTATAGTTCACATCTGAGAGTTGCTCAACTTTTATTTGCTTTAAAACTTTCTTACTTATTCTTTTCAATATGAAATTCAGTTTTATCCTGCTCAAGACTAAATAGTGGTCACTTCCAATTTCAAATCCTCTGTACACTCTGTTGTCCTGCACCAGGGAGAAAACATCACTATCAACAATGACATAGTCAATGAGATTTTTCTTATTCCTTGCCTCTTCTCTCAATGTGAATTTGTGCACATTTTTATGTTGGAACATGGTGTTAGTAATAACCAGTCCATGTCCTGAGCAGAAATCCAACAGGTATTTGCCATTATTATTAGCTTTGCTCTTTACTCCAAATTTTGCCAAAACATTTTTGTATGTCTGACAATCATTTCCTACTCTGCTATTTAGATCCCCAACAAGGACCAACTTTTCCTTTTTCATTGTGTCACATGCTTTTTCTAAAGCATCAAAAAATTCCTCCACTTCTACCTTAATAGAACCTTCTGTGGGACCATAGGCACAAATAAGTCTCATTGTCCAATTCCCCATTCTCATATTTTCCCACATTACTCTACTTGAGACTGACTGCCATTCAAGAAGATTAGCCTCGTATTTTGTGTTGAATACTATGGCTACTCCTTCTTTTCCTTGATTGTCATTGCCTGAATATAACGTTTTGTATTTATTGCTCAGAAAGATCTCACCAGTTTTGGTCTTTTTTGTTTCAGTCACCCGTATTACGTCAATCTAGTACTTATCCTCAGCTAGCTCCATTTCTTTGCCATTCAGGCTTCTTATGTTGATAGTACTGATCTTTAACTCTGGTGATGTTGAGTTGGGGTGTGCTTTCAGATTTGTTCCAGTAGCTGACTTTTCGCTGTTCGCCCCGGTTCCCTGGCGAAAACAACAGGGGCCTTGTGTAACCGGGCAACATCCCAGCCGGCATGAAATTTTGTCATGTTGTATATTGATTTAAGCCAATAAGAATACAATTTGGTTGGCTAAATTCCAAATTGCCAGTCCATCCTCGTTCGTTCAGTATCCAGGTAGATACCCATGCTTCAGTCAATTGCTGCACACAATAAGTTATGTTTGTCTACCAACCCTCTCAGACAAAGGTGATCTCATTTCTGACAGAATGTCTTAGGACCACAGTTATGCAAGACAAGTTATGTGGGTTATTTTTCCACTGATTAAACACTCCAGATATCTCATCTTTTGAGAAACCAGTCATGTCTACTGTTTTCAAAATCATGTCTCCAGCCAGACGAATACCCACAATAAATCTTTTATCAATCCTGAAAGATCCTTTGTTTTTCTCATTGTAATCAACACTACTGATGATTACCGACAGCCGCATTCTTAAATAGTTGTCTAGAACATGGGTGATGCACATGACTGAGTATTTTACATATGTGCTGCATAAGTGACATTTATGTACATCTGCATAAAGGTTTCTAATTCAGTTTGATACTGGTAACAAAGGTGCCAATATGTGCATCTTTGTTACCACTCTCTGCACTATTTTTGGATTTCGATATCAATATCACCCTGCAAACCAAGAACAAATCTGAACACAGTATTTTGGGTATGGTCTGATCACGACTTTTATAAGGGAACCACCACCCTTCTACTATATGTAATCTTCCATCTCTGAATTACTGTGAACTGACATCCCATTTATCTGTCCATATCACAAGCATAATAGGCAGATTTCAAACTGCCTATTATGCTTCTAAGCTATAGGCAAACAGAACATCTTCCAACTATTCCTAATCTCATTTAATACAAGTAAATCAAATACAGAACCAAGTAGTGCCTCCTTTTGGATGATGTTCTTCCTTATACAACTCTGATATCCATTTCTCAGCAAGTCTTTTCTCAAGTTCACCAAGTATTAATATGTCAAATGCCATTGCAAAATTCAGAAATACCATGTACATCCCTTCTCATCTACTGCTACCATTCCCTTATTATAAAATGTAACCAGATTATTATCATTCAAAGAAGACTTCCTTAACAAATCCATGCTGGTCTTCATGATGAATTGTGTTCTCATCCACTCAATTCTGTATTTCACTCCTAACCAACACTTTCAAAACTTTTGCTATTCAGAAGTGTAAAGTCGGTCTTCACCTCCCACCCATGTAATGCCTCTACTGAAACATTCCCTTAAAATGAAAGGAAAAATTCCTTCTTCTATAATTACAGATAATTCCCATATAACTACAGGTCATTATCAATATTATCATTGAAATTTGAAATTAAAAAAAAAATAAGAATGGGAGAGTGTATACAGAACTTTAGGTGACATTCTTTATATACATAAAGCTTATTATTTTAGATATCTTCTGTTAACCTACTGATTTAAGAACTTCTGATTAAGATCTAATATATTTAATTAATTCATGCCGAAATAGAAAAACTACATAGATACAGAAATGAAATAAATAATTTACTAATTGTATTCGTTAATTACAACCTGACACACACACTCAGCAAAGACTAAAGTTAAAATGACCTCCAGAACAAGGACACATATATGGAGGATGATAGCTGCACACTCTGCAGCGATGTTCTGTGATTACTGCTGGTGGGCGGTGCACAAAATTTGTTGAATTAAACCATCATTTCTATCATAGTTCACTGGGTTCTGCAGCATATGAGCCAATTCTAAGATATCTTTCATTAAAAAAAAAAAAAAATCCATACACTTTAAAACCACTATACAGAACCTTCAATTGGAGGGAAATGATCACTTAGTGATATTTGATGAGATCTGTTTTCACTAATGTTACAGTGATGATACACTAGAGCTCCTTGCAAAATATTTCCCCCAGTAGATGATACTTACAAGGATGGTCTGAAAAGTTCTCAGCCTAACAATGTAAAAACGAATTTATAATTTCAAAATTATTTTTATTTTTTAACATAATCTCCCTTCAGGCTAATACATTTATTCCAGCGATGCTCCAATGCCATTATCCCATCCATGTGGTGGTTTTCAGTAAGATCTGCAAAATATCCCTCTACAGCTGTCAACACCTCTTGATTCGAAGAAAAACGCTGACCAGCGAGGAAGAGTTTTAGTTTTGGGAAGAGATAAAAGTCAGAGGGAACCAAATCTTGGGAATAGTGTGGATGTTCCAACAATTCATAGTGCAGATCCCTTAATTTTCCCATTGCCAAAACACCTTTGTGGGCAGGTGCATTGTCCTGATGAAAGATGATTTTTTTCTTCTGCAAACCAGGTCTTTTCTCACAAATATTTTCATCCAGTCTGGTTAAAAGATCACGATAATATTTCCCAGTTATTGTTTTACCCTTTTCAAGATAATTAATAAACAAAATGCCTTTAACATCCCAGAACACCGATGCCATAACCTTTGCTGCTGATGGAACCAACTTTGTCTTCTTTGGCGTTGAACAACTGGCTTCTGTCCACTGTTTCGACTACTGTTTGGATTCTGGTGTGTAATGGTAAATCCAAGTCTCATCCATAGTAATAAATCGATGCACAAAATCAGTTTTATTCTTGTTAAAATGCTTCAGGCACTGTTCAGAGATTTTCATGTGAGTGCATTTTTGATCTACTGTGAGCAAGTGGACACCCATCTTGCGCAAAACTTTTTCATTTGAAATTCTTCATGCAAAATATATCCTACACATTCTTTTGAAATGCCTATAGTCTCAGCAATTTCACGCTCTTGGACTTTGACAAGATATGATATCATCCAATACCATATCGTGCACGTGATCAATGATTTCTGGTGTTGTTGGACATCCTTCATGTGGATCATCTTCAAGGCTGGTACGGCCACATTTAAACTCGGCAGCCCATTTCTCAATTGTCGAAAACGAAGGAGAAGAGTGCCCATAAACTTATATGAACTTTGAATGAATTTCTTTCGGCATTAAACTTTCTTTTACAAAGAATTTTATAATCGCACGATACTCAAGACAGCTGTATAAAACAAACTACTTGATAGAATGACTTGCAATTTCACATGGATGCTTATGACAGATGTACCAACTTAGGAAAAAAAATCTTGCCGATTGTGTTGCCATTTATGGTCGAGGCAGAGAACTTTTCAGACCACCCTCATACATGCCACTTCACATCACCATCCTGCCACAGAAACTTGAAATTTTCAAAACGTTAGTATCCAGAGTAGAGTAAATTTTGTTCTCAGGATCTGCACTGCATCTGGAACAACAGGCTCTACTTATACTTTCTAATTACAACAAAAGAACTCTTAATAAATTCCTTATAAAGACCCCCCCATGCCAACCATACTATATATGCACACATCACATTCCTTACCCTACATTAAAGACACAACCGATAAACTGGGTTTGCACTTGAAACAACACAAAATTAGAACAGTGTACAAAGCTCAGGACAGTCTCTGCTTTCCTCAGACAAATTAAAAACTATCAGAAGCATCTCTCCTTCCTAGGTGTCTACAGTATTTACTGTCAATGTGGAATCCAGTACTTTGGAGAGACCACTGTGAAGAAAAGAACAAACATATTCCATATGGGCAACCAAAAAGCAGACTAGCACAACATGTCTTGGATGAAGGCCATTTCAGTTGAAAAAAAGTAAAACAACTACACACAGATCCCAGTGAACTGTAATAGAAATGATGGTTTAATGCAACATAAATTTTGGTGCACTGCCCTATCCACCCATCAATAGTAATCACAGAACATCACAGCAGAGAGTGCTGGTCTCATCCTCCTTGCACATGACTGTCCTTGTTCTGAAATAAATTCATTTTAACTTTAGTCTTCATTGAATGTGTGTCTTCAAAGTGTATTTAATAATATTAGCATGAGCTGCAAAATATCTAGCTATAAATATTTAATTTAGTCCATAAATTATTTCTTTCATTCCTGCATCTACATACTTTTTTTTCCCCAAAAATGTCAACATGAATCACTATAACTAGAAATATTGTGAATTGAATATGGAAATATTGTGATGTACTCTTGATATCTTAAAGATTATTACCTGCAATGAACGTTTGTGTTTCTATGTAGCCAATTTCATCAAAATTTATGACGTTTAGTTAAGCTAACAATAAGGATAAGGACATACAGAGAGAAAGACATAACCACATAATGTATTGTGCTAGTTCTCTATGAGGAACACCCAATTAAGTGAAGAGATAATGAAAATAAATTTTTCTTTACTACTACTTCTGCAGCTTTTCCCACTTAAGTAGGGTCGCTGTTTGTGGTAAGCCTCCTCCACAACCTCCTATCTTGGGCTGTAGCCACATCCAAGTTCTTC
This sequence comes from Typopeltis vanoorti, assembly GCF_054136105.1. Lineage (NCBI taxonomy): Eukaryota > Metazoa > Arthropoda > Arachnida > Uropygi > Thelyphonidae > Typopeltis > Typopeltis vanoorti. The sequence goes on from NC_143553.1 coordinate 60,906,846, forward strand.
ATCCTCAAGTCCTCCTCCACCATCTCTTCTTCGGCCATCCATGTTTCCTCCTCCCCTGCACATCCATCAGTATGACCTTTCTTCCCACATACTCTTCCTCCCTCCTCATCACATGACCAAACTATCTCAATCTCGCCTCCTGTATCTTTGCTCCTAAGTTCATAACTTTCACCATTCCCCTTACATAGTTATTTCTCAGACGATCCTTTCTGGTCACACCGCACATCCACCTAAGCATTCTCATCTCCGCTACCTCAATCCTGCTGATGTTATTTTTCCTCAGAGCCACAGTATCCATGGCATACATCATAGCTGGTCTCACTACTGTCCTGTAGATTTTGCCTTTAAGATTGATCGGCATCCTCTTATTGCATAGCACTCCAGCCATCTCTCTCTCCAGTTCTTCCATCCTGCTTGTATCCTGCATCCCACTTCCTTCTCAGCCCCACCATCCTCTTTCATTGTTGAACCTAAGTATCTAAGTCACTGACCTTCCTGATGACATCTCCTTCCAGCTCTAGATCTGTCTCCTGGTTGCCATCCACATTGCAACACATATACTCTGTCTTACTTCTGCTCAGTCTCATACCTCTCTCTTCCAGTACTTTCCTCGAACTTTCCGGTTTAGGTGCCACTTCTTCTCTTGATTCTGCACACAGCACAATGTCATCTGCATACAACATAGTCCAAGGTGCGTCTTCTCTCACCTCCTCCATCACCACCTCCATCACAATATTAAACAGGAACGGACTTAATGCTGACCCTTGATGCAAGTCAACTGTCACTGGAAAACTTTCTGTCTCTCCCAGGCAGGTTCGAACTCTTGTCTTCACATTTTTATACATCTCCTGCACCAACCTGACATATTTCTCTGGTACCTTCTTCTCTCTCAAACACCTCTAGACTTCTTGCCTTGGCATTCTATCATACACTTTCTCCAGATCAATAAAAACCAGGTGTAGCTCCCGTTACTTCTCTCGAAACTTTTACATCATCTGTCGTAACCCAAAGATAGCATCTGTTGTTGATCGACCAGGCATGAAGCCAAATTGCTCCTTGCAATCTCCACCTCCTTCCTCAGTCTTCCATCAAGAACCCTCTCTAGGAGCTTCATTGTGTGGGACATCAACTTTATTCCTCTGTAATTCTTACAGTCTTAGGCATCTCCTTTACTCTTGTAGATGGGGACAAGAGTACTTTCCTTCCATTCCTCAGGTATATTTTCCCGTTGACAAACTTTTATGAACAGGTCCCATAGCAGGTCAATTCCCACTTCCGCTAGTGCCTTCCATGCCTCCACTGGGATCCTGTCAGGGCCTACCGATTTTCTGTTCTTCACCCTCTTCATCATCTATAATGTTTCATAGATTTTTTTCTCCCTTAAATAAAAACAAAAATGATAGTCTCAGAGCCAAAATGAATTTAGGCTAAACAGGACTCTGCTAAACTAATCATTGTAAATGTTATATATGTTCAGAGCAATACAAGAGTAAATAATATAGCATTTCATGGTGTAAATAAATCCACAGAAAATAAACTAGAAACAGAAGATGCTTTAGTAATTAAACAAATTTCAAGAAACAAAACATACTTATAAATAAAAAGACAACTTTCATTTCACGATTTCTAGAGTACTAACTATATAGGCTCTTGTGTAAGTTGCTAAAGGGAAAGTGAAGGATTCATATAATAAATAACAGACATTCTTACTCAACTGCTTCTGCTTTACTATTTTCCAAAGTGTTCAGCAAAACGCTGGGTTTCATGAGCTGTTTTTCAGTTAAACCTTTTAAAATCCCATGGTCACCATGTTCATCAAGATTTTCTGGTGGACAAAGTATTCCACAAATTTTACATACATATCTTTCATCAAGTGGAAGATTTAAGAACTTTTTCAGTCTTACATAACACTGTTGAGAAGAAAATGGGGGTCTTTTATCCTCTATCAATTTTGCCCAAGCATGTTGTCTAGAATCTGACAACTTGTCATTAGCCCACAGGAAAAAGCTACAAGCTTTTCTGTCTCTGCATGCTGAACAGGCATAAAATTGTCTTCCACTTTTTTTGCCATCACTTTGGTATCTTTCAAATAAAAGAGTTGGACCTGAAAGCAATGAAATTATAAAATAAAGTAAATCAGATAAATCATAAAAATATTTATTATATTAAAAAAATAAAGTTTCTATTAGCATTGTGAAATAAAAATAAACTACTACTACTCTGAGCATTATTGCAGATTATGTACAACCAATTAGTATGTAATCTACTGACCATGATCTACATAACAATATAAAGACAAACCCCTGCTAATGAAAATTTGGGTAAGGCAAATTATTCTGAAAGAGCTATAGAAAAAAATTCGAGTTATCAAAATTTATTTTGATAACTTTTAACAATGGTCTTTCACAAGACATAAAACAAGCAAAGACAGAATATTAGCAGAAAACTAGAGGAATGCAAACAGGAATCAATACATAAGATAGAAAAAGCCATCAAAAACTTGAAATCTAGAAAGGCAGCTGGAGTAAATGATATTCGACCAGAAATGTTCAAATATAGAGATATGTTTTGGAGCGGATATACTGTGCATTTCAGAGGGCCTGGTCAGATGGTCGAATTCCAGATGACTGGAGCAGAGTTCTCATGCACCTCGAAATCAAAAAATTAGAATAATCAAAGAAAATGTGATGAATGATTTGCAATCTTAATTTATTGTATAGAAAATAATTATTACCAAATATGAATTAGCATAATCTAAATCTATGTACTTTGTAGATTATATAACCATGTAAACACATAAAAATGTAATATAAATTATAAGAAAACTGTTATTTGAAAATATTCACAAAATTACAATAATTTTTAATGTGGTTCAAAATATTAGAATATTCCAAATTTTTCTGATTGCTTTTGAGAGAGCATAGAAATAGCATATATTTCAGTAGCTGTGGGACTGATTTGTGTGTGTGTGTGTGTGTGTGTGAGGAATCATTTGCGCGTGGATTTCAGTTAATCATTTGCTAAACATGGGTTGAACAAGTGACATATCAGAAGCTAAGAAGTTTTGTATGGTGTCTCTACACAAAGAAGGCCGAACTCAACAGTTTATAGCTAAGGAATTGAAATGTTCTCAAGCAAGCATTTGAGTAGAGTAGTGAGACAACATTTTAATAACCAGAATTTTCAAAATACTCGCTGCAAAAGCAGTCGAAAGGTAATAACTACATCAAGAGATGAGCAGAGATGGAAGAATATAATGAAGAAAAACTGCTAAAAAAGTGTAAGGTATTTTCACATGAGATCGAAAGAACTAGGTGTGAATGTGTCTAAATCTAAGATGTTCAAACAGCTTCACAAACTGGGCTTTAAATCACATGTGTGAAGCTGCTTATGACTTCCAAGCAAAAGGCAGCTAGAGTGCAATGGTGTGAGCAAAGACTGTTGTGGAGTCAAGAGGACTGGAAAAAGGTACTACTCTTAAGTGATGAAAGTACATTTTGTGCGTGTCCCATGGTCATCAAGGGATATGTGTTTGGCATCTTAAGCAAGAAGCATCTGATAAAGAAGGCATGAAACGTTTGGTGAAATTTGCAACCTGTCATGATATGGGCTTTTATGACCACAGAGGATCCAGGTGGGCTGTGTATTGTGTACGAAAGAGTTAATTCCAAAGTGTACCAAGAAATTCTTGAGCACTTAATGTTACTGGCATTGGAAGATTTATGTGATGGTGATTTCCTTTTTCAGCAAGATTCAGCTTCTTATCACACTTCCAAGACCACTACTAGAAAGACTCAAAGAAAGGCAAATCAATGTAATTCCTTGGCTGGCAAACTCACTAGATTTAAACCCCACTGAGAATTTGTGTGGAATTAGGAACAAACGTCTCTAAGTTGTCCCAAGAGACAAAAATTAACTTGTTTCTAGTCTGCAGACCATATGGACATGTTTTGATGAAAAAGATTGTGAACCGCTAGTAAATAATATTTGTGAATGGTCATAAAAGCTAAGAGGGATGCAACAAAGTATTAATTATCATTGTATAATTTTTGTGCATTTATTTTCACATTATTCTAATATTTTGAACCACGTTAAAAATTATTCTAATTTTGTGAATGTTTTCAAATAATAGTTTCCTTATCATTTAAATTACCTTTTTATGTGTTTACATGGTTATATAATCTACAAAGTACATAGACTGCTAAAGATAAAATGAAGAACAATCTGGGTTCAGGCCAAACTGATGTTATCAAGATCAGATTTTCAACAACAAATAGTGGAGAAATCATGGTATATGACAAGCATCTATACTTAAGTTCTGAAGACGTTTAGAAAAGGCATTACAAGGTGCAGAGAGAAAAGTTTTTCAAAACGCTTCAGTTATATGGAATAAATAGAATTATACAGTCCGTATTTAAGTTATAAGTCAGCAGTTACAATTGAAGGAAATACTGGAAGATGGTTTAATGTAAAATCTAGTAAGACAAGAATGCATATTATCTGCACTCTTTCATAATCTATATGGATTGCAATATAAAGGGAAGCAGCTTGATCTTGATATTATAATTGGAGATAAATCTTAGCTCTTTGCTTTATGCAGATACCTTGTACCTATGCCTCTCCAAGATGCAAAGAATCCTTGAGAGTTGCACTGGATCTGTAACTCTCCAGGATTCTCTAACTAAACTGAATAACAGCTATAACAAATATAGCATGAAAAATAGGCAATAAAAAGATCACAATTATGAAAATAGGCAGAAACACAGAAAACTTCAGTTGCATTCTCAATGGAGAACCTATAGAACAAAAAAAAAAAAAAAAAAAAAAAAAAAAAAAAGTTTTAGTCATTTAGGCACAGGATGGTAAATTAAATTTCAGAATAGCCAACAGAATAAGCAAATTTTGTATGGGGAGCCAGTTGAATAAATTTATATGGAATGAGAGAGTTTTAAGTTATGGATTTGAGAGTTCTAAAAAAAAAAGGAGTGTGAACAGATGGCATCAATAGCAGAATCATATTAAAAATGAAGGTATTAGGAAGGAACTTGATAGCACTCAAGAATGTGAGTAGGGCTCATCTAAGGTGGTATAATCACTTAAACAGAATGAGAGAGGAAAAGTTTGCAAAACAGGTGTATGATGCCAAGATGGAAGGAAAAAGACCAAAAGAAAGCCCACGATCTAGATTGATTGATTCAGTTAGAAGTGCCTTAGAAGACCAAAATGTTAGATATGACAATATTGGAGTGCTGACATGTAATAGCTAATTTGGAGGTAAATTGCTGATAGGAGACGAATATGAACGTAAATTTAATCATTTTGTACTGCTATAGTAGTCTGCACACCCCTTGAGGATATACATCAGGAAACTGATAATGTTAATGAAATAGAATAGAAAATATCGCAGCTGATCTCACAGAGTAAACATGCTTCAATTTAATTTTATAAAAGGTTCAAATCTAACTATAAAACATAAATGGAAGCAGGGCGAATTCTCCATGCTTGCTGTGCAAGCTCATTACTTGAGAAAGAAGTAATATTTATTTGTTAATAAATGCATGCATTTATAAGCATTCCATTTAGGCTTTTATTTTTGTAGACGGAAGACATCTTAAGCTTGCGCGGCAATAAATGAGCTTTGCGTTGTGTATTGAAGGCCGATGCTTGCTCGTCTAGCCAAAGATACTTTGGCTTGCTCGGTTGTGTGAGCTTCCAGGTCCTCGCTACAGCACTGTGATTTCGTGTGCACCCATAGCCATTTCCGCTCCCTTCACATAGTCTTAAACACACGCCATACACAGTGAAAGTAGCTCTAGCCAGTGAGCTTTAGCCAGCCTTTATAAGTGTGCGTGTTGCTTGGGAAAATTAAGTTACAACCAACTTTTTATGACAATGTTATTGACCAGTTCACAAAGAAGAACCATAGGGTAGAATTTGTATTCAACTAAATTGAAAAAGATAGAATATTAATAGTAAAATAAATGTTGTATTTGTATAATTAAATGTACATAAATTTCTAAATATATAGTTTTAAATGATCAGTCATTCATTATTCCGCTAATCAGACTTCAATCACACCTCCCACTCCCTGAATGATAACAAGAGCAAGCGTGAATTTCAAGACCAGCATTCGCCCCTGAATGGAAGCCACACTTAAAATTAATATTATTATTTCTTTCATTTTTTTTTGCATTCACACCAGCAGGTGTAAACATGTATTTAAATAATCATGAAATCATGTTTGATATTAGTTTTTGTTTTTACTTTATTATGTGTAGTAAGGGTATGTACTGTTTGGTAAAACTTGTTTAACACACACACACACACACACACACACACACACAGTCCTGTTCTATTCATACATAAACACAAGGAAATAAGAAAATATTTATTTAGAGTCATATTTCAGCCTGGATATTACAGGCTATCATCATTGGCAATGTTAGTTAATTACAAGGCAGAACACAAACAATGGATTGATTTGAAACAGTGAGAACTGCATGATGTTATACATAAAACAATACAAAAGTATAAATGAGGAAACATTCCATTATTAGTTATTAACTGTATTAATAAAAACTTTAGTGATGCATGATTAGTAAAAAACTCTCTCATATCTTAGTGAAAAGCAGTTTTTCAGATTTAAGTTCAGATGGTGAAGTAAAACTTCTGTGTTTTCTTTGAATGGAAGTTCAAATTTATAGCAACATAGATGAAGTAAGCATGTTTCAGACCATACGATATTCAGGTCTGTATATTTATTGCATGATGTGCCAAGCCAGATTTCTCAGATTTCCTGTCTGATGTAAGAGTGGTGTTCTCTTTTCCACTGAGCATTCATTTAATCTGAAGTAAGAATGATGACAGTCAAAAGGACTTGGTAGATGTTAGGAAGAGTCAGAGGGGAGCATTTATCTTTGAAAGACAGAAACCATAATAATAATTTGTTGACAGGAAGAAAAGTAACCACTAAACTCTATTTCTTAAGAATTCTGGAAATTGGTTCTAAGATGCAAGAAATGTATGGGATAGAGACTCAACATATTGTTTCCTTGCTATTCTGAGTTAGGAATACAGGAATCAAAAAGACTGGGTGGTTCTTTCTGAGAAGCTACTGATTGCTGTATTACTAGCTCAAAAATTAATATAGTTAATTAATAACTAATAATACAATGTAATAATACAAAAAAAAAGATTGTTTTGGAAACAACTTTGATTAATTGAAAGGCTACACTTACATACTCTGGACTTTTCTGGGGAGTGGGGAGATGAAAATTTCTTTGAATAAATAAATCATTGATCAGCAATGCTGCTAATCAATTGCAGCTTAAGGTTTCTACAATTAACGTCACTATCTTCAAGCACATAATGGAGAACTCAGAAATGCAGACAACCTTGAAATGGCAAAATGCTGGATGGAGTCTTTCGCCACACAAAAAAAGTAACTGAGATTTATGAGTCACAAGATTCAAATTTTGAGTGCACTAGAAAATTTGAAAAGTGCTAGGAAAAAAAAACGATTGCTTTGGACAACTCTGATTAAAGGCTATACTTTCATAATGTGGACTTTTCTGGCTGGGGGGGGATAATTTCTTTAAATAAATAAATCATTGTTTAAGCATACACTATTGCTTTGTTAACCTTTATTTTTTTATGTGGCACAAAAGATTTATGCAAACCTTTTGTGCATTCATACTGTGCATAGTACATTTATACTGTGGATATGAGGGAAGGTGGTTTAATAAAGGACGATGAAATCATCTCCCAGCTAAAACATTAGCTATGGTCAAATGCTGTTGTTGAGAACATAACCTCTGTTTTTAACATTACACTTAAGGGAAATAAATTCCCACTTGACCATTGTGTGCTAGGAATGAATTAACTCAAAACCCGGAACTACCTGTATGTGTGTACTGGGTCACATCGTGAGATATATTTCTTATTGTGGGTCATGGTTAATAAAGTTTGAAAAACACTGCTTTAGCATGCTATCAAGAAATTTATGAAGAGAAGAAAGACGTCACTGTTCAGTTGCCTATTGATAATTTCCAAAGGAAGGTCAAACAGCCAAAATACTTTATTTTTATTTTCTCATACCATTTATACTAAATTATTGAAATTAATTTGTGTGTGCTTCTGCTAATGAAACTAACAGAAATAACCTTTAAAACATGTTAATGTACTACTGCATAAACACATTGTAAATGCACAGCAACAGTGTCATAAACAGGTGAGGTGGTTTAAATGTTGTCTGGTTTCCAAGAGATGAAGATATATCAGAGGGATCTAGAGAAGGTTCTGTTTCAGTTCTATGGAATGCCAGATATGAGGAAAGACTGAAGTAATGCAAGTTTCAGAGCAGTGTGAATAGAAGATGAGGGGATATGACAGACCTATATGTTGGTGGTTATTACCAGATTAAAGTGGAGGAGATTTTTAAGAGTAAAGGGAGACAGGGTAGAACAATAAGATATCCTTAAAAGCTATATAAGGATGATGTGAGAAAGGAGTAGCAATAGATTCTTTGCACATAGAGTAGCTGGTCAGTGCAGAAAGTGAATGGGTTTAGAGCATGGTTTGATGATATTTTTGCATCAGAGTGTGGACCTCCCATGAAGTCTCTCTTAACTCCATGGATATCTGATGTTAATAATAAGAATAAATCTTTGGTGTAAAAGTAGTATTATGTAAAGATATGTGGAATGTAACTCTTATGGAAGTTTGGCTGTCTGTATATTTACATGGAATCTGCAATTAAGCCACAAATGAACTATAAAAGGTACAAGGTGTGTGTGTGTGTGTGTGTGTGTGTGTGTGAGGGGGGGGGGGATCTGGAAAGTTCTGATAAACTTTCCAGATTAATAATATTTAAGTATATAATATTTAATATCTGATAAACTTTAATAATATTAAAGCAACTGATATAACCACAAGAAAGAACACACTAATAGCAGAGTTAAGAAAGTAACTAATGTCCTTATCATCATCAAATTCCTGACATGTACCCTCAAGATGTGCACAGGATATGATAGTACTACATGAAAAAAAATTACATTATTACTAACTTCCTACCTACAATTTTCCTCCAAATCAGTCTGTTACTTGTCAAGACTCCAACATTATCAGATCTTATATTTCTATCGTCTAAGGCACTTTGTACCGTATCAATCCACCTATATCTTGGTCTACCTCTGGGTCGTTTTGCTGCCAACCTGCTTGTTTTGCTATTGTTTCTTCGCCCATTCTGTTTAGGTGACCATACCACCTGACATTAGCTCTGCTAACGCATTCCTGGATGTTGACAATGTCAAGTTCTTTCCTAATATCCTCATTTTTAATATGATATTGCCATTGATGCTATCTGTTCATGCCTCTAATCTTTCTCAGGACACACTTATCTGCGGTCTCTAGTCTTTGGTCAAGTGTTTTACTTCTGACCCAGCTCTCAGAACCATAAGTTAAAACTGGTTTGAACACTCTCTTGTATACAGCTGATTTAGTGTTCCGACTAATTTCTCTCTTATTCCACATGATTTTATTCAATTGACTTCCCACCATACCAGCTTTGCTGATTCTGTTGTCTATTTCTATATTCAATTTACCATCTTCAATAAAACCATGCCTAAGTAGCTGAAATGTTTTACTTGTTCCACAGGTTCTCCATTCACAACACAGTTGACATTTTCAATGATTCTGCCTATTTTCATTGTCTTTGTTTTTTTATTGCTGACCGTCATACCATATCTATTACAATAGTTATTCAATTTAGTCAGAGAATCATGCAGACTTGTAGCAGATTTATTTAGAGGTATAACATCATCCACATAAAGCAAAGAGCTGATATTAATACCTCCAATTTTGATATCATGTTTAATACCACTTTCCTTCATAATGTGATCCATATATATAATGAATAACAGAGGGGATAATGTACATCCTTGTCTCACACCAGATTTAACATTAAACCATCTTCCTGTACTTCCTTCAATTCTAACTGCTTACAACTCAAATAAAGACTAAGTATCGCTTGATATAATGCCGCATTAACACCATATAACTGTAGTGTATTGAATAGCTTCTCTCTTGGCACCTTGTCATATGCCTTTTCCAAATCGACAAAACTTAAATACAGATCTTTATTATATTCCCAAATTTCTCGACTATTTGTCGTAAACTAGAGATCTGATACTGACAGCCTCTATTTGGTCTGAATCCAGCTTGTTCTTCACCAAGCTTTTCTTCCACAATTCTTCTCAACCGTTTCTCAAGTATACTTGCATAGATCTTGCCAGGACCACTCAGTAGGAAAATACCTCTGTAATTCTCACATTCAGTTTTATTTTCCTTTTTATATATGAGTACTATGAGAGCTCTACTCCAATCATCAGGAATTCATCCCTTTGTCCAGGCTTTCTGAACTATGCAGTGCAGTGCAGCCACTGTAAGACTCTTATACCACCATACTTCAGCATTTCTGGTCAAATATCATCTACTCCTGCTGCCTTTCCACATTTCAAGCCTTTGATGGCTTTTTCTACTTCAAGTATGGATATGTATTCCTGACTGCATGCCTGGTCAGTGTTTTTTACCATTGTGCTGTCATCACTGCTTGTTTCATTTAGCAGTTTTTCAAAGTAATTACTCCATACTTCAAGGATATCTTTTTCTCCCATTTTCATGTTACAGCACTCTTTCCTCCATTTCTAAGCTTCTTCAACAGCTTCCAGAATATTTTGCCACCTTCTTGATATTTATTTTCTATATTCTTGCCAAAGTCCTCCCATGATTTTTGTTTAGCTAGTTTTACACAGTGTTTAGTATTCTTGCATTTGTCTCTGTATTCTCTAAGAGCACAAGCTGACTTATTTGACAGGAACTTTTGATATGCTTTCTTCTTTTCCTTCACTGCCTCTTTAACTTCCTGTGTCCACCAGGGAGTTCTGATTTTTTTATCCTTGCAGACAACCTCACCACATGCCTCTCTGGCAGAATCAATCAATGTTTTATTCAGAGTTTGCCACTGAATCTCCAAGGTTTGATTCCTGTTCTCAAACTCTTTCATTTTTTTTCCCAATAATCTTTGTGTATTTTAGTCTACAGTTCACATTTGAGAGCTGCTCAACTTTTATTTGCTTTAAAACTTTCTTACATGTTATTCTTTTCAATATGAAATTCAATTTTATCCTGCTCAAGACTAAATAGTGGTCGCTTCCAATTTCAAATCCTCTGTACACTCTGGTGTCCTGCACCAGGGAGAAAACATCACTATCAACAATAACACAGTCAATGAGAGTTTTCTTATTCCTTGCCTCTTCTCTCCATGTGAATTTGTGCACATTTTTATGTTGGAATATGGTGTTAGTAATAACCAGTCCATGTCCTGAGCAGAAATCCAACAGATATTTGCCATTATTATTAGCTTTGCTCTTTTCTCCAAATTTTCCCAAAACATTTTTGTATGTCTGACAATCATGTCCTATTCTGCTATTTAGATCCCCCAACAAGGTCCACCTTTTCCTTTTTCATTGTGTCAGTTGCTTTTTCTAAAGCCTCAAAAAATTCCTCCACTTCTACCTTAGTAGAACCTTCTGTGGGACCATAGGCTCAAATAAGTCTCATTGTCCAGTTCCCCATTCGCATTTCATGTCTGACTGACTGCCATTCATGATTAGCCTCGTATTTTGTGTTGAATACTATGGCTACTCCTTCTTTTCCTTGATTGTCATTGCCTGAATATAACATTTTGTACTTATTGCTCAGAAAGATCTCACTAGTTTTTGTCTTTTTTGTTTCAGTCACTCCTATTATGTCGATCTGGTACTTATCTAATTCCTCGGCTAGCTCCATTTCTTTGCCATTCAGGCTTCTTATATTGATAGTACCGATCTTTAACTCTGGTGATGTTGAGTTGGGGTGTGTTTTCAGATTTGTTCCAGTAGCTGACTTTTCGCTGCTCGCCCTGGTTCCCTGGCAAAAACAACAGGGGCCTTGTTTAACTGGGCGAAGCCCCAGCCGGCATGAAATTTTGTCATGTTGTACCATCATTTTTTATTTTGGTTTAACCAATAAGGATACAATTTGGTCGGCTAAATTCCAAATTGCCAGCCCATCCTCGTTCGTTCAGTATACAAGTAGATATCCAACAGGGTGCACCACGAGAAGGTGAGGATTGGATATTAGGTCAGAAACCCTGGTTGGTTCTCCGCATTCCTTTAAAGGCTATGTGGAGGTCTCCTCTCAGTTATACAGCTTTGACCATTAAGCACCCCTTCCAGATTAATAATATTTAAGTATATAATATTTAATATCTGATGAACTTTAATAATATTAAAGCAACTGATATAATCACAAGAAAGAACACACTAATAGCAGAGTTAAGAAAGTAAGTTATGTTCTTATATCCTTGTATATTCTTTCTGGTGGTTATATCAGTTGCTTTAATATCATTTTTGTTCTAGGTGTTTATTAGAGCTTTCCAGACCCCCCCCCTGCCCTCATATATGAATCCAATATGTCATGGATGTATGAACTAAACTGAGCATGAACAATAAAACTATAGACGGTAAACTTTATTGTTATAAATACATGCATAAATCACAAATAAATGTTAAATAAAATTAAAGGCATTTTATTTTACATCTCATTTGAAACAAGCCTACATGCGACGAGTGCTTTTTTTTTTTTTTTTTGGATGGTGCCAATGGTATGGTATACCATCACCTTTATTAACAATGACACATGGATACATGGATGTGATGATTTTAACTTTTCCTGGTAGCAAAGAATGCATACCAGCATCTATTGTTTCATGAAAACTGTATGCAACTATCCTATCCTATTCTCTCGGTCATACAGCTGGTAGGGGTAGCTATATGCTACCATACTAAGGAGATGATTATGAGCATGGTGTTTTCTTGTTGCCTTCCTTTGTTCAAGGGACTGGTTTGCCTGTTTTGAGGGATTAAAAACATGAGTTACAAGGGGGGGGGAGGCCCTCCACCTTCATACAAGATCGGCTAACTCACGTTTAGTCGAAAGAGACCAGATAAAGACTACTCACATCACTGATGAGAATCCAACTCAGGTGTTTATGACCAAAGGGCTTCGTCTATACTGAGTGAGCTATGGAGGCTCCCTGCATGCAACTATATTATTACAGTGGTGCCTTGCAATTCGACAGTTGAATTTCAAGGCCAGCATATGCGCGTGCATGGAATTGTGCGATGTCATTTGTTATTTGTCATTTCTTGTTGGGCTGCATTGGTGTTTGCTTGTGTTTGTGCTAATTTTCAATTCTGCATTTTTCAGAAAGTAAAAATTTTGTGCATCTGCAGTTATTATTTTTTTGAGTGAAATTTAAGAATGATCCAAAGAGAATTGAACAGAGGAATAATTCAGGAAAGAAGCACACTTGGTTGAGCATAGAGAAGAAAGAAATTGTAAATAAAGTGCAGAAAGGTAGAACAATTACAGATGTAGCTCAAGAGTATGGCATTCCTAGGTCAACTGTGGCAACAGAGAGAGAAGATTATGGGTGCCAGGGTATCTGCTGATGTAATGAAGATTTCTGACAAGAATAGATCTTCAATCAATGAAGGGATGGAAAAAGCTGCTTATCACCTGGATTAGAGAAAGACAGATGAAGGGAGATCCAGTAACTCAGGCAATGATCTGTGAGAAGGCCACGTTAATTTTTGAAGAATTGCAGAAGAAAACTCCAGGATGTACCTCAGATCAAACTGAAGAATTCAAAGTGAGGCTGGTTTCACAGATTCCAAGGTAGAATAGCATCCACAGTGTTCTCAGACAGGGGGAAGCTGCTAGTGCAGATAAAGAGGCTGCAAAAAAGTTTGTGAAAAAAAATTTGAAGATTTATTCAGGAAGGAAGGCTACCTGCTACAGCAAATTTCTAACAGGGATGAAACTGGGTTATTTTGGAAGCGCTTGCCAAATTGAACTTACATCACGCAAGAAGAAGTGAAGCTCCCAGAACATAAGCCTATGAAGATAGACTTTCCTTGTTATTGGCAGCAAATGCAAGCAGAGACTTTAAATTAAAGCCACTTCTGGTCTACCACTACAGCAAATTTCTAACAGGGATGAAACTGGGTTATTTTGGAAGCGCTTGCCAAATTGAACTTACATCACGCAAGAAGAATTGAAGCTGCACGACATAAGCCTATGAAAGATAGGCTTACCTTGTTATTGGCAGCAAATGCAAGCAGAGACTTTAAACTAAAGCCACTTCTGGTCTACCACTCAGAAAATCCTCGGTGCTTTGGGAAGAAAATCATTAAGTCCAAACTGCCAGTGATGTGGATATCCAATGCAAAAGCCTGGGTAGACCAGCAATTTTTCAAAGATTGGATTTTTGAGGTGTTTGCCCCAAGCATGAAGAAGTTCCTCACTGAAAAATGTGCCTTTGAAAGCAATGGTGATCCTTGACAACAATGCTATTGCCCACCCTCAAGACTTAGAGGACATTCTTGAAATTGACTTTATCCAAGTCTGGTTCTTGCCTCCAAACACGATGTCACTGATCCAATCCATAGAGAAAGGTCAAGAAATGATTGCATGTTTTAAAAAACTTTGAAAAACTGCATGCAACCAAGGCTTTGTTCTCAAGGCTTTTCGAAGTGACTCACTCTTCTGACAAGACACTGAAGAACTTCTGGAAGACCAAGTTCAACATTCTACATGCCATTTCCTTTATTAAAACTGCCTAGGATGGAGGGACACAGAGAACCCTTGTGCATCGTGAGAGAAACTCATTCGTAATTTTTCTCAGGATGACAACAGTGCAGACCAAGCAGCTGGAGAATCAGAAGCAGCTGAAGCTATGCGAGAGATAATTTCAACGGCGAAGAATCTCAACATAGAAAAGGTTGATGAGGCTGATGTAGAAGAGCTTGTGGAGGATCATGATGACGAACTGACCGTGGAAGAACTCGGAGCACTAAGTGAACAGCAAACAAAGGAGAAAGAAAGAGGAATTTCACTTGAAGAAGAGGATGGCAGAGAAAAAGGACCGATGCCAACAGTTGCCATTAAAGAAGTTTTATTCCATTGGGAGAAGGTACAGTCTGTTTGTTTGGAATGGCACCCTAACACTGCTGATGTGAGTAGAATGACAGACTTGTTCAACAACACCATCATACATCACTTCAAAACCATCTTGAAAAAGAGGGAGAGACAGTCCACCCTTGATCAGTTCCTCATCCCTGTTCAAGCAAAGAGGAGACGAGAAGAGGTAGAACAGGATAAAGAAGACTCCCTTCCAGCATCTAAGGCTGGATAGATTGTATGCATTGTATATACAATAGTGTAGTTTGTAATTTAGTGTGTTATACAATAGTAAAATATGTAAAGTAAAGTAAATAGTATGGTGTATTTCTCTCCCACTCTCCTGTTAGGGGGAGTAGGATGAGTTCCGACAACGAATTAATCTATTTTCCATAGACTTATATGGGAAATATTGTTCCACAGTTCAGCGATGGATTAGTGCCAAATTGCGAGGCACCACTGTACTGACACCTCCACGGAATCCAAAGTCTCATCGAGGGAAGGCATCTACTCTACAGCTCTCCGTCTCCACCAACTATAGTGAACCTCATCATCTACAGCCCACCATCACCACTAGTATTTTCACAGACAATCACAAACATCCATGTCCACAGTGGGATTCGAACCTGTAGCCTTTTGGCTGGAGAACAGATACCCTAACCACTTGGTCAATCAGGCTGGCTATAAATATGCATTTATACTATCCCAGAGTTATCACTTAACTATACTGAAAACTTCAGCATCATCATTCCTATGTTTTTCATAGGAATAAGGGACACATCAGGAATCCAGAATCTTAAAGAAATACAACCTCTGCACAGCTTTCATGCCCCACTTGAAACCAGCTACTCTTATTCACTCCACTAAAGACCAACTCCCTACTCTGTTTCTCTGGTGCATATAGAATTATCTGTTCCTGCAAGTAGGCTACTATGGACAGACAGGAAGATCAGCCAACATCTGTATGGAAGAACACAAAAATATACATCTAAAATCATGATTATGGTCAACTGGGCCTTGCAGATGACTATGCTTTGGATACAGCTCACAGAATCAATTGGGAAAAAACCACTATGCTCCATCATGGTAAATTTAAAAGAGAAAGTCTTAAGAATCTATAGCTGATCTCAAAAAGCAACCAAATTTTTTAATTAAAGTGGTTGCATAAAACTTTCCATAATATGGGAAACACTAATACTTCAAGATACTAGTTTACCTCCTAAGCCATCAACAAGTACCCACAGAGGATATCCCAGTCTTTCATCCAAGTGTTTCACTTACTTTTGTGTTGCCTTGTGTGTGTGTGTGTGTGTGTGTGTGTGTGTGTGTGTGTGTGTGTGTGTGTGTGTGTGTGTGTGTGCACGCGCATTACAAGTCTCATATTGCATTCCCTAAAGATGTCTCTTGTGACTAAGAAAAATATTAGAAGAATTAAATATCATTTTTAATCCTTTCTCAGTGCTGTTTTACTCCATTAAACCTATAACATGAAATACATAAACAATGGACAGTTCTTTCATATAGTTGAATATATTTAAGTAACTTTTATAGCAATCTGCACAATAAATGTTAATGCATACCATGATACAACACTACAAAATATTAACAGTTATTTAAAAAAAAAAAAAATCTCTATAGCAACCAACAGAAACTCTGATAACTTTTCAATAGAGGTTGAATTTCCTGATAATCAAATTTTTAACTGATATTTCTGTTGTTTTCACAAACACTAGCATGTCATAAAACAGTTATATTATTAAATAACTATTGGTCAAGCATATTTCTGCAAAATTACTTTATTAAAAGTTATAAATGAATTTTATTAAAAATCAAAGTGCTTTTTGGCTTATGTGCTTTAGATTTATAATTATATTTTGCATAACTGGGGGAGAATATGTTGGGAAGAATTATAAGTAGCACTGCTGATGTTAATTCCCTTCAGGAAGATTTGAATAGACTTTTGACTTGGACAAAGGTTGTAGCTTTAATAATAATAAGTGCAAGGAATTGCATTTTGGAGTGCAGAAAGATAAGGCTGTTACTATATCGACGGTACCATACTGCAGGAAGTGGATGAGGTTAGAGATTTGGAAGTTTTTGGTTGACAGCAGATTGAAGTTTAGAGGGCATATTGCTAGTGATACAAAGGCTGTACATCAGTGCTACTATAATAAGAAGTACTTGAACATGTAGGGATAAGGAATTGGTTGTTTTACTGTATAAAACACTTGTCAAACCACACTTGGACTATTGTGCTCAAATCTGGTCACCTGATTTTCAGTGTGATGTGGAAACATTGTAGAGGGCCCACAGATTAGTGACTAAGACAATATCAGGACTTTGAAATGCTGGCTATGGAGAGAGGTTGAAGAAATGTAGATTGTAGAATTTAGTGGATAGAAGTAAAAGAAGTAATATGATAGAGACATTTAAGTTAGTGAGAGGATTTTATCGGATTAATCCAGATGAGATTAAAAAAGAGTAGAAGGCAAGAGGGGGAAAACCAGAAACTATTCCTGGAAGTTATGTAAGTGTGTATTGAAGAAGTTATGTAAGAGTGTAGTGAAAAAAAATTCTACCAAGGAGTATAATTTTTTTACATGGAGAATTGTCAGTGAATGGAACATATTACCATAATGTGTTGTTAATGCAAGGAGTATTAAGGATTTTAAGAGTCAGTATGATAAAGATGTCAGTTGAATGAACCTCTCATAATGAGTCTGCTGACTCCATGGAGGGTGCAATAATAATAATAATTCTGCAGCTAAAAATGGTACAAATAAAACTAAAAATAACAAAATTTAATAATAACAGAACTCATATTAAATTTCACAAAGTTCCATCCAGCAAGTGCTATGTTATTAGTACTGAATCATTTTTGAATAAAAATAATCTAAATAAAACCAAAATTAACCATAAGGGCATTTCTTGTTCTAAATCTCAAATTCTATCAAACTTTATACAGCCAGAATGAATACATTATTGCAATATATAATTCTGGCACATTTCTCTTTGATTCTCTGTAAATGGTCTGAGTGAAAGAAATATTTGAATGGTTCAATAAATATTAAAAGAATAGAGAGAAACAAATGAATCCAATAGGGGCTTAAGCATCTAAAAATGGCTTTAGTTTCAATTGTAATGATAAAAACAAAAAATGCTATTACAAAATGCACCTTTTATAACCAATGCGATGCAAGGTTCTTATTTTTTTTCTAATCTATATGTGCCTACGTACAAGGCCATAAATTTAAAGCAGAACCCAAAAGATTCATTGCTACACTTTGTCATTATAATATTTAGGGAACCAAATTCTTGAGTTTTCTTCTCAATAAACAACAGTAATATATTTGCATTTTACCCATTTCTTATCCCCCCCCAATAATTTCAATTAACTGTGAATTAAATATTTATAAACATTTAGGAATATAGTCTGCACAAAGTTGAGAGAACCACAACTGGCAGAGCACCAAGAAGAGTTAAAAGCCCCCCCCCCCCCCTCCAAAAAAAGAAAAAGTTAAAATACACTAAAAAATTTTCCAAAATACTTTTCCTAATTAAAATTCATTTTTTTATTTATGTTGTGTCGAGGCTTCTATTTCTATACCACTTATGAATTAGTGGTCACATAAGGTGAGAGTACCCTATAGCAGTGTTTCTCAACCTATGGGCTGCGACGATGGGACAGGTGGTCCACAAGAAGACTTAAATTAACCAAATAAATCTATATATTTTAATTATCCAAACAAAACAAATTAAAATTGAATAAGTAAAAATTAGTGACTTAAAAAATAAAATAAAAATAGTGGCAGAATGTTCATGGAACGAAGATTCCGCCACTATTTTAATTTGTAGCAGCAGAATGATGAGTAATAAAAGAGGGATTAAGTGAACAACAATATGGTTTTATGGCTTCCACTTTCCCTTGCTGTTTTGTCAGATTTGAAGTAAACATGTGTTGTCCACATGACCACATTTCAACCAATTGCTTGTTGTTTATTGATTTTTATTGTTAAAGGGTTTTCTCCTTCAACCAAGGATCAATATATCTTCAGAAGTGCTAAGTAATACTTGGACAAAAATGTGTTGTGAGTTAACCACAATATTTATATATTTTTAGGAAATCACGCAACTGAAAGATAAAAGCAAGCTGCCAGTTGAGTTGAAATGCTAACTCTCTTCAACCGAATTCCATATGTGAAACTGCCATAACAACATTCACTATATATATATTTCCAAGTTTTAACACGTTTACGAATTTTAACACCTTCGGTTGAACTTTATTGCAGCTTTGGGGCACACGAACTCACACACATCTAATTAATAACAAGTTTTTAGTTAGATACTGTGTTTGCCGGTACAAAATATGGTTTTGCTTGAGTCTAACTAGCATAGTTTCTGTATGAAAGGACGTGATTCAATAATTAGTGTCGTTTTTATCATCGCTGTCTCTAATTGCACTATTTGTTGAAAAATATATTACACACACTGCTGGTACCTTATTCACTGACATAATAAAAGTACTTGTTTTTCTTGCAATATGGTGGCTATTGGGGAGGGCATGTTGTTTACCGCGGGAGCAAATTACTACCCCCTGCTCTGAACGAGTTTCAGCTTTTATTCATTTGCGAGGTATATGCGAAACTTTTTAATTTCTTTTTTCGACGAGTAAAATCAGGGGTACGAGCTATATGCGAGGGCGAGTTATATTCGAGTAAGTATGGTATTTAAATTATGGATAAGTACATTGGTACCTTCTTTAAACGGAAAAATAGCTCGGATGACAGTGATAATACAAAACGAGTTTGTAATGACAGTTTGTGTGTAGTTTCTGAAGAGAAAGAGATCTGTAACGAATCCACAGAAACACAGAATTTCCATCAGTTGCAATGTGATAATATTAATATGCTGAATAAAAGGAAAGATTTGCTGACTTGCTGGACACTCGACAAGTAGATCTCATTCAAAGGTAAATATAATTGGTCATTTTGTAGGAACATTTTTCTGATTTGTGACCTTTCTCCCTTTACGGTAATTATGCTACATTATTATATTATTATTCAACAATTGTTTAGCTTTGAATGTGTATATAAATCAATATCAACAGTAGCCTGTTAAGAACGCATGATGAAAGGGACGGGGGAGGTTTGGAGCTTCCCTGGATAGTATTCAAAGGATAAATACAATTGGTTATTTTGTATAGGTCCCCGAAACTTATTAGTTTAGAATTTAACCACTGGAGAGTGTTTGTGTCCACCTCAAAACTCTGAAACAGAATTTGGAAACATATTTTCCGAATAACTTTTATAAGAAATTTCTGTGGGTTCACGATCCATTTCAGGCTTGCAGTTACGAAAAGGACCTTTCGTTATTGAAAAAAGAACAGCTAATTGAGCTTTCAAGTGACAGTGGGCTTAAAATGCAATTCCGTGATCGTGGTGTAGCTCAATTCTGGATCTCGCCTTCGGTGAGAAGTGAATTTCCCGAATTATCTGAAGTATCGAAAATCGTCATGCAGTTTTCTACAAGCTATCTTTGCGAGAAAGGATTTTCATCACTCCTTCAAATAAAAACAAAATACAGAATTCGTCTTAGTGAGCGTGCCGATCTTCAACTGAAGTTGACCAATATTGACCCAGATATCCAGCAATTCTGCAATGCCGAGAAACTCATCCATCTCATTAAAAGTAAATAATTATATCATATTATTTATTTGTTTAATAAAAATTAAAACTTTGTTCAATGATGATACTTTTTACTCGTTTACTTCCAAGTTAATTATGTTTCCATATACTGTATATTCAAAACATGCTTTTAGATTTGTGTTATAAATGGCACAGTTTTTTCCAAATGTTGGTAATCCCTGCATATATTTTTAAAAAAATTACATAACTGAGTGGTCCATAGAATTGTTTTAGGCATTTTAGTTGTCCTTAGGCTTAGAAAGGGTGAGAAACGCATTCCTATAGCTGTCAGAGCCAGGCCAGAGAGGATCAGGGGTATCATGTATTGGCAAATAATTGCAGATGCTCAGTCATAGGTCATGTGCGATACGCTCGTATTCTGTGCTATTTTGCATTGATTTTGTAGAAAAGCATGTCTTGAACTTTAAACTTCTTTCCATCTCTGAAGAGTAACCTTACCGTATGTAAATTCTTCAATAACATTGAAGTTAAAGTTAAATTTGTAAAAGATTTTATTTTGTTTTTTGTGCTTCAAATTATGGGTGAAAAAAGTATGCAGTGTTTTATTGAACTATTTCAATAAAACCAAAAAACCAAAAAAGGATGATTCAAATGTTAGTAGCAATGTTGGCGCTATTAATATTGTCAATACTGATTTGGATTCGGTGTCCCCAGTCGTAGGTCTGACAAAACCATCGAATTATCCAGAAGAAAGTACTTCCTTAGTTATTAATAATTTTCATGACATCGCATTTTTGTAAGAACAAACATTTAATTTTGACGATAATTTAGATATCGTGAAAAAGCTGTGGAAACCAGAACCAAATTTTAATTTTCCTGCAACCTGTGCTGCAATTCACAACCGAAGTTTTCAATACACATGGTTTGCAAAAATTTACATGGCTTGTGTACTCAAGTTGAAAATAGTGCATACTGTAAATATTGTGTGTTTTTTGCACCTGCTAATGTGGGAAAATCTAAATCTGAAGTACCTGGGCAGTTAGTTATGCAAGGTTATAATAATTGGAAGAAAGCCATTGAAAAATTTAATAATCATCAAAAAACAAAATGTCATATGACTGTTATGACTTACGAAAGGCTAAACAATATTCGAGATGGAAAATGTATTCCAATCAATCGACAAATTGATGTAGATAGTGCATCACAAGTTGCAGTTAATCGGAAACGATTAGAGCCAATTATAAAAACAGTAATTTTATGTGGTCGGCAAAATATACCCTTGAGAGGACATCATGATTATGGAGAATTTTCATTTGAACAGGAGCAAAACGCTACCTACATTAGCAGGAACATATAAAATCAAATTATAAATGCATGTAATGAAATCATTTTGAACCGTTTGGTCGAAAAAATTAATTCGGCAAAACGTTTTTCAATTCTTGATGATGAAACTTGTGACATTTCTACCACTGAACATCTTTCCTTGTGTGCCAGGTATATAGACGAAGAAAATGACAACAAAGTTAGTGAATAATTTTTAGAATTTGTTCCTGTAACAAGCATTACAGGAAAAAAACTTATCCAACAAAATATTAGAAAGCTTAAATAATTATGGCATCGATTTGTCATATTTACGTGGGAAAGGTTACGATGGTGCCGCATCAATGAGCGGAAAGTTTAATGGTGTCCAATCTCACACATCAGCTATATATCCACAAGCTTTATATGTTCATTGTGCATTGCATAGTTTGAATTTGGCAATTGGAAATGCTGTATCTGTGACTGAAATAAGAAATTGCATTGGCATAATTGAAAAGGTACACAATTTCTTCAATACCCCTAAGAGACAGGACGTCCTTGTCGACAACACTGATAAATATACACCGGATACTAAGAGACAGAAACTATGCCAAGTTTACCCGACTAGGTGGGTGGAATGCCATGAAGCCATCATGACTATGGTGGAATTATATGATGCAGTGATTCATAATCTTGAAACAATCATTTCTTGGGAAGACAGAGACTTGTCCTCTAACGCAAAACTTTTGAATAATTCATTGTGTGAATTTAGTTTTATATTTTTATTTAGCTTGCAAAAAATATTTTGCGTACACCTTACCATTGTCTAAAATAATGCAAAAATCTGACAGTGACCTCTTAATTGCCCTAAATTTTGTTGATGATGTTGTGGCTCAATTAAATACCATTTGTGAAACACCAGAGTCTACATTTAAAGATATTGATGATGAAGCATGTATAAAAGCCAATAATTTTAATATTGACATTAAAACGCCAAGAACTACATCAAAACAAACACTAAGGTCCAATGTTCCAGCCAATTCTGTAGAAGAGTATTTCAGGAGGATTATTTTCATTCCATTTATTGATCAAATATTGACTCAACTTGAGGATCGTTTCACTCAGCACAGCAACATTTTGAAAAAATTTTTTTCTCTTCTACCAAATGGAAAAGATGCTCCAACAGCAAGTGCAATGGAAGATTTTTGTCAGTTGTGTGAATTTTATGCTGGTGATTTGCCTTATACAAATCCAGCAATTTTGAACGCCGAATTCAAGTTGTGGTATAAGAAATTTGACAAATCGTTTACAATAGCTCCATGCAAAAATGCGTATGCAGTTTCAAAGTGTAACAAAATGATATATCCTAACATCTATAACTTATTAAAAACATTTGCAACGCTTCCTGTAACAACATGCGTCAGTGAAAGGTCATTTTCTAACTTATGCCTTTTAAAAACCTATTTAAGATCTACCACGACACAATCACGATTGAACGGACTGGCTTTGCTGCATATACACAGAGAGATTAATGTAACCACGACTGAAAAAATTCAAGAGTTTTGTAAAAAGAAAAGAAAACTGGATTTTATTCTTTAAATAAATTTTTATAATCACCTAATGAATTTTATTTAATGAATGAAATTTAACGAATTTTAGTTGAACAGATAAAAATATTTTTAATGCAAATTCACTGAATTAAAGATATTTTTATCCGTTCAACTCCCCCCCCCCCCCAAGATTAAATCCTGGGTGCACCACTGACAGATCATACCTCCTGATGACTTTACCAAGCACATAGTAGAAATGCATATGAGGAGAAAAGATAGCATATAATTTCAAACAGTAAAATTCCAAATATTTATAAATAAAATAAAAATCATTTCAGATTAAGCAATAAAAAGATGGATGGAATTAAATCTTTATATACATAATTTTTCTTCATTCCTTCAGACTGGGAGAAGACCTTCACAACTGTGAGAGGTGATCTTCTCCCAGTCTTCTTTGAGCAATCATATATACAGTTATGCATGTAGAGTGGCGGTGGACGTAAATGGTATCGTGTTCATCAAGTGTAGTTGGAGGATGAGTGGGGGAGGGGGGGGGGGCGATGGTGAATTATATGTAATGGAGCAGAGTGATTTCCCATGGTGAATCCTTGGAAGTGTCACATAATATCTGTTAACAGTGCTTTTGCTTTTAAAATTGTGTGTGACAACAATTGGTATTTTATCTTCTTTAAGACTGTTTTTAAGATGTACTTACTACCATTTTTAGATGTTTTGCAAAATGCATAAACATCTATTATATTATTTGACCATCTGAGTATGCACATAACTTGGATAGCATGTTAAGTGTTTTGTTATGGATCCAAGCTATAACTTGAATCCATATAACTCCACCCTAGCTGGATGAATTTTATTAAATTTTTGTCCAATCAGAAAAGAGTTATTTTCAAAATATTATCCAGAATTCAAAATTTTAGTTTATGTACCATATTCAGGTTCACTAAGGAACCTGAATATGGTACGCTTTATGTTTCAAAAACCATCTTTTCCAATATAATTTCCAGGCTTGCAAAAATTCATACAATTATCTTTGATCCAGAGTACTGTAATAATATGGTGATATGCCATTTTGGTACTTGCATATGAGAAATGTGACTTCTATAATCAAGATAGCTCCCATCTTGGTGAATCTAGTTCCGATTAATGATCCCAATAAAAGCAGAAATCAGTCTGGAATGTGACTGACCATAATGTGAAGCAAGTGTAATGTTCATTATGGTATACCACGAACAACTTGAAATGAAGTCAAAAACTCTATACAGAAGCAGGTCTGCCAAGTGCAACTTTTGTTTCTTTATGTCAAAGCAAAATATTAATCAAAACTAGAATTTCTTGTCAAGTATAATCTAGAAATTAATAACTTTGTATTTGTTTGATTATTTAATTTATATATTTATATAGCGTATGAAGACAGAATGGATGAGAGGTCAATACGGACAGGTAGGGCACCATCTTAACACGAATGACTTTTTTTTTTTTTTTTTTGGTACAGTGCAGGAGAGAACAAGGAGTTACTCTGGAAAGCGTGCAAGAGTGTGGTTAACCAGGGTGGTAGGACTAGATTTTTTTGCTTAGATGGTGGTGAATGGGTTGCCAGGGGCAGTTGCAAGGGTTTCTTCCGTGAATGAATTTAAGGAGATGTATGATGGGTATTGTGTGAATAATGGGTAATGTGTTAATATAGTTTCCAGTGATGAGTCTTCTGTTATAATAATAATGTAGTTATTTCTGTCTGGAAATTGTTCTCTGGCCGATTTTCCTGCAGGGTGAAAAAAAAAGTTTCTTGGAGGGAAAAACCTACTACACACCGTATAAGATCAGCTTATTCAACTTCAATTGAAAAAGCACATATAAAGATTCCTCTCATCACCACACGAATCAAATTTGGGTCTTTTCCAATCAAAGGTGCAATGACCTGTCATCCTTCCAATTATGCTATGGAGGCTCATATTTTTTTCACTGTCAATTCAAAACATTTGATGTCAGTCACTGCTTCCTACTGAATATTTTCAATAGCCAGGTGAACAACTTTGACTTAACATAAAACACAACCATAATCCTGTATGTAAAATCCTTGCTTAATTTATGAGCTGAAGAATAGTAAGACATATATACAGTAATACCTCGGCTAACGAGCGACTCTGCTAATGAAGATTTATTTCGCTGTTTTTCGGACTTGGCTAACGAATGTTTTAGTGTATGCGCGCGCTAACATAAAGCAGCAAACATGAACGGTCAGGCCATTCCAGGAGCTTATCTTTTCCATCTGTATGTGTGTGTGACAAAGAAATGAGCTGACCACATCACATAGAGGAGACCCATCAACCCGACTGAGTTGTTTACATTCAAGACAGTGAGAAGTGAGACACCTCATACCAGTGTCAGTATGGTGCACGCTCCGTGTGGCTGTGAATGCAAGAGGCAAGTGTGATGGCATTTATTCTTTACTTGGCTAAATTCTACTATGGGGGATTAATTTATAATTAGTAAATTCTATTCTTATCTAATTAAATAAATAATATGCTATATGTCATATTTCTATTATATTTTTCAGAAAAAAATTTTCTTGACAATGGGTCCAAAAAAAAAGTAAGCGACAAACCCAAGGGAAGCAAAAAGTTGCTCACAACTGAGCAAAAGAAAAATATAATTTCAGCATATGAAAGAGGAGTCAGAATTGTGGATTTAGCAGTCAAACATGGCATAGCATCATCATCAATAGCTACAATTTTGAAGGAGGAGGAGATTAAGGCAGCTTCAGTTGCAGCTGGTGTGAAGACCTTAGCCTCTCAATCTCAAAGAAGTTCTGTGAATGAAGAAATGGAAAAGTTTCTGATGATCTGGATAAATGAGAGTCAAATGGCTGGTGACACTATGACTCAAGAGATGATCTGCAGCAAAGCTAGAATGATTTATGAAAATTTGAAGAAAAATGTGGCAGGACACAGTACAGCAGAGGAAGAATTCAAAGGAAGCAGAGGATGGTTTGAGAAGTTCAAGAGGTCAGGGATCCATAGTGTAATTAGACATGGAGAAGGAGCCAGTGCAAATAAAGAGGAGACTGAGAAGTTTGTTAGAGAATTTCAGGAGTGGACCATCATTCATGGATACAAGCCAGAACAAGTGTTTAATTGTGACGAAACTGGGTTGTTCTGGAAGCAAATGCCCAAAAGAACTTTCATCACAAAAGAAGAGAAGTGTATCGCAGGATACAAACCTATGAAAGATAGAATAACTCTTTTATTTTGTGCTAATGCAAATTGTGATCTCAAAATTAAACCAATGTGTTTGTGTTTGGGCCCACGGTGAAAAAGTACCTGAGAGAAGAAAATGTGCCTGAAAAGGCTGTGCTTCTTCTGGACAATGCTCCAGGACATCCACCTGGCTTGGAAGAAGATTTGGAGGCAGAATTTAACTTCATCAAGATAAAATTTCTTCCTGCAAACACCACATCTATTTTGCAACCCATAGACCAATAGGTCATATCAAACTTTAAGAAATTATATACAAAACACATATTCCAAAGATGTTTTGATGCAACTTCATTTACCAGTCTGACTCTGAGGGAATTCTGGAAGGATCATTATCATATCCTTCATGCTATTCAAGTCTTGCCATGGCATGGGACGAAGTGTCTTAATGTTGACACTTAATGTTGCCTGAAAAAAGTTATGGCCAGACTGCTGCAAGATAAGAAGTGCTGTTTCCAGTGTTCAAGATGCTGCTGCTGGGGAACTTGCTGCTGAAAATGCTGACATTGTAGATAAGATAGTCTCCTTGGGCAAAGCATTACATTTGGAGTGTAAATGAAGAAGATGTAGAAGACTTAGTTGAAGAACACTCAAAAGATCTGACAACAGAAGATACTGAAGAGTTGAAAAAGCAACTGAATCAGGAAAGAGACAAGGAAGATAAAGAGTGCTCATCAGAGCAGGAGGAGGACAGCAATAAAAAGGGAAGAATGCCAACAGGTGACATTAAAAAAATGCTGCACTACTGGGAAGAGTTTCAGCCTTTGGCTACAAAGTGGCATCCCAACAAAGCTGAAATGTACAGACTTTGTGGCTTGGTTGAAGACAAGTGTCTGAATCACTTTAAAAGCATTCTGAAAAAAAGAGAAGTTCAATCAACTTTGGAACAGATTTTTTGACTTCTCCTTTAGCAAAGAGACAGAGGCCAGCTACTGAAGAAGAGGAGACTTACCTTGAAAAAAACTTTGAAAATTTGGAAGAATAGTAAAAACGTTGTGTAGATATTTTCAGTTTAATAAAGTGTATATAATAGTGCAAAGATCATCAGTTTTTCATTCTACTTTCCATTCTCCTTCATCTAATTGGGTGGCTGTTCATTTCAGCCTTTGGTGAGTTTTTGCCCTTTTATAGTGTGCTTTTTACTATTTTATAAAACTTATCTTTAAATAGTAGACAGCATCCAGAATGAATTAAACGATTTTCTATAGAAACCTACGGGAAATCACGTTTCGGCTAACGAATGTGATTCTGGAACGAGTTATCTTCGTTAGCCGAGGTATCACTGTATCAGCATTCTGTTGAAATTCTAGATAATCCATAGTGTTTTAAAAAGTATTATTCTAAAAGTCATAGTTGCTATGGAGGTTCATTCTTAAATGTCACATGAGACAAGAATATACATAGGTATCCAGAATGATGTCAAATTTTTTAAAATTAGAAACACTGAAAAATTCAAGAGACTGTGTTCTCGAAACAGCTCCTTTTCATAACATATCTTTCTGATTAAAAGAATAATATATTGGATCTTTGTAGTTATAGCTGCAGCAACTATGGCTATGAGAGAAGTGCATTATGCCTGTTAATTGCATGTTCTTCTAGAACACACTCTTGACACTGAATAAGTTACAGAGACTTAATATATTAGATATAACAGCACACTACTCTGGCATGCAACTTTTCATGAAACCGTCAGTCAATAGCTGTAGCTGTCTTTTGTGCAATCTAAATCTAGCTGTTGTTAAAAATATTTAAGATGGAATAAATTAAAAATTCTAAAATATTTGCTGTTACTTAATTAGTTCTGAGATAGTTATTAATTACTTAATCAGTAGTAAGCCAATAATTTTTATACAACGAATATGTATACCTTAAAAAGTGTCTAAATTTCAGTACTAAAACGTGTCTAGATAACAAAACTGCACGTACATATACTATACGCAACAAATATACATGGATTAAATATATACATATATACCATACAAAACAAATCTACATGGATTAAATATATGTACATATATATGTGTGTGTATGTACGTGTGAGTGCACGTACACCGAGGATTTGGGAGGGGGGGGGGAGAATTCCCCTGCGACATACTATTTTCTCCAATCCCAGGTTCAGGAAGTCGAGGGAAATGATTCCCTTCACAATGCTTTTATCAAAATACTCTACGAATAATATTAACTCCTTATGCACTTTGAGTGGAGGGTTGCTTGTGCACACGATAACAGATAATACTGAAGTCGACCAACTGTACGTAGAACCAATTAGTCACGACACAACAGGGTTACATGCTTACCATGCGGACAATTTGGATGATTTTCTTCTGTTCCTAAAATTACCTCGACACCGAACCCACTCATTCCGACACAAATCCACGTGCAACTCACATACACGTGTGTACACAACTTCTCTTGTT
The DNA here is from genome assembly GCF_054136105.1 of Typopeltis vanoorti. Lineage (NCBI taxonomy): Eukaryota > Metazoa > Arthropoda > Arachnida > Uropygi > Thelyphonidae > Typopeltis > Typopeltis vanoorti. The sequence goes on from NC_143553.1 coordinate 60,936,089, forward strand.
ACCATGCAATCACCATAAGATGGCGTAAGTAGTTTAAAGAGGGGAAAAATGTTTCGCTGCCAGAGAAAAGACCGTTTCTACTCGCAAAAGTAGCAGTACTTTTTTTTTTTTTTAAGATATTATTTCTGGAAAATTTTTCATGTTACTTACTCCTCTAAATTAATATTAATTTTTATGGGTATTTGCCTATTTTTCTTTAGGAGTATCCCTTTTTTTATTTTTTTATTTTTTTTCAGCTATGGAGATAGTCGATCTCCGGAATAGGCAAGTAGGGTTTTGGTATTGAAATATTATTATTATTATTATTATTATTATTATTATTATTATTATTATTATTAATTTTAACGGTGTCTCCATGGAGTCATCGCGGGAGACCCGACATAGACACACTAACCATTATTTACACAATACCTGTCATACCTCTCCTTAAATTCATTCACCGTTGAAGCATTCACAACCAGTTCTGGCAAAGCATTCCACCCATTCACAACCGTCCAAGTAAAAAATCTAGTCCTAACACCCTTGTTAACCACACTCTTGCACAATCTCCAGGGATGGCCCCTCGTTCTCTCACATCCTGCATTGGTCTTAAGAATATCATCAGTATCAATCCTGTAAAATCCCTTTAACAATTTAAATACCTCTATCATATCTCCTCTCCTACGTCTATCAGCTAGTTTTTGGAGCCCACAGATCATCAATCTATCCTCATAGGGAACATCCCACAGACCTGCAACAATCTTTGTAACCCGCCTCTGAATCCTCTCTACCACTTCCGCATCACCAAGAAATCCTGGCGACCAGATCTGTGCACAATAGTCCAAATGCGGCCTTATTAATACCTTATAGAGTGGAACAATAACTTCCCTATCCCTGCTTGTTAGTGTGTTCCTCAACAACCATGTAATTTGATGTGATGTTTTGGCAATCTTAGCAATATGCCCTTTAAACTTAAGTTCTCTGTCCACAATAACTCCCAAGTCTCTTGTCTCATCAACTTCCTGCAGTTCAGTTCTGTTAATATAGTAAACAGCATGCGATGTCATCCTCCTGAAGTGCATCACCTTACACTTAGCCACATTGAACTGACAGCCATTTAATTCAGTCCATAGCGTCAGCCTATTTAAGTCATCCTGTAAAATATCCACATCATTTGACTTGATTATCGCTCTTCCCAATTTTGCATCATCAGCAAACAAGTGGATATTTCCATTCAAGGTATTTCCAATATCATTGCTGTACAAATTAAACAATAAATATGCTCAATTGTTTTAATCAAATCAGACAGTTTAGCATTTTTCAATTATCTGGCTAGCACTTGACACTCAAAGCAAAATGCCATGCGCTTGACATATGACACGCATTACTGTCAATTCAAATTTTCTTCAATTTTGGTGGTGGCACTATGGTGGCTGTTGCTTCCATACCGCCAGGCTGCCCAGATTAAGCTGTTTTCAGTTCAACTCTAGTTGCCAATAAGAGAAACTTTTTTTCTAACCCTTTGATCAACCGGTTCGAGAGTTAGTCGATATTCGACAAGTACGTTTTCTTCTTCTGGAAACTCTGGTTTTTCATCTGGTAAATACAAGAAAACCGACCGTAGAACCGCACTATTTCAGATAATAAATACATTGCTTGGAAAGAAATCAACTGACACTATAGTGTGAGGAAAAACTGCCATTTCGTCCACCTTAATAAGATCTCGGTCGTTCTTTCGCTGTGATGATTGCAGCAATTCTATGGGGTACACTTTTCACGAGAGCAAGATAGCGATCGATGGGAATTTTTTGACCACTCTTCCTGTAGTCATGAAATTAGGTCCTGAATTGTTGTGGATGAGACGTCTCTTGACCTCAAGAGACGCTCCAGTTCATACCACATATATTCAATAGGGCTGAGATCAGAGCTCTGTGGAAGACAGTCAGGTGTTGTGACGTTCATGTCTACAAATCCCGCAGTTAAAGCAGCAGCCTTATGACATTGTCTTGCAGAAAGAGACAAAAGCCAGTTCCATAGAAATGCCACAAACTAGGAAACATTGTATGCCCCAGAATATTCAGATACCACTCAGAGTTCACTGTTCGTGGCACCTCAAACAAAGGTCTGATATCAAACCAGGAAAAACAGGACCATGCAATCACACCACCTCTGAATTTCATAGTTGAGGTTACGCACTCTGATAAGAGACGTTAGTAGTAGGGTGGCCACTAGTGACAAGATCAAGATAAGATAAGGATTCGTGATGTCGTTGTGTGATGAGATCATTGACATCATTGTGATGGAGGCGTGGAGTGACGTCATGAGATTGGAATGTTTGGAATTTTTCTGAGGAACATATGTATTTCTGGGGAACATATGTCTCTGTGATATCATATGATGTTTTGGTTTGTCTATGGAATTGTGGGCGATGTTTTTGAGATAAGATATCTCGGAATTTTCCCAGGGTGACACACATTCGTCATTGTTGTCACATTTTGTTTTTGGTTGTCTATAGATGGCTCTACTAATTTTCCAATACATTTTGGGGTATTTCTTTCCTATTAAAGGGTGGGAATTCTTACAGTAGAGTCGTGATGGCGGCAGTGATTAGGCTTTTCTGAATAATTTAATTATATGCTGGTGTCCTTCAAACACACACACACACACACACACACACACACACACACACTAGACATGAAAAGTCGCTAATGTATCCAAGTTGATACTCTAATATGTACCTATGATTATTCTTATGAGAAAAAAAACTATTCAGTATTAGAATTACGCTTACCAAAACACACGAACATTTGATTATTGAAATTACAATTATCAATTGTTATGTTTAAGTTAAAAGAAAATTAACTTAACTTACATTTCTTTCCAGAATTGGAACATTTTGGTTCTATCTAGGTTTTCTGAATATTCCAAATTGTTAATTTTTAGCATATATTCACAACACAGAACACAAACACAAGTCTGAAAATGCAGTTGACTTTTTCATTATAGGTTACTGGGGCTAACATATATTCACAGCACAAAAAACATAGGCGTTGAAAGATATTTCTGTAAATATCCAGAAAAGCTAGTTGACTACTTAATTTAGATTACTATCCGATTGGTTCTCTGTATTAATTCCTTCCCACAGTTGCTCATGCTATGTTTTCCAGCTTGGTGGGAAAGTCTATGCGCCGTTTTATTTAGGGTCAGTGTTATTTCCTGTTTCGGAGTCCTGTTAGAGTATGGAATTCTGACAAGTGAAATGATTTTTTTCCAAATTGATTCGTTATTTTCACTGTTTTACTTTTAAAATTCAGTTTAACTACATATTCTAACAGAATAACTGAGAAAAATTAATAAATAAGTAAAACGTATGAGAATTTATTTTTTAACACTGTAGATTTCTCATTAAGTCTTATCTTAAAGATATATCTCTTATCTGGTCGCCTATTTTGTTGTACGTAGGTGAGAAATTGTGTGTTTAGTTGGAACTCTTCGTTTCCATGGGAAATTATTGCTGTAGTAAATTAATGCTTACATTTATTTTTTTAAAACCAATATGACTATTAATTTTACCTTCAATTCCTTGTGCTATGAACCTATTTCTTTAACTGAAATTTATTTATTTTATTTATTTTTTTCTTTAGCATTAGTTATTTTAAGTAATGGATATGAGAACAAACAAGGTTTTAAACTCGTAGCATATTCTTTTAGAAACTTCTTTTCTCAGCACAACAAATCAATAGTTATTTCTTATTATTTCAAATGAATATTAGCTCTGTAATATATACTTTGTTAATTTCTATATTACTTTTTATTTGACTATAATATTATTAACAAATTGTATATACTGAATCTAACATACAGATATTAACTAAAGTGAAAAAGACAGTATTTTTTTATCTTATTCTTCTGATTTAATATTTGTGCTGATGTTCATAGTATATGATTTGCCACTGGTGTTCATGTGTAATTCATGTGATTTTTCTCCATGTGACATTTCAAAACAAGTTGAACTATGTAAAATGGTTTTTATATAGTTTAACTATGTAAAACTCATTTCCGTTAGTCCTAATTGACTGGTGTCCTCTCAGCCCTACATTTATTTCACAGTAGGGATATTTATATACAGTATATATTTTAACACAATTATTATATTACATATTCTTTCCAATACAAATAAATAATTATTTATTCTTATTTCAAATGAAAATTAGCTCAGAAAGAAAGAAATAAAGAAAAATTGTACAGAAAAAAAATGTTTACCCATCAAATAAATATTGATGATCACAGCAAACAAGAAATTCATCAGCTTTTTCAAAGTTTTGAAATTCATGCACATATTGTTTTCATTATTTCGTATCATTTAAATGAAAAACGGTATTAAGTTCGTTAATGTTTTTTGATTTGTCTCTTCCAATGGTGAGTATTTTTTGATATATGCATGTTGAATCACTTGTTATCTGCATGCTACGATACCTTTTTATTTATTTTCAGTTTTCAGGCAAAATATTCTCCACTAAAATTCTGCCTATTAATTTAATATCCATTTCATTTTACTTCCAAGGGTTGACACAGTTTCAATGAATGGATTTAAAAAAAAAAAAAAGAAAACAAAGTCTCTGGTTAGTTTGTGGCATAAAATTTCACAAGGGAAAAAAATGTTATGGTCTTACTTAAATTTGTATAACACATCAACAACACCCAATTTATTCATTTAAATTTACACATTTTATTTGAGTGAAATATTATTTACAAATTGTATTTACTAAATCTAACATACAGAAAATAAATAAAGTGAAAAATACAATCTATTTTTTTGTTCCTTAATCTTCTTATTGTTAAATTTGCACTGTTGTTCAAAGGTTCTTCCCATGCTTGTGGAATTGCCATCATGTGGTTTTTAACAATGCGACTCTCATCTGAAAGTTAATTTTCATCTGGTGATCACTGGGAATTTATTATTGTAGTAAAATTAAGGGTTGCATATTTATTTTTTTGAAACCAATACATATATTTCTGAGAATTATTAAAAGCACAGATCTTTCGTTATGTTTCCAAAAGCATTTAAAAGTACATGTTATGTTTTCACAGTTTGGACCTCCAATTTCATTTAAATCAAGAATAGGACTCCCTATTAACCTTGTTAATGTTTTTGATTTTTTCTCCTCCTTTGGCGAATGATATTTGATATTTGCATGTTGATTCTATCATCCAATTTCTTAGTTTGTCCAGAGATAATGAACCAATTTCCCACTTCAGCTGATGGTTATATTTTATTAACCAAGAATTCTGTTTTTTAACTCTTTCAGGTAATTCTTTCCAACTACAAGGTGATTTTGTCAATGCGTATCTTACAATAATTCCATCAGATATGCAAATTTCTTTAGGAAATAAATTTGAAGTCTTATTCAAAAGAAATTGTACATCAATTATAGCAATGATCACTGAAAATTCGTATTTTTCACCCCCTGTAGATTTTGCATATTCGTTTTCCTTCATTCTTCTTCTTACATTAATTCATTTGGCACCACAAATAAATAGTTATTTATTATAATTATTATTATTATTTCACTGATTATTAGCTCTGATCTTATATTTATGTTAACTTTCTGTTACAAAATTCTGAACAATTAGAACTTTTCACAAAGAAACTTTCAAAGAATTTTGTGGTGCACCCATTATTTATAAATTATTGATCACAAAACACCACAACACAATACATCAGCTGCAGTGGATGAACGATTACCTTAAGTCCAAAATCACTCGACTCTATGGTTTTTCTTATAGTATTGTTTACGCTTACTATGCCCTACCCTGACTGTTTCTTCAGAAATGAACCTTTTGCACAGATGACTCAATGACATGTTTTCACATGCTGTTGGATATACTGTTGGTGTGTTTTTATCTTACTTTGTGTAGGGAAAGGTAAAATTGGTATTTGTGTTATCTGGAGAGTACAAACATTTTTTCTATGGTTTTTGGGTTAATTATCTGCTGTCTCTCTGTAAAACAACCAAATTCTAACAGTTCGGATTTTCGATTATGTGAACGAATTGTTTTCAGATAACTCAAACAATGTCAATAGGTAGCATTAGACAATTTCTAAAATAACCAATTACATGGATATCAGTTTTCAACACTTTTTTCCCGTTTCTGGCATTAATTTCACAGTGTGATTTTTTTTACAATAACTAATCAGAATGCATTAATGTATAAAGTTATGGATTTAAATATTAAATTCTAATCAGAATAACTCAGTAAAAAATTCACTGTGGAAAAACACAACAACAAAAACACATCTTTGTTCATTTCAGTTTACAATTGCATATTTTATTTTGCTGAAATAATATTTACAAGTATATTTACAGAGAAAAAATTGAAACATGCAATTACCTAAGGCTTGTGTAGCTCGGAAGTGGTGCTTGCGTCCTCTGCGCTTGGTCGCTCGAAGTCAGACTTAACTTCAAGTCTAGTCAGCGACTGGAGGAACGTTTTCTAAGCCTTTCTTCAGCTGATTCCTGAGTTAGTCAATCTCTGGCATGGGCAAGCGGGTTTTTCCTCTTGGAAACTCGGGTTTTTCGTCCCATAAACTCAAGAAAATCGACTGTAATACCTACATTATTTCAGACAGTAACATACCTTGTTAGGGTTAGGTACCAAGAGATGGCAACACTTGTCTACCAGCATCTTCATCGGTGGCTGCCGCAATTAGTGATAGACATTGGCCAGCTATCTCTGATTGGCTACCGGTGGAGATTGAACTGCCCACTCAGTCTCCAAAAGCTAGGTAGGGTATAAAGGTCTCACCTACTCCCTATAAGGGAATAAAAGGTATTATCTGATTTTTTTTAATGACCTAAAAATATTCCACAATATTTAGTTTACACTCTTAACATTTTCCAAAGAGTTCAATAAAGAAAAGTGTTGTTACTCATTGTTTCTTGGTTACATTACATCAAAATAGCTGGTCATGCAAATGAGGTTTTAGATGAGATACCATGGTAAGCACAGATCCATACATTTGATATTGTGTTAGTCTGGAAATGACACCATGCCTCCCTACACTTTCTGTGTATTCTTTTGTCAACAAATATACACAAACAGTTTTCGTAAAATGTTCGTAAATGTCCCAAAATAAAGAATCTTTATCGAATTGGATAAAATCTTGAAAGTCTAATTTTACCATTGATTAATTTAAATGATTAGCAATAATATTCTCCATGATACGAATAGCTGGTAATTCAGTTTCCAAAAATAGTAAATGATTATCAATGTCATACTTTTTGGTTGAAAATCTCTCAGCTTCTTCACAACTAATAGAGAAAATTTTATGTCCATCAGCTCCTGTATCATCGAGTATTAGTTCCTCATCTTGGAATTTCAGAATATAACACTTACCGAGGTCCATTTCATAGTCAACTCTTCTTTGCAAGTAGCCGAGGATGTCAGACCACTCCCTGCATAACTGTTCCCAAGTGATCCTGGATAAATACATCACAATGTATGTGTCTTCTAAAATAATAATCGGTTTCCATCCTTTTAGAGCTATGTGAAGAGTTTTGTCTCGTGCTATTTTCCTGAAGAAAGAAAATTTCAATGACTTTTGTGGCTCATCCATTAGTTTACTTTACTTTCCTGGATACCAGTCACTACAACACAATACGATAGCTGCATGGGATGAATGAATTGCCGTAACTGCAAAGACACTTGACTCATTTGTTTTTCCCTATAGTACTGTTTACTTGACCCTTAACCCTGACCGTTCCTTCCAAAATGAAACTTTTGCACAGATGATTCACGGACATGTTTCTACATGCTGTTGGATATGATGTCGATGTGAGATTATCTTACTTTGAGACATCATAGGGCAAATCTTATATCTCTGGCTCGAAGATTTTTCTATATTATTTGTCCTTATTATGTTAAGTATGAAATTGTTGGGATGGGGAAAAAAGCATTAGGTGGTGGAAGTGAAAAGGTAGTCAAGAGGGTGACAGAGATCTTCCCTGCAATGCTCTCCCCCCCTAATCCATCATCCTGCTATTCTCACCGTTTCCTCCAGAAGATGTCTGCTCAGGCTAGTGGAGATGAGCGAGCTCATTATTTGCGGATATCCTTTATGATGTCACCTCCAACTGATAATGATAACTTTTGAGGGGGGAAAAACCTCCAACTGATTCTGATAAATGCAGAGCGAAAAAAAAGAAAGAAACGCTTCCCTGCAATGCTTCCTCACCCTTACTCTAACCCCTCATCCCTCTCTCCTCCAGAAAATGTCTGCTCAACCTAGTGGAGATGAGTGAGCTCCTCATTTACAGATATCTTTTAGTGATTTCACCTCCAAGTGATACTAATAACTTCGGAGGAAAAAAAACAAAAAAACGCGTTTTTTCCCCCCCCCAAAGTTATCAGTATATATATTTATATATATATAAATATATGTATATATATATTATGTATATATTTATATATATTTATATATATTATGTATGTATATATTTATATATATATAAATATATGTAATACATGGGAATAGAAATGAATGACGTAAAGAGTAAAAATAACATGCAAATACAAAAATAGTAGAAATATAGAACTAATGTAATTGGTTAGTAACATATATGAAAATAGATATATCTAAAATATTATGTGTAAAAAAAGGGGGGAAAATGTTAAGTGATATGTTAATAAAGTAAAAAAATGTACTTGCAAACTGATATTGTCAACATATTAGAATAATATGTAAACAACAACAACCATGCTATGTAAATATTGTACATAGATTATAAATATTTGTGTATAGTTCCGAATGTACATATTATGTTGATTATACAAATAAAAGCTGAGAAGAAGCGGCGTTTGCACTCTACGACGGTTGACCGTATGAAGAAAGACATCAGTTCAGGTCTAGTCACCAATTGGAGGAACATTTTCTAAGTCTTTTTTTCGACCGGTTCTGGAGTTAGTCGATCTCTGGCATGGGCAAGCGGTTTTTTCTCCCGGAAACTCAAGAAAATCGGCCGTCGAACCCACACTATTTTCAGACATTAAAAATATTGTATGAGGGTTAGGGGCCACGAGATGGCGGTACTTGTTAGCTGCCTTCTTCACTGCGTACCGATTAATTAGTGATACCCTTGGGCCAGCTATCTCTGATTGGCTACAGTGGAGATTGAGCTGCCCACTCAGTCTTCAAAAAGTTAGATAGGGCTAACTTTTTGGAGACTGAGTGGGTAGTGGGTATTTATGGTATATACATTTCTTGCTGCATGTGTTATATTAACATTTTTTCTTCTCTTATCTTATACATAGAACATGCACACCCAATGTATTATGATACATATAAACATATAATATACAACATTTATCTAGTATATTACATAGCATAATATATTATTAATTATAATATATATATATATATATATATATATATATTGTGATACGCGTGACACATGTAACACTTGTTATACCAGATATTATTGAACAATTTGTTCAATGGCACACAAACAATGTGCACACTGCACATTGTTTTATGTGCCATTCATTATCATTATTCACATATTAAAGATTATATGGTCCGTAGTTTATTAGAAAACAATGTGTTCACATATATAATGTATTTTACCTCGTGACTACCAAAACAAGCCTTAAAGTACAAGCCATTAAGAAAAAGAAAACCAGGAGGTCCTCTTAAATGATTCAACGATGACTTCTAAGGCCGGAACAGACCATGCTAGGCCTAAATCCTTGATATGCATGATAATGATGATGATGAACTCGTGACTTTAATTTCATTATTTTTCGACTGTGCTGTGTTGGGTTGGCCAGTTTTTTTTTTTTCTCTTTAACGTCTGAGGTTCCTTTATGGGTGTTATTGTTATCTTTCCTTCTTCTTTCGCTATCAGTCCTATTTGTCTCCACTGATTGTTTTGTTATCTTTTTGCTGTTTAGTGTGTCATTGATTATTTCTTTTAGGTAGTTGTTAATTTTACTTGGGATGTTTGGTCTTGATTCTCTTCCATTTAATTTGTCGCATCTGTATGACCATATTGCATGCATAGTTATTATTATTATGAGGATCTTTTCAATTTTGTTTGTTTTCTGGTCTTCCACCCAGAATAGATTTTTCTCGGTGAATGGTTGGTTCTTATTGTAGGAAGTGTAGTATTGTGTTCCATATTTGTGAAGTTTCGCGACAGTATAACATGATGTGATGTATTGTTTCTGGGAGTGGGCGGAATTGACATTTGGCCGGTCCTTGGATTGGAATCTTTTTTTGCTATGCACCAAAGTTTTGTGTGTAAGCATGCATGGTGAACTTTGTAGAAGAAAGTTTTGTATTTACGAGGTATTGGTAATCTGAAAGCTTGGTTTAGAACAGGACTGAGTTTAATTTCGCCTATCCTTTCTTTTCTATGTTTGGAGGGGGTGATTTTTTACTCAGCATCGTATAGAGCTTTCTCGGTTTGTTTGCTAATAGGGTTTGAACATCGTAATGTTCAGTTACGAAGGAGTAACCCTCCGTGTAGTTGGACTTAATTTTCTTTCATGCATGAAACAAAATCAAGAAGTCTGAAATCAAGATATCCAATGAGATCTTTGACCAGCACGCTCACCAGATATAAATCCAACTGACATACACGCTTATATTGAGCATTTCCACCGTTGTTTAGTCTGTGTAGCCGTGAATAAACCATACATCATACTGATATTAATGTGCGACCATATTTTCGAGTATACTGTCGCCTTCTGTAATGTGATTTTTTGGTAATTCTTATGACCTCTATGCAATGTCTACATGTCCAACATTTCGTCTCCTCATTTCATTGTTAATGTATTGTACGCATTGTATTGTACGCAATGTAATGTTGCGTACATTACATAGTTAATGTAATGTACGCAACCATTTTAAACCATTTACCATCTTGGTAAATTTTAAATCAAATTTACCAAGAAATTATATGTTAGAGTGTGAAGTAGCTTCAAAACTAGGCTATATGTATGCATAGCAAGTTTAATTTTAATTTGTAACCAAGTGAAAAAAACCTTCGACAGTAACAATAACAAAGTTATTGCTGCAGCGATAGCAATAATGCAACCAGGTTTGTACGTGCTGCCATCTACGGGCGTTATACCACACTAATACAATCGAACCCGATACAGAGCTGCTGCTGCTGCAGTCTGTTATTATTATTATTATTATTATTATTATTATTATTTACGGCATTTACACGGAGTTCGGAGACCCAACAGACCCATCATACATACAAATCCTGTCATACCTCTCCGGGAATCCATTCACAGTCATCCACTCACTCACCACCCTCCATGCAAAAAAATCTGGTCCACTCACCCCGACTGACACAAGTTCCATGGATGGCCCATAGTTCTCTGACTATTTGTCATATATTGAAAATTTTCGCTTGCTTCAATTTTATAAAACCCTTTAATATCTTGAAAGTTTCTATCATGCCCCCTCTTTTCCGCCTATCAACTAAAGTTTGTAACCCTCAAACCTTCAACCTTTCCTCGCAGGGAGTATTCCACAGACCTGTCACCATGTTGGTCACTCGTCTCTCAATCTTTTCGACCACCTTCTGATCCCAAAAAAACTAAAGTGACCAAATCTATGCACAGTAGTAAGATGTGGCCGAATCATAGCCTTATAAAGAGGAATAATAACTTCATAATCTTTACTTGTTAGTGTGTTTTTCAACATCCAAGTAATTCGCTGAGCTATTTTACCAACTTTTGCAATATGCTCTCTGAACTTTAACTGTTTGTCCACCATTATCCCCAAGTCCCTAGCCTCATCAGTTGTCTGCAAGCCAATACCATCAATATGATAAATCATACGCAACCTTTTCAACCGAAGTGCATAACCTTACATTTTGCAACATTAAATTGACAATCGTTATCCTTTGCCCAGAATGCCAATTTATTTAAATCATCCTGCAGGATATCTACGTCACTTTTATCAAATGGTGCTCTCCCCAGATTTACATCATCAGCAAACAACTGAATATCATCCTCTTAAATCTTTCTCTATGTCACTGATATACAAATTAAAGAGTAGTGTCCCCAGTACCGAACCCTAAGCTACTAGTCAGCATAATTCTCCTAGACTCCACTTCACCATATACTACTCTCTGATGTCTGTCCGGAAAAATTGGATACTGTATGAGGACAACATGGTTTTGTGAAGGGTAGGTAGTGCTTCAGTAACTTGCTCGTGTTTTATAATACGTGACAGCTGAGTTGGATATACGTAATGAATTTACAGCAATAATGCTGGACTTTACAAAAGCCTTTGACAGGATACCACATGGGATTCTAATAATAAAACTGCAGTATATTGGGTTGGATATAGGGTTGATGAGGTGGATAAGAGAAGGCGGTTGATGGGAATATATCAGAGTAGTTTATTCAGGAGTAGAGTAAAAAAAAAAAAAGGCCTGTGACTAGTGACGTGCCAAAGGGCTCCGTTCTTGAGCCACTACTATTCAATTTATACATTAATGGTATAGGAAACAATCTAATAGGAACCGTTCGGTTGTTTGTCGATGATACAAAATTTAGTAAGGCAATAGTTAATACGAAGATGTTATAATTTCGCAGAATGATTTGTATAAAAGTCTGGGGCAAAAGAGAATGCATGTCAGTTTAATGTAGCAAAGTATATGATTATGCATTCTGGGGTGAAAAGATTACCAGCTGTATACCACACTGATGGAACTGTGCTTCAGGAAATTGACGAAGCCAGAGATTTGGGATTGTTAGTGGATAGAGAGTTGAAGTTTAGAGGGAACATAGTAAAAGTGGCTAAAGCAGTTCTTAATCGGATTACTTGATTACTGAAGAATACTTTGACAAGCAGATTGTTATTCCTCTTTATCGAGACTTGATAAGATCCAATTTGACTATTGTTGGCAAATCTGGTCACCTGGGTTTCTTGGCGTATGAGGAAGAAGTGAAGACCTAGAGACGAGTGATCAAGATGGTAGGTCCATGGAATGAACTCTAAGAGAACATGAATATTTGCGGCTTACAGAAACTGGTATACAGGCGGGAAAGTGATGATGTGATTGAGAGATACAAATTACTGAAGGATTTTTACAAGATTAATACAGAGAAAAATTCTCAGATCAGGTGTGGTAGTAGAGAACTATGGACAATCTTTGGAAACTGAGCATGAGTATAGTTAGCAAGGGTGTCAGAACTAGATTTTTTTGCTTGGAGAGTGGTTAATGACTTTTATTGTAGTCGCATAAGTTGCAACTAGATCCAGAAAGCTAGCAAGGCTAAATCGACCCAGAAGTCATATTTTTTTTATATACAAGTTACGGCCGAGTAACTTGACTCTTCATGAACCATATTTATGTATGATAGAGACATTAACACTCTGCAGAAATCAGTTTTGCCATCACTATCTGCTTTGCTTTCGATTACGTTGTATGCTCTGGCCAGTTCATATTTTAATGAACCTAGTTTTCAGAAGGAGAAATCATGCTGTTTCCGTATGAAGCCAACTAACTCACTTTCTGTCTTATAAACAGAACAAAACAAAATAATGATAATAATAATAATAAAGAGCTCTGGTCTTTCAAATTAAATTACATTACTTACCAGACGCACGAAGAAGATGCTATTAAATATAATTAAGCAACATGTAAGTACTAGCATAGTAAACAGTGTTACATTGTAACGATTAGCCCAAAAATAAATTCATGAAGAAATCAGTAATGAAATTAAATATTCTGCTATCTTCAGAAGCGATACACTTTTCATTTCGTCATTATACGTGGTATGACAGGATGTGGAAATATGAATACTTTGGAAGCTTCATATCAGGTGGCATTTATAGTGAAATATGAAGCAGCCAAACGATTGGCGAAACCTTAGTAAACTTGCTACCAAAATAATGACGCGAGTGATAATCAGAGATGAGATAAGCAAACTTATTGATCATATTCCCCTCTCCAATACCACTATTCATCATAGAATCACAAAAATTACCGAAAATGTAAATCAGATAATACTGTCTCGTATTATGCTGCTTGCAATAGAACGTAGGATTTGTGACATCAGCAAAATGGAACATGTTAGAAACACTGAACTAAGAAAGAAATCAGGCATAAAAGATGTGAAAACTGCAGTATAAGAAAGCAAGATGAGATGGGCAGGTCATATAGCTAGACTCAGGGAAAACAGATGGACATCTAGAATACTCAACGGGCAACGAAGAATAAAGAGAAAACCAGGAAGACCACCTACAAGATGGGAAGATCCACTAGTGAAATCTATGGATATATGAAATCTATGGATAATCTATGGAAGAGAGAGGCTCACGATCGAGATTGTTGGAGGCATCTTTGTGACCTGCACTCATGGAGAAATCCTGAGTGAAACACAGGTCCATCAAGGTATGCTATTATGATAGTTGCATGCATGCATGCAAGCTGACGACTCGACCTAATATTGCATTTTGCAGATTATTTAGCTTTGGTGAGATACGAGTTAAATGAATACATAATGATCATAATGGGAAATAAATAAATAAACAAATTGGATTGGAGTCGATGTGTTGGAATAAGCATAGTTAGAACAATAGCCATGATTGCTTTAAAAAAAAGCAGTAAAAAAGCTTGCTATACTGCACATATTCATTCAAGCTGTTACACTGAAAGCAAAATTTACACGTTGTATACATAATAGTCCCTCCGTGTATATACACAGAGAGATGCTTACTACACATAATAAGAAGGCAAACTTTAAAAAAAATAATAATAAATAAAGAGCGAAATGAACACATTAAATTATAAATTTCGTGAAAGTCTCCCCGCCTCCATCTCAAATTTCGACTAAAAGAATTTCAAATTCTTTTTGGTTTCGTGTGGTCCTAAAGTTCTAAAACGATTCTTTTGAACTTCGGGAAGAACTAAATATTTTTCTGGATAAAAACTGTTGAGCTACAAAACCGTTTCTTAATATTATCAGAAATCACTTTATAAATTAGCATACAGATATATTTTCTTATTGAAACAATAACCTCCACCTGTCGTTAAGTGGTAAATAACTCTCTATATTTCGCATGTAAGACAAAGTGAATGCACTCATGCACAGTAGTTGCAGTTGTGGCAAGAGCGACTTAGTAGTGGCAAATTAGATTGTTTTCTACATCTCCGCGAGAAAGTAAAAAAATCGAAACGTGTGGATAGGTGACATACAAATCTTCCCCAATATTTCCCCGAATCGAACAATAATTTGAAGGAAGAAGAAACTCATTTAATATTAGTGTTGAAACAGTGAGAAATAACCTTTCACACCAAGACGTGCAATTAGAACTGACTTCTGATGGTATTCTCAAATTTAAATGTACACAAGAGTGTGCTAATATCATTTTGGCTAATGAATATCCAGCTTCGTGAGAAAAAAAAAAAAAAAAATATATATATATATATATATATATATATATATAATTTTTAAAAAAATTCTAAATGCTTGCTAAAACGTCTGAATTACACATCATGTTTCAAGAAAATGTTATCCGTTATTCACACCTCAAATTTGTTTGCTTTCTTCACACAAGATGGAGTTACAGATTGCCATAGTTACAATATGAAAATTAGATTTTTGTTCCCTGAGGAAATTAAATACAACTCACTGCTGCTGCGACTGTCGTGATGAACACGGCATGGCAAATGTTTCTTTACTGCCCGCATTCAGTCAACAAATCGATAAATGTTTTGTCATACAAACTTTATTTCTAAATCTATGCGATAACCGCAACATAGAATAATAATAAAAGAATGTGAAATCCATTTTTATAAAATATCCGTCATTTTCTATATAAAAATAAAAGAGAAAAGCAACAAAATGAAAGAAAATAATTGCAGTGAAAGTAAAAATAGAACTCGTTTATTATTATTATTATTTTTTTTATTTTGAAGTAGCTGAGCGGAAAGTTTAAAATATTTTAATGTATTAACGATAATCACCAGATTTCTAAAAATAACATTCGCTTACTCTCCTGGGCATCAAAGGGAAATACTCCTTGCAGCTAGAAAATCTCTCGTCTAAATTATAATTCAACAGCATTGATTTTCCCACATAGGCGCGATTTTTAAATGTTTCAGTATCAGTGATAGTAGTGATGGTATGTTGTCACGAGAATAGTACATATACAATCGTGTGTGTGTGTTTCATTTTCTTCCTAGTAGTAACCCTACCAGAAGGTAATATATTCCTACATGCTCCATTGCATACATTACATGTAATTTCCAAGTACAGATTAACATTTACATTTCTAATTTTGTATTAATATTCATATTTACATTTATATTTTTACATCTATATGTACATATTCCGACTTTTTGCATCTATATTTATATTTATATTTTTATATAAATATATAAAAATGAATTATATGAAATATAATTAAATAAATGAATATAATTAAATAAAATATATAAAAATGAATCGTATGAATTACATAGTGTAAATATATGTATTTACACTATATAATAGTGTAAATACATATATTTACATATATATTTATTATTTATTATATATTATACTATATGTATTTATATATAGTGTAATATATATGTAAATACATATAGTGTATTTACATATATTAACACTATATAATTCATACAATATCAGTAATTTATGTTACTTTACAACGACTGGTAAAGTAACATAAATTACTGATATGCTACTTTAGGTAGTTAATCTTATTGGCAAATTTAATTAGTTCTGAGTAATACTGTTCGATTAGTCTCTGTTTTGACACTGGCCATTGTCTCCAGAAGTAATGACGTGTTGAATTAGGGGCATCCGTATGGAGTCCAATAGCTGGCAGTCGTAAAGTACAGTATGTGCTCAACAGTCTGTTGGAGTTGTGAACTACAAATACATGATGGTGATTCCAGGATATGGAATCTGTGTAAGTGGTGTCTTAGTTTTCCATGTCCCTTTAGTAGTGTGGTTAATCCTGAAAAAATGGCTTGTTTTTTCAGCCAGAGTCTACTTCTGATGCTAGGAAAGAATTCTTTTGTTGTTGATCCATTTTCTGATGTTTTCCATTCTTCTTCCCACAAGTCTAGGCTTCTTCTTCTGCAAATGTTTTTATAGCAGATTTCGAGTACTTTTGGTAACACTCGTTTTTAGCCGCTTCTTTAGCCAACTGATCCGCTCTCTCGTTTCCTGCAAACCCCTGTATGTGCGTTCACCCAGCAGAACTTGATTTTCCATCCCGACAGAGTGAGATTCCAAACCGGCTTTCTTGTCTGTTCTATTAACGCTATATGGTTGTTCTGGTTTTTTTTATGCCTTCTATAGTGCTTCTACTATCACTGTAAATTGTTGTTGTCTTTTGGTGAGAGGGGTTGACTTCTAATTCCTGGAGATATATAAGTGAATAAACTATAGCAAGTTTTTCATCTTGGTTGTTGGAACAGAGAGGATGCAGTCTAGAGCAGCGTTCTTGTATAATGGACTGCCTGTTATATGCAACGAAAGAACAGCCGACATTCCCTACGGTTTTGCTTCCGTCAGAATATATATGGAATTCGTCACTTTCAGAGCTTTCCTTCTCCTTAATATTTGTTTTCTTTGCTGGGTGAGGCCACTTACTGTAGTGAAGTGGACGTTCGTAGCAATTTGGATCTACGTTAGAATTTTCGTTATATCTTCCGAAAGTGACTTCGTATATTAGAAATAATTCTTGTATTTTCAGGCAGATCGGTGTAAAAGCTGCAATTACGCAAGCTGCCTCGAAAGATATTGTCCTGTATCCTTTAATTGTACGTATGGCTATAAGGCGTTGAACTCTATTTAGCTTTTGTCTATTTTTCTTTGATTTTAGTGAATGTTTCCAGGCAGGTGCAGGATAAGATATTAATGGTGGTATAGCTCCGATATATATTGTTTTCAGCGCTCGTTTCCCACTTAATCCTTTCCGACTTTGCCAGAAGGTTTACAATTTCTAAGCTTTTTTTTAGCACCATGTGAGATGTGCTGGTTGAAGGTAAATCTTTCTCTATTATTACCCCTAGGTATTTTAGCTCACTGGCTACCTCGAGAACTTCTCCGTTTAGGAAGACACGTTGGTTTGATTTTTTACGTGAGATATGAAGCACATTAGACTTGCTGCTATCGAATGTAACTTTCTTCTCGCGTGTCCACTCTGCAATTTTAAAGAGTTCTTCGTTGGCCGTTACTTCCAGTTGTAACCCGTCGCGTCCCCGAATCATTATCATCGTATCATCGGCGTAAGCTATGACTTTTGTTTCTATAAGTGAAAGGAAGTGGTAATAGCGAGTCTTACTGGATGTTCCAGAACCCTGGTCCACAGCAGGAGCCTTGCGGGCAGCCTCGTTTGACTTCTTTCGTTACAGTTGTGGTTTTTAATAGCATGGTTGCTCCTCTGTCTGTAAAATAATTTTTTGTAAGATCGAGTAAGTTTTTGAATATTTTAAATCTCCTAATTGATTGATTATGGCTGGCCACCATGCAGCATCGAAAGCTCCTTGTACGTCGAGTGAGATCAGTAGTATGTCATTTTTTTATTTTTTATTTTTGCTGTAGACTGTCTTCGGTGAAATCTTTTACCTCAGTAATTGCGTCTACTTTGCTGGATTGAGGTCTAAATGCATATTGATTGTTGCTTAATAGGTTTCTTGAGTAGACATAGTACATTATTCGGTTTATCAGAAGTTTTTCTAGTACCTTGCCAGCAACGTTTATGAGACTGATTGGCCTGTATTTGCTAATTTCGTCGGATGTTTCTTTTCCTGGTTTTGTTATGGGTATAATTTTAGAACGTTTCCATTTTAAAGATAATCGCCCTCTTTTTAGGAATTCGTTGTAAACTGTTGTTATAAATTCGGGGAATTCGACAAACGCTCTTAGTAGTTTATCGCTGGTTATTCCGTCCTCTCCAGGAGTTTTACTTGGATCCATTGATTTTAATACTGCCTCAATTTCATTTGTGTGTGTGTGTGTGTGTGTGTGTGTGTGTGTGTGTGTGTGTGTGTGTGTGTGTGTGTGTGTGTGTGTGTGTGTGTGTGTGTGTGTGTGTGTGTGTGTGTGTGTGTGTGTGTGTGTGTGTGTGTGTTTTGCGTTTTCCTCCCAATAGTAACCCTACCAGGAGGTAATTTATTCCTACATGCTCCATTGCATTACAATGCTTATATCACAGGTAGCTTACAAGTACTGATTAACATTTCTATTTATATTTTATATAAATTTTCGTATTTGCATTTATATTTTTATATATACATATATCAACACTATACAGTATAATTCACGTAATATAGTATTTATGTTAGATCACAAGGACTGGAAGTTGATTTTATTAGCAAATTTAATTAATTCTATGTACTACTTTTCGATAAGTCTCTGTCTTGACACTGGACACTTGTCTCCGGAAGTGATGACGTGTTGTATTAGGGGCATCCGGATGGAGTCCAATAACGATAGTCGTAAAGTATATGGTCAACAGTCTGCTGGAGGTGTGTGTGTGTGTGTGTGTGTGTGTGTGTGTGTGTGTGTGTGTGTGTGTGTGTGTGTGTGTGTGTGTGTGTGTGTGTGTGTGTGTGTGTGTGTGTGTGGACTACAAGTGCATGATGGCGATTCCAGGATATGGAATCTATGTAAGTGTCTTAGTTATCCATGTCCCGTTAGTAGCGTTGTTAAATTTGGAGAAATGGCTTGTTTTTTCAGCCGGAGTCTGCTTCTGATGCTTAGCAAGAATTCTTTTGTTGTTGATCCGTTTTTTGATGTTTTCCATTCTTCTCCCCACATGTCCAGGCTTTTCTCTTCTGCAAGTGTTTTTATAGTAGATTTCAAGAATTTCTGGTAACTTGTTTCTAGCAGTTCGTTTCTAGCTACTTCTTTAGCCAACTGATCCGCTCTCTCGTTTCCTGCTATTCCAATATACGTTTTCACCCAGCAGAACTTGGTTTCCCATCCCTCTAGAGTGAGATTTCGAACCAGATTTCTTGTCTGTTCTATTAATGCAATATGGTGTTCTGGTTTTTTTATGCCGTCTATAGTGCTTCTACTATCACTGCAAATTGTTGCTGTCTTTTGCTGAGAGGTGTTGAGTTTTAATTCCTGGAGATATGTAAGTGACTGAACTATAGCAAGTTGTTCTGCTTGGTTGTTGGAACAGGGAGGATGCAGTCTAGAGCAGCGTTCTTGCATAATGGACTGTCTGTTGTATGTAGTGAAAGAACAAACCGATGTGTGTGTGTGTGTGTGTGTGTGTGTGTGTGTGTGTGTGTGTGTGTGTGTGTGTGTGTGTGTGTGTGTGTGTGTGTGTGTGTGTGTGTGTGTGTGTGTGTGTGTGTGTGTGTGTGTGTGTATGTGTGTGTGTGTGTGTGTGTGTGTGTGTGTGTGTGCGTGCGGCACTTTCGAAGGTCTCAATTTAAACCTATGAGATAAGAAAAATATGCAATAGGCTTGTATTCTGGCAAGATTTGCCGAGCAATGTTCGTCTATGTCAGCACATGATGTTATGAAACTTCATTGTATATACAGTGGATTTTTAAAGCTCCGGCGACAATTTTGTAAGCAGACATACATTCGAAGTACTAAGTTATGTTATGTCGTCACATGAAGAAATTCACAACAACTTTCATGTGATAATACGTACTGTAATTTTTAAATGCTGTTTAAATTTGATTTTGTGAAATATAAAATGACGGTATGTGTATGTGTTTTAAATTTTATAAAATCCGCACGATTTTTGATGTTATTTATTTAATTATGGCCGGTAGATCGAAAAACACGACCAACGAACTTCGCATGCTGCAATTTCTACACATGACATCACAAAACATGAACAGGTTAGTTCTCGAAATATATATTCAATTATCCGGGAAAATCTCGTATCCGGAATCGGCGAAGTCCCGTTGTTGCAAGTTAAGAGAGATTCTACTGTGTACACAGATAAAACGAACATTATTAACATTTTTTTTTAAGGCAAAGGGATTAAATGGCTAATCTGTGATTCTGTTCTCATCACATTCTTTCAACTAATCTCTCTCTCTCTCTCTCTCTAGAGAGAGAGAGAGAGAGAGAAAGAGAAACGGTGATTCTGTACTGGATAAAACTTGACATATTCCAGAACATTATTAAATAATTAATAGTTTTATTAAAATTTCACTCAAGGTGCCAGTATAAATAATGCATGTGTTCGTGCATAGAAACATTACTCATAAACTTTAGCTAACAATAAATAATTAAAAATAAAAAAAAAGCATCTCAACATTAGTGAGAGTTTTCGCTCCCTGCAGCATGCGATTCCATTGATAATTTATTACTTTAATTTCAAACTATTCGTGTTACTCGACACGCTTTTAATAAATAATGATTTAATCAGTCTATTAGCTGTAAAGGGTGTGTTCTAAAAATATCGAAGGCCTTTTTTCAAATAAGAACATAATTACTGTAATTAACCAACAATTGCATAATGAAATAAAAAATGTCAACAACAATTACGTTTTCTATTCTACCGATTTTACTAAGTCTAATTAGTATTATTATACATACAAACACTTCTGGAGTCCAAACTCATCGAGGGATTTTTCATGTTAATCAAAATTAAGCTAGAGGATATTGTTTCTCATTGTCATCAAGAAATGTGGCAAGTCAGCGACAAGGACAATCGATTTAATCATAACATCACATTAAAAAAGCATAAACATACCAAAATTTTAATGTTAACAAAGCATGCTCGATCTTTTAGGCTAGTTTTGCAAAAGCCTATTCATTTTGTCAGCGCATCCTTATTGCATGTTCGTTCAAGACCGCCTAGAAAAATTTTATTGAATTTCGATATTTGGAATAATTTGGAATAATAATCCTTATTCATCCACTAAGCAGAGGAGAGGTGGTTTTCTTATTGGAGGTGTTTGTCTTCAAATGAGAGATAAATTTCATCTTCCACCTGAAGATAATCACTAGCACTTAAGACCATGAGGCGGGGGTAAAGGATTTGCACCTGCAGCGTGTTAGTTAGAGAGCCGACTTGTTAACCACTCGCCTACCATGCTTCTGGCATTGCAGGAACTCCTCACTCGCCAGATGGAATGAAAGAAAATTTGGCGTCTTGGTTGTATCAAGAATGTATCCCCATCTTAATTTTTTTTTCTTTTCAATTGAATCATTTTAACGACAAAAATTAGCAAAGCGATCGAACTGATAATAATTTCTGACTGTCTTCATGAAATTAATGGACTTAGGATCTCTTTCGGTTAAATTTTGACTTCGCGCGCGCGCGCGTGTGTGTGTGTGTGTGTGTGTGTGTGTGTGCGTGTGTGTGTGTGTGTGTGTTGCCAAAACCAATTCGAAGTAAAAAAAGAGAGATAATTTTTGATAACCTAATCATATTTACAAAATACCGCTTGTATCTTGACCAAGTGTTCTGAATAACATAAATTTATCGCAGACATTATGGTAATTCTTTCGAAAACAACTGAATGGTGATGACAATAGAAAATGCAACCGAACAATTTCACTTTGAGTTACAGTCGATGAATTTGTCTTACCATTATCATAATGTGAATTTTTTTTTCCCATTTTGTTAGCAAAATAATTTAAAATGATAATTGTTTTGTTCAAAAGTTAATAAAAAATTTGGTAATTAGGAGCACATTTAAAATTTTGTGGAATAGTTCGAATAGGTCTATTTTAATGACAAAATCAGGGGGGAAAAATTCTGTTTACATAAGCCATGAACGCCTCTAGATTTTTTGCTGTGATTATGAATGATGTCAGTATACAAAAACATCATTACGAAATGCATCTTTATATATTTATTTATTTTTATTTCATAAATGTCTACTTTCATTTCCTTACTCGTTTATAATGCATTACTATAGTTTCTTTATGTCGTTTCTCTCGTAGCAACTGTTACAAGATTTTCAACGTTTTTTGCAATGGTTTAATTTATTTCTGCAACTCAACTGTAAATTTTATTTACATAAAATTCATGGAATGTCTTTAAGAGGAACATAATTTATTTATTATTATTTTATTTATGTTTGTCAATAAAATTCTATTTTTATTTTAAATTTATTATTATTATTATTACGTGACACCTCCAGGGAATCCAAAGCCTCATCGAGGAAGTGACACCTGCTCTTACAGGACTGTCTCTACCAGTGGCGGCCGGTGAAAATTTTAAGTGGTGGGGGAGGGGGGGGGTGCTGCATATACAAAATAAAAAAATTATTATTTTCCTAATCAGGAACCAATTTATTAATAAATAAATTTATATATTAAAAATTGCTTTATTAAAAATATTTCACCACGAACAAACACCAGTTCTTAGTGACTTCTAAGACCGGAACAGGCCATGCCAGGCCTAAATCCTTGATACGCATGATGACGATGATGATGATGATCTCCCAGAAATAACGCGCGCAAGCATACGATACACTGCCCAAATGAGCAGTGCCGGATTCACTTGTTAACGTGCAATGACAAGCGTAAACGAATATCGGCGAGTCTATCTGCAATTGGCGCGATAATTCTCACACTGCGTTAGATCGCAGTGCATTTGTTTCGTTTAATGATAATTGAAAAAAATATAATTATTTTCATATTTACAACAGTGACACTCGTCATAATTCAGCCATGTATCTATATATAATAAATAAATAATTATATGTTATTTTAACAAAATAAAATAAGATTCATAAAAAATAGTTCACCACGGACACGCACCAATAATAAAAGTTTCGTATCTCACAGAAATAACTCGCGTAAGCATACGAGCAGCGTCGGAATCACTTGTACCATGCAATGAGAAGCGCAAACGAATATCGGCGAAGCTAGCTGCAATTGGCCTAACGTGATAATTCTGACACTGCGTTAGATCGTAGTGCATTTGTTTCGTAATCTAAAGCGTTAATCGAACAATTCCAATTATCATCTATTCAATCAATGACAAAACATAAGCTGTAACCTTTAACATGTTGTATTACATTTATATAATGTTGTAAGCATTATTATTATTTATAAACACAAACAAAATTTAATTTTTTCATTTTTTTCCTTGGAGGTGCTGCAGTATCGCAGTGCTTACGTACGAGCCGCCACTGGTCTCCACCAAATTCTCCAACTGCCACCATCATCATCATCTACACCGGTGTTTCCCAACCTTTTTGATGTCGCGGACCCTCTGTAGCGAATGCTAATATGTCGCGGACCCCCTGTAACGAATGTTAATTCATTGCGGCCCCCATAAAATCCAAAATGGAAAGTTTTTATATTTTACATATCATAAAGTTGAAGTAATAAATTAATTACAGTTTTACAACAGTAAATGCGTCATTTATGACAACGCAATACTGTTATAAATGGAGATATTCGGAAGAATATGAACATATCAATTAGGCCAGGTGTGAACAACAGGTGTGAGCAACATGTAAGATAAAGTTTAATGAAAATAAACTATCCCGCGAACCCCCTTTGAATTACTCGCGGACCCCTGGGGGTCCGCGGACCACAGGTTGGGAAACACTGATCTACACCAACGCCATCTAAATTTGTTTTTTTGGTGTTTTAATTTAATACACTATAATTAATTATTCCATTTTATGGCTTATTAAATTTAATAATGTGTGATTAATAATGAAAATAAATGCAGTAAAATAAATTTATATAGTAATAGTTACTTTAATAATTATAAATTTGTTTTATGATTATAAATTTAATTATTATAAATTTGTTTTATGACGACAATTACGGTATTCAACAGTCCTCAATATTCTCAATGAATACTCAGCATAACAAATATAATGGGGGGAAAAATCCCTTTCTCCGTAAATATAGTATTATTATTATTCAACAACTTTAAGACTCATCCCACGAGGGATGCGTGTTTCCGAACCATTTACACGGAATGATTCTTTAAATTTGGGAGTAGAGGATGGCTGATATCAGGACGGTGGCTTGCAATCCATATTTTTCCATGCGATCAGATCCTCCACTTGTACGCAATGACGAGTTATTGTGTAGGATTCTTCTTCCATTTTTAAAGTCTTCTTTAGACGAACAAGAAGAATCCAGAAACAGAAAACCAGCACATGACATTTTTATTCACTTCGGCTTACAACTGACATGAAGGTGTAAACTATTACATCATCCCACTGGTTACGAATGTAAGGTGCTCAGAATGTTTAAAATGACCTTCCTACTACACGAGACAAAACTGAATCGCTCGAAAGGAAAATCTGACTGTGGTTTGATCTTTGAAAACTTTGAAATGTTTGACACCTCGAATTTCTCGAATGATGCGAGCAATCTTCATATCATAGGTGTCGTTGACCTTATTAAGAATCGCCGTATACGCTTTCCGATGTCATGCATATTTAATACAAAAAAAAGAAATCAAACGAACGTCTCTATCATTTATAAAAGTACAATATCTGATTAAAAAAATTAATTATTTTTTTTAGCATAACAATACAAACTTTTCTTTTAAAGAATATGAGCTTGTCCGAACAAAGTTCTCGAAATACTCTCTGCTACTATTTTAGGAATCCGAGAGTGGAAGCGTCCAATTAAAAATAAGAAAAAACTGCTTACTCCTTACTCGTATATCAGTTTATTCCTGTAGATATTCTGGTTAAAACGGAAGAATATAAATTTTAAATCACATTAAACAACTCTCTTCCTCTTTCTGTTCATTTAATCTGAATACTTTTCTACCCCTAGAGTTCTTCACTTAAACAGTTATTCTATATATTACACTCAACTGGCCACTTATCGATGCAATTCCGTTTTAATTTGTAATAGCAGTAAATAAAACCTTGTTTGAAGTGCGAAAGGTAAAGCTATAAGGAGAGAAGACATTTCTGTAAAATCTACTTCTTGCCATAACATCAGTAATTCAAGTAAGTGAAATATTGCCTGTAATATGGACACGGGCGCTTGTTAAACATTATTTTCAGTGCAAGCTCATAAATTGCCCAATCTAAACAGCTGGCATGACTAGGAAATGAGCTCTAGATAAATGGACTACATTATATGGAAGTGAATAAGGCATTTCTGCTGCTTGCAATGCGTTCCCGATTTATTGGTGAGCAAAGCATATTTTGATTTTTTTACCCATCAACGGTAACGCACTTTTCCTTTTGGATTAGTTTCGATCTTACACAAAATAACTAAAGATTGTTAAAAAAAAAAAGGGGGGAAAAAGAGTAAAATATTACTTTCTCGAAAGGAAACCGGATCCGACCGTAGCATTTACTGATAACATGATTCTAACTTCGGTGAAAGTAATAGGGAACACAAGAAAACACTTACACTAACTGGCTCAAATATTCTTTAAAAAAAAATTGAAACCAGCCTAAAGATATTCCGATGGTAATATTGAATACAATAATGAATAATAAAACTAGCTTTGTTGTTGATTACATATAATGTTTAAATGTGGTTTTAACAAAGTCATTTAAATAAAATATGTAGTAAAGGAAAGCGCATGGAATTAGTCTAATGGAATGCTATCTTTAGAATTATAATTCAATGATATGTCTTTTCTTCCACGTCATTTACTCTATAGAAAACAACTGCGAAATCACATGGATGATAATTCACTATTCACGTAAACAACGAAAAATGCATTTATTTTGACTTTTAAATTAGATCGATAACATTTATTCTCGTATTTCATTCCAAACAAAACGCTTTCTGGCTACACTACAGAAATGTGTTTTCGATAGATAACACAAATGGAATAAAATGGTTTTAAAATCCAGTTTGTGACTCTTGATGCAGTAAAGCGTTAAACAAGAAATGGTACAAAACATTGAGATGGAAAATCACATTTCCTAGTGTAGACACTTGTTTTTCTTTTGTAAAACATAAAATAAATGGCATGAAAATATATCCTTTAGCTATGAATACAAATCTCTCTCTCTCTCTCTCTCACACACACACACACTACAACATTATGTAACCTTCGTATAAATTGGTTCTCATTAAATGAATATATTCTGAATAATACATATACTAATTAATTATATACTACATACAGTAACGCATTGCACAATATTTATTTGTTTCCAAAAAAAGCACCGCGACACAAAGAAGAAGATTCAGAGATGGATTTTTTTATATAACTGTTCCATCTAAAAATGGTTCTGAATCTACAAGACATTAGTAAGATATATACAAGACATCTACAGTGAATTAAGAGACAGATAATTCAAATCCTTACTCTAACCAAACACGACACATTTTAAGTCATTCAAGGTCTCCAGTAGAAGGACGATGGTTTCACCCTGGGATTACGAAACTCATCTTGTTCCTAAAAATAAAAAAGTATAGAAAAATAAAATGCGTATGTTAGCATTTTGTAGGATGGAAGTCTTTTTTTCATTGATCATATAGGCGTAAAAAGACGAAAATGAAAACAAAACTACACTTAATATTTCAAACAAATACATCCTTAATTAGATTAGAAAATAAAATTACCTCTGTCCATAGCAAAAGATAAATTTCCTGTAACTATCATGAAACGTTAGCCATGTTTATTAAAACAAAAAGCTCTCCTTTTCAGAACAGCATGCATGGTAAACCTACAACATGCATGGTAAACCTACAATACTAATATAGAATTAAAGTGGAGACTCTGAAATCTTCACCCATGATAAAAGAACAAAGGAATACATGACGGCATTCTTTGAAAACAGTACTTGATCCAATTATTTATATTAAGGTAAAGCACTATTCTGCAATGGTGTGGATATCCGAGCGTATCACAAACCCCAACTATCCTGGATAGACTTCACTAAATTTTGATAAACACACATGAATTTTGCCCATTTCGTCACCAAAATTTACAGTTACTTGCTATATTAAAGTTGGACTTGTTCATCTCACCCAATCTCACATTTTTTAACTCTTATTGAATGTGCATTATAGCACTTTTCGGAAGATTCCCGATATCAGCCTTTAACTTCAGGTTTGAATTCTGTGCTGGCCAGTCTTTGCACTGTAAGTCCACAAATCAAGTCACCATAGCGCCCTCTCCTCCTCCATGACATGTTGTATTACTATATTCATACTAATCTGGATCGTTTCCATTGAACCAAAATAATCTACGTTCGTTGACATGTTGGAATCCCGACCGAACCAACTAAGGGTATAAGACTGCATTACTATACCCTAACATGTATTGCATGAAATACTGTGTTTTACTGCAACAAAGATTGACTAACTCTGGAACCTGGTTAAAAAAACAACAACAACTAAAACGTGTGTGTATATATATATATATATATATATATATATATATATATATATATATATATATATATATATATATATGTTAAAGATACCAAGCTATTTTAAACCTGGTTTTACTCCATTTCCCAAGTAAACAAACAGACAAATAAGTCAAGTTTGCGCCTGCAAGTGTTGCAAGTCTAGCTGACCCTGCACGTAGTGCAACACCAAGGCAACTCATGGTAAAAGTAGAATAAGCTCTGATCACTAATCTTAATATTTACTCTTAATGCAAAAACACATCTCCTGGAGGAGATGTATGATGCTTTGTATTAAAGGCAAGGGGCCACTACCCAGACCGGTTTCGACCTTTATTGAGGTCTCTCATCAGTGAGAGCCAGGCTAGAAATAAAAGATTTTAGTAATACAGAGCTTATATGTATTTTACCAGAACAAGTTACCATAAGGTGTTATATATATATATATATATATATATATATATATATATATATATATATATATATATATACTCATAATTGATTTTCTGCAAACTTTTAGAGAGTATCTAAAAGTCTGCAGAAAATCAATTTCCTGTGCAATTTTCAATTCTCATAGTCGACATGGATCACAAGCAAAAAGTTCAATATAAAAAAACTCTGCTAACAGATTCCAAGATTTCCTTTTTCATGTAGCCAAGTCGTTTCTCAGGATCCACACGTAACTGTACTGAGTGATTCCGTTTCAAAGAATTTAATTTGTCAGTTGAATGACTGCTAAGACTAGTTGTCGACAACATCGAAATTTCACACTTAAGGAAAACAGAACTGTAATGTATAGGTTGGAAGTCTTTTTTTTTATATCTGAACATATAACAAAGAAAGAAAAGAAGAGAGAGAGAGAGAGAGAGAGAGAGAGAGAGAGAGAGAACATCTAAAAAAGTTTGCAGAAAATCAATTTTCAAACATAGAATGCTACCATCAAAAACAGGACAAGTTCTTCAACTTGTCTTCACTTCTATGAAACATTAAAAAAATTGGCTTAAAAAAGACATCGTTTCACGTGTTGATGTTCATTGCCTTAAACGTCTCTCACATATGCACTTGTTAATCTTAACGAATGTGCTGCACCCTAGAAAAGTTAAATATTTCTAAACCTTAGCATTGTAAAGTAATATTCAGTTTTATTTCAGTTCTTCCCATTGCTCAAGCTTCGAAACTGTGCGTCTCAATCTCTTTGACTATTGAACAATTGCCAAATCATGCAATTGACCTCGATTTTATATCATTAGGTTCTTAGGCACCCTACAGAGTTGTATATGAAAATGCGTATTGCACGTAATTGAATTCGAAAGATTTGTTGCTTAGCTTTCATGATCGAGGTTGGTAGCTGATGGGCGGTCATTCATGAATATCCAGCGATGAAAGCAAAGGAGCGTAAGTGCTCAACTCGTCTTAGGAACGTATAAAGTATTTCTCTTTGAAATAACGAATCTAAAATAAGATTTTTGAAAGTAAAAAAAAAACATTATGTTGTACATTGTAAATTTAGAAATGCTTACTATTTTATTAAAAATACACTTAATTTCTTAATTTTCTTTTGCATTATTTATGGAAGGAAAGAATTAGAGAGAGAGATAATGAGATGCATGAAATATTTACATTTCTTAGCTGACAGTATTATTTGTGTTTTAAAATTTAAGTGAGATTATTAAAATTATTAATTTTTTTTATTAAATTATTAAAAATTAATTAAAAGAAAAAATTATTAAAAAATCGAAGCAAAAATAGGAGCAATTGTAAACGAACTTTTTGAGTTGATTTGGCTGTTTGGGATAAAATGATATTAAAAGCAAGTTTTTTTTTTTTTTTTTTTTTTTTTGTCTAAGATAATACTGCGTCTATGGTGTGGATCGTAATGGTAACTGGTTTTTAATTCACTTAGTATTTTTTTCTCGAGAGACGTAACTTGTTTTTGAGTCTTACATTTTTGCAGTTATACTGCTTCAGGAACCAAACTACATGACCGCGAAAACAGAATTAACCTGCCGAAAACTGGATAATAATGAGATTAACAATTATAATAAATGATTAACAAGAAAAACTGAGGTATTCGCTCATACGTAAAGGGGCAAAAAGAAGGTAAAACATTATGATATTCTTCAAGGAAAGCTGGATCCAATAATTTACTTTTAGGGAAAAAAAAAAAAAAAATATATATATATATATACAGTATATAAATAAATATTATAATCCCTAATTTTCAGCTTCCCTAATATTTCCTAATTTTCCGCTCTGATTGGACGAATGGTTACCTGTCGGTCCGAATCCCGACAGACAACCGAATGTTTGTGAGTGTCTTTAGGTGAGAGGAGACTTTCATTGCTCTGTGCGAGACTACCGCTCTGCTTACTGGAAGCATGAATCGGATTGAAAACTTCCACAGCTGGCCTCTAGAACAGGATTTTCAGAATATCTGACCATCCACAATACTAATGTACGATGGGTTAATGATATTTCGTGGATTGGATCCATAATGAAATAAAATAAAAATTAAGACAGCAAAACCTGAATCTTGCAGGTTTATAATTTTCTTATTTAGTCCTTCGTGCTGAATAATGTGTTGTTCAGATCTAAACAACCACAACAAATTATTCATGCATAGATGTTGACTTTATTTGGGGATATCTGGTTTCTAATTAAATATAGTTAATCATTTGCAAGTTACTAATCTGGCTAATTGTTCTGCAACTAATCTCATCTTTATGTTATCAACTACATGGAGTAGAGAAGCAGACTGTTAGTGCATGCTTCGGTGGTTTGCTGACATTCCAAACTGATGATTCATGATCGAATCACAACTAGAGATGTCAGAATCGTGATAATAACAACTGTAGTGACGAGGAACTTTGCTTACTAGTCAGTAATAATCCCACACAGCGGGAAATCATAATTAATGGACAAGAATTGTTTGGCGAGCCGCTTTCCTGCAAATGGAGAAGACGCTCCATATCACACGATGATCATTACGATTCAAGTTAAATTACTTTAAACTATTTAAAGAAATTTAAACTTTGAGAATTTTGCTGTGTCTCTAGAATAAAACAAAAAAGTCGTCATCAACAAAAATGATAGAGATTACAACATTATCTACAAGTCCAATGAACTGTCATACAATTCCAGTAAATCGGTATCGAATTTTTTTTTTTAAATCACATCGAATGACTGAAGAGTTAAAAAGCATTGACGAATTAGTGCACAAATTAATAGAAATTTTTTAAAAATTTATTATTCTATTCATTAGAATATGATTTTATATCAATAGAGATTTTTTTTTTTTTTTTTTTGCTGTTTGATTTCAGTAATTTTTTTATTTTAGCCTCCTCACTAGTTCATTTCGAGAACCAGTTTTAGAGTATCTCAAGCCAGTTCAAGAAAAGTAAGATGTTTATCTTAAGTAACCTGAGATGAAAAAAACTCCAGATCATTTACAGTCTTCACGATACTCTCGATACTTGCAAAACCATCATCTAAGTCTGACTTTGATAGGGCTAAATATAATAGGATAATATAATCACTTCTTTCTCACTCATTGCAACATCACTTAAAATAAGGCTGACTTATTGGCATCATTCTTCTCATTAACTTCAGGCAAATCTTCTTTACCTGGAACATTGAAGTGCATGCTTCCTGTAGCCTTCTGCCAGAAGGACAGAAGAATCTTGAACAACTTGGGTACTAAAACGCGTCTGATCTGTCCTCAAGAGTTTCTGAGCTAACACTTGCTCTTTATCATTTGTTCTTTATCTCTATAATTGTATTACTATATCGCCATAACACCTGCTCTTTATCACTATATTATATTCAGCTGGGCATCTATTTACAGCACAGAAGCAAGCCCATATACAGCCAAAAAATGGTGGTCTACCATCAATATATTGACCTGTTTCTCTGACTTCACTGTTGTTCAAAGTAATGGAGAAAGTCATCGATAGTCAATTTCTTCTAAGAGAATTGTCAATTAATCAGAGACCATTATGGCTTTCGCCATTCAAGATCCAAAGCAGATCTTCTGGCCTATATCATCAACCTCTGGATACTTGCCATGGAAAGGTTAGGAGAAATCTTGTTGCATTTGACATTTCCAAGGCATTTGATAGAGTCTGGCGTCGAGGGCTTCTCAGAAAATTGCTACCTCTTCTAACGAACTCAGTTTTCCACTTACCTTTGATAATGTTCAGGGTAAAATAGGCCAGATCTCTCTCTCTCTCTCTCATTCTTCTCGGACTGACTCTTACTTATAGTATTTTTGTCATAATGACACTGTTTAAGAATTTTTAATATTCATAACTTCTTCTTAATAAACTAATCCTTCAAATAAAATTATAAAGCTGGATTAAAGAATGTAAATATCCTAAATTTTTATATTTCGTTATACGTTGGAATAAATTCGTAATATCGGTGTACCTGAATATCGAGAAAGCATTGTCCCCATATAAATGGATTTTCATTACTTTTTTTTTTTTACTTGATTACTTGTTTATGCCTGTAAATCAGTCCTGAATAGCTGAACTGTTTAATAAATCTCACTCTGCAGTAAATTGCGTGTGCATGTGAACGCAGCAATTAGCAGAGAAGGAAATACAATCAATTCAGTTACCTCGGGCGACAAATTACCTAGTTACGCTACTCTTTATATATAAATAATGTAGCTTTTTTTTTGTCCTCATTTATGCTTCCGTACATTTTATTTGTTACATTGAGAATTACTCTCTCGGTAATAATATTTTCCTAAACTCCAAATTAACAGTTGTAAAAAAAAAAAAAAAAAAAAAAAAAAAAAAAAAAAAACTGCTAAAGTCTTCTCAACCAAAGAGGGTGTTAGCCAGCCTTATAGGATCGCCGAAAGGATTTCTTCCTCAGCAAACTTGAACGATTTCCCCACAAAACAGACACTCTGCAAAATTACAGAAATAACTGACGATGTAGATAGAATTAACCATGCTATCATGATACTAATTAGGTTAATGAAAAGCAAACTTAATTAGCTGTAAACAGGTCATTAAGCTTAAGGAAAGATGAAACCAGATTAATTCTAGCATCAAGCGTCAAGTGCTACTAATAAGAGCTTAGAAAAATTTTAGTAGCGTGCGGATTCTTGAGTTATACTATTTGTAAGTAATAATTTTTAGTTGAAGATGGTTTGAAAAAAAAAATGCTAGAGTTTTGTAATTGCTAATTCTTAAACCTTAAATGCTTCTGAAGTTTTTCGAACCCTTTGATGGTACTTAATTCGTAAATTTATAAATGCTTAAGAAGTATCTTGATTCCTTTTGTATTCCCATCCATACTGAAGGTATTCCTGAGCCGGTATTTTTTAATTGGACCGTTTACAAAGAAACAGAGCACGAATAAAAAAAAAAAAAAAAAAACGACTTTGAGAGATGTAACAATAACTCTGTTTTGGCTAGAATGGAATTTTATACAATTCCAAATTTTGGTTTCGAAGGATTTAGAAACTATTGGATTGTTTTGTTAGAATAAAAAAAAATCGAAATGATAGTAATAATTCGCATTAGCTTCTCTTCCTTTCCTCATTAATATCACTTTTGACGAATAAAACATGTACAAAATATGTGCCCTTATTGACATACTCTTTGGATTTTTACTAGCCTATTATCGTGTGCATAATACTAGCGTATTATGACACAACCATTATGCGCAAATACAGAAATAAGTAAATAACTCCAAATAATTCCAAATCTTAACTTCAACTTGGTCATTATTTGTCACATACCAACAGTGCAATTTTTTCAAATTTGAAAAAATTTGACACATTTTTTCAAATGTTTACAAAAGTTATCGCAACTTGCTACGGTTCTTTGAATGAGCTGACTTTGTCGCATATATGATAATTCTCGCGAACAACAGAAATATCCTCAATCGAAAATTTTACTCTGATAAATCTATATTGAATATAAATAATTGGGCTTCTGTAGCTCAATCAGTAACGACGATGTCTTTTGACTAAAATGACTTGGATTTGAATCTCGTCTAGAATAACCTTTATAAGAGCCTTTCAACTGAGGGTGAGTTTATCGGTCTTATATGGAGATGACGGTTTTTTTCCCCCTCAGACCATCAACTCATCTTATCCTGCTAAATGAATGTTTCGGAAATCAGGTATCCTTGGTTTTTGAAGCCTTCAGCCCTTAGAGGCTAGGTAAACAACCGAAGAAGAAGAAGATGTAAGAACATGGAAATTCCTATTAACACATCAATAGCCAATGACTTTCGTTTTTGAACCAGTCCAGATTGAAAACAGGTTAAATAAAACGCTTTTTTAATGCTCGTTATAATTCTATTTTCCTTTCCAAAACATGTAAAATGTTAATAATAATATTTTTTTATCTGTTTTTGCTACAACTGGATTTTTATTGGTTTTATTGCTTTAATTGGTAAACTCTTCGAAATGACATGACGCAACGGAATTTAATAAAAATTTACTTTTCAGAATCCCTATTAAAATTTGTTATTTCAAATTGGGCCATTTAAGTAGCAAAAGTATGCAAAGAAAAATTATGTCTACAATACAAGTGTAGTAATAATGGTTAATAGTACTACGAAATATAACTGTTTGAGATTGTCTACAATTCCTTTCTTTACTCGTTAACTTTAATATTGAGGTGTGGTTCTCTAGTTTCTGATAATTAAACAGCAGCCTTTGAATATAACAGCTATATACGTATTTAATTTAATTGCATATTAAAACCAACCATACCGTCAAGTTGCATGAACTCATGTATGTTCGATAGAAATTATTAAGAGCAACTCCTTATTAATATGTATTTTAAAAGAGTAGCAATAAAGCTGCTCTTTCAACGATGCATCCCAGTGATAGAAAGACACTTTCTTACTATTAGTTTGTAATCGTGTGCTAGAGTAGTGGTGATTTCAACTGTCTTGCTCTTCTCAAAATAAGTTACGACGATCGTAAAATAAGAAAACAGGCATGTAATGCACGTCAATGAAGTACAAACTCTCGTTAAAGTCTCAAAACTGATTTTATGACTTTATTTGTGAGAGCAGCGCTAAACTTTCAAAGTTCGAATGGCTCCTAAATAGTATTTTATGATTTGGTTTATTAATTAAGATGTTTTAATTACACAATTAAAACAACTCATTCGAATTCTGCAGTACGAAGAGTGGGAAACAAAAGTAACTCAGAAACAAATATTTCGATAAAGATATAGAAGCTTCCCATGTATTAAGGCTTCATGAAGGAAGCAAATAAACTAACGAAGTAGAGAGTCGTTTGGTAATTTTACAGATACATTTCATGTTTGTAATTTGTTTTTTCTAAGTGCGCATGCGCTAAAATATTTTAAAAGACACTAAATGTTAACTTCTGTTTGGCGCTAGTATGATTTAATTTAATTTAAGATTTAATGTCCAGTCCGACGCTTAAAGGAAACACTGAAAACAAATCGCTTCAAGCAACCAATTTATCCAATTTACCGTTTGCAAAAAATAAAGTCGTGGAAAACACAGAATTCAAAGAGCTTCGCTTCCAACAGCCTTCGATGGAGATAGCTAATGCAGAATACATTTTAATATAATTCGTTTAACATATTTATTTCTAGCTGAATCATTACATCACCTTTCTTCTTATTATTATTATTACTATTTTTTACCCTCGCAAACGATTTTTATTTGACACGCTAAATCGAGTAAATGTCTAATTTCTTTTTCTTCAAATGTAGGTGGCGTTTCTTTCTTTCTTTCTTTTTTTTTTGTTTTTTTTTTAAATGTATATGAACTTTACGACTGATTAGTATAATTGGCACGTTCACAATATAAACATTACTAATGCATAAATAGGCAGTGAATCCGAAGTTAGGCCAGTATTAACAATGTTTTTCGATTTTACACTTGCGTTTGAATTTCATGTAGGATTTTGGGAACAATACAGAACAAACCAAACCAAAAATTCTCTTCTACCTTCTTTTGAGACAGATTAAGTCACCGATAGATGAAAAGTGTTCATATAACTTTCTCGTATCAGACTTCTATATTCTCAATCAGTAAACAAAAATAAAAAAGAGTATTCATCATGAAGGTATTTTCTTGATCATAAATTAGTATAATAATAATATTTGGTTGCAGATCAAGTGTTTATCAATTTTATTATTAAACTGAACCAACTAGTTTCGCCGCACTTTAACTGTTGCCATCTTCAGGGCACTTATAAGTTTAAACAATCTCACAATTATGCGTAACTGCAAAACTGACAAAATTAACTATGAAACTAGTTGGTTCAGTTTAATAATAATGATCAACACTTGATCTGCAACCAAATATTATTATTATACTAAAAAAGAGTATTTTGAAAGTATCTTTCAGAATACTTTATAGATTAATATTTCAATAAGCACAGCCAGGAGAACGAACAGTCGGAAAGATCTGGATTCGAATCCGGTCTGGGATTTGATAAACTTTTTATAAGAGCTTTTCAACTGCAGATGAGTTACACTGTATCATTCGGAAGTGGTAAGGCTATTTTATTCCGGTAAGTTTTTTTTTTTTTTCCTATCAGAACAGGCAAAATGACTAGAGAATACACAGCTTATAAGTAAATTACGAGAACCTATAGTTTTCCCACAGTTAAGAGAACCGTAGCTGGCACAATGTCAAGAAAAGTCAATTAATGTTGAAGGGGAGAAAGGAATAAGGGATGTACGTATTCGTCACCAACAGGCGAAATCACGTGCTTTATATGTAAAATTTCCAAAATGTTATACAAGCAAAATATTTACCACTTTAAAAACTAGAATGTTCATAAAAGAGAAGCTAATTTTCCGACGTGTAATAATAAACAAACTGATCCCACAAGGCGGATTGATTACCCTATTATCAGAATAGATTCTCCCTCTTCTGCCATGCGCAGAGGTATCGAGGGATCTCGCATCTATGGTCGAACTATAACAGCAATAACATTACGCGATTCTTATTCTATATTTCTTAGTGGCTACTCTGTAGACAAATCCATTAGCTTTGCTACATGTTGTTGATACAAAAGAATGAAATATTTCCAGAGGTTTATTTAGAGTAAAGCAATTATCTTATTTCCAGCTAATCCTTCCGCTACTCTTTGTATTTATATAAGTAATCCGATTGAGAAGGTTAATCGGTTATCATAATTTTCAGCGCTTCATATTTTCATTCCCTTCGAAGTGCATGCGCTTTTAGATTTAAATATAATGATTCATGAGTTGCTTAGTTTTCATAATGTTTATGAGTATATTTAGTCGAACCTATTGCTGTCTCTTACTTAATGCTGAATTCACTATTGGCCATTGCAAATTAATCCCATTCGCATTGGATAGATTGTATAAACAGGCCCTTGTAACGATCACTTTCTAAATATTTCATTTTTACCTAAGAAAATAATTAACTCATGAGATGAACGGTAAGATTTCGAAAAGGATTAATAAGAACTCCTAAAAGGTGATATAAATACATGTGCAATTTTTCTTAGTGTGCAATAAGGCCAACAGAGTTTATTTTTAAAGGCTCTATGATTGAATATTTGATCTCAATCTGATCATGCCATCAACTTAAAATCGAGTTTCCGATTTTGTCTTTGGGTGAAACTTAGAGAAAAAAGAGTCCATCATGTATGTGTGAATGAATGGTGGGGATCTTGAGGATCATTTTTATCTTACAAATGCGAAAAATCTAGTTAAAGACATCGTTTGTTATAATTTCTTTTAGATCACAATATTTTTAAGAGTTTGACTTGAAAAACATCAATTCTGTAATGCTTAAGACCTAGGATATAATTTTAGATCGGATATCTGAAAGAGAACTTCATACGACCCCAATTTTGCGACTTTATGACTCGATATTTTTAATATTCAATGTAATTCAACATTTTAAATGACCTATTCTGTTTTTCCCCTAAATATGTATTTCATATGTATTCATATTCATATATTAAAATAAAAAATTTATTATTTTATTATTATTTATTTTTGTTTTGTTTTGTAGTACTGACAATAGAAGAAAATAGGTTCGGCTTCGTAGATATTTCAACGGGGTGGTTGATTAAAGCAAATAGAAGCAAAGTGCACGGTATCGGTAGTGATCAATTGTCCAGCAAATCGTAAATCTGTCTAGTAAGGTCTTCTGTAATTACTATTACTAGTACGTGACACCTACAATGAATCTAATGACTCATCGCGTGACGACAGTCTACTCCACTGCACACAGGTGCATCTCACCGTCTTCCCTACTACTTAATCCTCTAACTACACACAGCTCACCGTCTCCATTACTTAATTCTTCAACTATACATAACAACACTACTACCATCAATAATACAGTATTTTTTTGTCTATAAATTGCCTGTGTTCTCATGGACGATTTGCCTCTCTGCGAGATGAAAAAGGCCGAGTTTTTGGGAGAAAAAAAAAAAACACTGCTATCTCCGTAGGAGATCGGCTAATTCACCTTCGATCGAAAAAACCCATATAAAGATTCCGCTCGCCACGACAAGAAGGGCGCAAGGTCTCGTTGTTCTTCCAT
Source organism: Typopeltis vanoorti (assembly GCF_054136105.1). Taxonomy (NCBI): domain Eukaryota; kingdom Metazoa; phylum Arthropoda; class Arachnida; order Uropygi; family Thelyphonidae; genus Typopeltis; species Typopeltis vanoorti. Next base: position 60,974,899 of record NC_143553.1, read on the forward strand.
TTGCGCTACGGAGACACTTTCAACATTTCTTCATTATTCGTTAAATAAAATCATCTCAAAATTATTCACTGGCAATAAATAATTTTGAAGCGAATTCAAAGTTTAATTTTTTTTTTTTTAAATCTCTGTCCTCTCATATTCAATATACCACCCATCTTTTTTTATTGTTTTTATATTTTTTTTTTTAATAAAAGAATTAGGGTATGTCTCAGGGCCTTAAAGGAAAACTATGAAGCTGAAAGACAATAAAACATATTCAGAATATAAATCTATTATTTTGGCGGGCATTCTGTTTCTTTTTTTCGTACAACTGTCTCTTCTGCAAATTTTCCTGCTTCTCTCTTCACAAGGGGCAGTCTCTAAGCATTGCTATTTCAAAGTTTCGGTTGCACGAAAAATATTTTAAATTTGTTTCTGTGAAATCTCTTTGGGCTTGTCAGTGATTAAATTTTCTTCATATTCTTCAGGATCTTCCCGCTGTGCATCTAAATTTAGCAGGTCGGAATCACTCAGTTTCTCAGAATGAGATTTAATTAACTTAGATTCATTTGAAAAGGCTCTAAAATCATTTGCACAATGCGAAAGAATAATTAGTTTATAACTACAGAGAAAGCAGGCTTAATACTTGAGCCTAAGAATTGTTAAGCCTAATTGCTAAGGCAATTTAAAATAAAAGATTTATGTTAAAGTCATTTCATTCGACTTTGCGACTTTATAACCAGGATGAGATTTCTCTGATTTAGCCAGAAAAGTCTTGGGAGGCATTGGCGTCCAAAAAAAAAAAAAGGCCAGTTTCGTCGACATTAAATATTTGTTGGTCACAATAGCCACCTTCTTATACAATTTTCTTCAAATCTCTGGATAATTTGCGGCCACGTCCTTATCGGCACTTGCAGCTTCGCCTGTGATTAGAACGTTATGTAGGCTATTTCTCAAACCACTCAGCACTAACGTGGAATTCTTCTTTTCCATCATTGATATCCCTTCCTTTCAAGGTTGCAAAGAGACTTAATGCTTTTGATTTAATAAGGTCAATTCTTAGCAGGATCCGAAGATTGGTTACAATCTTCGATCCGATACATTCTTCAATCATTATAATACTTTCTATTCAGCAGCTTTGCTTAAAATTTGCTCTTATAGTTGATTCACCCATTTTTGTTTTCTTGTTTTATCTTTGCTCTGGACTCGCCTTGTTCGCTTTCTTTATTATTTGAAGTTTTTCTTCCAATAAGATTACTTTTCGAATCATTTTCACTTACACTTCTTTGCACACTAATTCTTTTACTCATGATGAAAGGTTGGGAAAATACTTTAAAATAATAATAAAAAAATGTAAGGAAAATAATTGCAAAGGAGGTACGAGATATGATCAGGAAAATGCTATGTAAGTAGCAGACGACATACATTTTGGCGGTAAAAATTTGGAACATGGTATAAGCGTACATGGAAGTAGTGTAATATGTCATTAAAATTGACTTTGTAAAATGTTTTGGATCAGTAACTAAATTATTTCATTCTGGTGAGTGATTTTTTTAAAATAGTTAGCCATAAAAAATGTATAGATAGAAAATTTTTAAAATTTGTAACATTTATTTTTAAAATGTATATAGGCGCAGTAATCGAATTTTAGAGGCGCACTAATCGAATTTGGGTATCGAAAAAAAAATGACTCACTAATCGAAAACGCACTAATCGGGGGCGCATTAATCGATGGATTACTGTATTGATAAATTCTGTAGATCTTTATTATTACTTTTCTAGAGTCTAATCTTATTTTTCAATAGTTGTATCTCCAATGTGGAACGAGGAATTGATCATTTTATTTACAGAGATCGCAACGAAAAAAAAAAAAAATAATAATAAAAGGTATGAGCTCAGAGGTCAACGCCTCGCAACCGTCACTATTTGTTGCGCTTTATTTACTAAATGCCACAATTTCTCGATGTCTACATATACTGTATAATGGTGTGGCCTTTTGACATACGTAATGCGACCAGATGGAGAGACAGCAAGAATATCAATTTTGCTTTACCAGATAATATACAAGTTGATAATCTCAAAAAATCTTTCAGCAGAAAAAGAGAGACCACATGAAGGTACAACCACCTCATCGGAAATTTAAATGATTATTCGTTCCATATAAGCGACCTCTAGTGGACATAGTTATTAGTATGATTTAATATGCGTGTGCTTGCAGAGTGCTGCCTTACATCGTTAATTAAATTGTTAAAACTAATTGAATTATTTCTATCTCGATATGCACTAGAATAAACGGATAACATTAATGACTGTACTAGATGCATGATTGGGTGTTGGTGCCTGCACTGCTGGCTTTGTATGACACAAGTTATTTCAGTTAATTAGCTGACATAGCTAATTCCATAGAAAGGGGGAGATTAAAATAGCCTCCAGAATTTACCAGAAATAATTGATGACGAAGTGAAAACGTCCATAATTAAGCGCATTTCTAGCCTCCACAAACAGAACTCATCGTTAAAAATAATCGCTTGTATATCCCATTAACTATAGATATCTTACTTGAGCAGTCGAAGAAAGAAATGGGAAACGAGAGGATGAAGGCGGGTAATATGAAGACTCGAAGCCTAAAATTAAAGAAAGAAATAAAGTATAAACATGAGAATTTGCGAAGATTCTGATTTTTATACTTTATAGGTAATAATTTTTGAAAAAAAATCGGATAACACCAGTTAAGAGCATTTTCATTCAGTGCAGAAGTCAGAGGTAAAATTATTTAATTAAAATTAAAATAACATCATTACGAATTAGAAACTTTGCAAAGAGTGAAATCAAAGAATAACAAACAGATTTAATAAATAATTCATAAAAATAATTTTAGTAAGAAAAACGTAGATGGGATGGGCAAGCAATTACAAATTCAGGCAAAGAAAGTTGGTGAACTATTTAACAAGACTGAACAATTTGGTCTCTTGTTGACTTGTGCTGAAAAAAAAAAAAAATAAAAATAAACAAATAAATACTTCGCTCATGGCGAACATGAACATGATAAACAAGCAATAATTAATCGAGTGTACAAAAGAGCGCTAATCATGAGAACAAAAATCGTAGGCTGTAGAGTTTTTGGATCCTAAAAAACCTTAAAGAGGACATTAAGGAAGATCTTTGTATGCCTAATTTGAATTTTCGCGTGAATAAATTTAAGGTTATTAATGTCATTGTCAAACACTGTTTCTCCTTCTGTTTGAATCGCTTTTCTGACATTTGCTAATTAATTGTTGTGGCCATTTTATCTACCTACGGATAATTTATTAAAATTAAAAAAAATATATCATAAAGAGATTTTTCAAACATTCTTCAAATCGTGTTAAAGGTAGATAATTTAGTTTAAGAATGAGATTATTATTATTATTATTATTATTATTATTATTATTATTATTATTATTTACCACGGCATGGCAAGATATTATTGCTTCCATCTGTTAACTAATTCTTAATGAACAAACATGCACTCACTCATATACAAAATATTTATTTAAGGTATCGTTCTAAGCACCTCTATAGAACATTACAAAGACTGTTCGTGCAATCTGGTCGGAAAGACTTGGGTTCGAATCTCGTCTAGAACACGAGGATAATTTATAATGGACGTTCAACGAAAAGTACTGCACCCATCTCATGCGGAGGTGAGTGTTCATAAAAATTCTGATTTCTGAGAAATTCCAGACATGGACAATCACTCAGATAATACAAATGAACTGAAAGACAATATGAGACAACTGAAGGCAAAAAGTGAATTTGTAATTATAGGTAATGATGGGATTAACGTCCTTTCATTACCAAAAACGATGTTCATATTAGCAAAGTTATTTGGCTTTAACAAGCTATAATAATATGTTACTGGAGATGAGATAGGGGTATATATTTATGTTACATATTGGAAGATTTTTCAAATATACAGTTCTAAATTTGGAAATATGTTGATAACTAGCGTGCTTCTTAAAAATTCATTCTGTTTGTCGAGGCCCGCCGTGTAGATTCAAGTGAAAATAATGATTTCCAAACATTAAATAAGAACAAACTCATTTAATAGAAATATCCTATAATTGTGCTAATAAATACAAATCCACGCGACTGTACACCTCAAGACGAACTGCAGTGTTTCTTTCATGACTCGCTGCAATTCATCTATGCAGGGGGACTGAAGCTATTCGAGGTACAGAAACCTCCCTCTAGATTTGGGATGAATTCCGAAAGTCCTAGTTTCAAATCACATTATGTCGAAACGAATTTTCTATGCCTTTGACAGGCTGAGTTTACCAGTCTTATGTGAGGAGATTTTTTCTTCCAGAAAGCAATTTGTTTCCGTTGATTTCTTTCTTAATTTTCTACTCCTAGAACAATTAGATGTAATTAACAACTGGTTTAGAAAATATTTCATGTTTAAATAAATATAAATAAATAAAATAAAAACAGCGGTAATTGCCAGTCAGTAAGGAATACATATTGACTGATGGGAAAGAGAAAAATTCAGATGAAATTTGATTTTATATTGTTTTTCTTGTTCTTAAAGAAGAAGAAGAAATAAAAAGGTAAAAAAAAAAGAAGCAAAAGTTTCTTTCTTTCACCCCACCCCCCGCCCACAGACTTTATCTATGCTTTGTTAAGAATAGAATTTTGGTTGGGGGGTATGAATTAAGGCCATGATGATTCTAGACTTAATTTCTGTGACGTGCATTTTCAGAACAAACTTATCTATTTTTAGGAGAAAGTGCTTTATCTCACGGAGCTCTACAGATCATAGAACCCATCTTTTTTTTTGAACCATCTATTTGAGATCTGATAAATCTTTCCTTCTTGAAGAGGCCAAGAAGACAGAATTCGAATCCATTCTTTCAAACAAAAGATTGTGTGACAAAATAAAGTCAATATTGATTACAGGAGTAAATATGAGCTTCTTCAAGTCTTATTACGGACGCAAGAACGACGTAAATAATCACAGGATTAGTGAAAGCTAACTTCGTAAAATATGTATGTAATAGTGGTTGGTCAGAATTTGGTAGTTCCAAAAAGTTTCAAACATAATTTTGAAATTGGATCATCATTTTGTTTTATTAGTTGGCTTGTGTTCTCAACTTAAGCGGAGATCAGTTTCCATTCTTAACTCAGGAACGAGATTCAGTAGTTGTCGCCTCCAACTGTGTCAGTAGGGAATTCGATTAGGGAAGATTTAGAAAAATTGTGGTCAGATGAATTTAGATTTATCTACTTTTGGACAGAACTTAGTACACAGGCATTTTCTGATATTACTTTAATTAAAATATAGTTATTTATTTGCTTTAATTTCCACTTTTCCTAAAGTGAACAGTTAGAACATTGCTCAATATACAATTGAAAAATGGGAGAAAAACCCATTGGTATAATGTAATTGCATTTAAAACCTTCACTGATTTTAATTAATTTCAAGCAGGAGTTTGTTTTCTTTACAGTCTAACACAATACATCCTCATAACAGCCACGATAAAATATTCTATGTAAATAGGTTTCAAGAGATTAATAAAAAAAAAAAAGTGAAAGACGTTGAGATGAATTTCGGGATTTTCTCCATTAAAAAAAAAAGAAAAAAAAAGATTGCATGCAGGTGTTTCAGAAGTATAAATTCTATTTGAAATAATAGAAAAAAGAAGTCCCTCCTTTATGAGTTTTGCAAGGAAAACTCACATTAATTGCTTTTTTAAAAAACATTTATTTGCGCAGTAGTTTATTTTTCACTCTAACTTTCGCTACGTTCTTCCCTTTACTAAATTGAACCTAACTGAAATGTCACGCATAAAGCTCACAGCTTCATTAAACCCCTTGCGAAGAATCTTAAAGCGTTCTTTCAATTAACATTACTGCAAGTCTGTGTGGCAGTCGTTGCCTCTCCGTTTTATCAGGGCCCTGTTAATGTAACAACATTAAATGCTTCCACTTCCTTGAATCAGCGTCGTCGTTCTAAATATTTTCTGCTGCACGTTTCTAGTACGCATTGGTTAGGAGAGGCTCCAGTAAGACTGAGACCTTTGAAATAAAGGTCAAAGCATAAGAGGTAAGAGTAAATACCAAAGAGCACTAACCTGCACATGGCTGTGTGTGTAAACGCGAACAAGCGCGAAATTATCTGATCCGTTTATGAGCACCAACGTTTGATTTGCTCGGTACTGTCAAGACATAAACATAAAGTAATTTTGAAATGCTTATATAATGATAAAATAATCAAATCGTTATCTTGAAGTACTTGATAATATGCTGATAAGATTTTAATCTTATCAGCACATTTCTATGGCTGTTCTTTTTTTTTTTTATTTCCCCGCAAAAAACTTGTGAAAAAACTTTTTTTTTTAGGGGGGGGTGATGATTGATTCGTTATCATGTATAATTCGGTAACAACTTCAATCATACATACTTTGCAATGCAGAACAATATCTTACTTCAAACGTCTTTCTAACCCTGATTCATTAATGACATTTAATCAAACAGATATTTAAGTGCAAAGATCTATTTTCCTGAGAATATACTTGCATGAATCTTGACCTTTAATTTTCCTGTTATATAAATTCATTTGTTCAACATATTACTTCGAAATAACTTTTATTATAGAAAACTATTTTTTCAAATCGCCGTTTTATAAATATAGGGTGGCCATAAAATAACTTTCCCTCTTTGGAGGCATTTTGTAGCTAAAACCAATAAACTGAATGAGACCAAATTTTATATTGAGAATTTTGAAGGCATGGGGAGATGATTTCCGCGAAAAAAAAAAGATTTAGTACCAAAACTTGCCGATATGGGGAAATTTTGGCGCTGGTGGATCCGAAAACAAGCGAATAATTACTTTAAAGGCAGATAAATGGAATAATAACATTTCGACGGTATAAGCGACAGCCGTCACTCATTCCAGCTGGATATGTGCGATAATAATGATAATGACAATGATAATAAGAATGATAATAATAAAACTAAAACAACAACTTACGAGAGACACAGAAATTAATGTAGTGATCGAACTCACAGGAAATAATGTTTCATTCATCAGAATCAGGGTCCCCTGGACCACATACACGATTTTCAATGTGCTAACCTTTCTTGTGTACAACAAACTGCATCCGGTGTGCGACATGATCTCCAGCTGAGCGTAAGGAGTCGGGTTGGATGTTCATAACAGTCCGTTTTATGTTCTCTTTCAAGACATGCAAGTTGGGAACGCCAACTTGCATGTCTTGAAATGACGCCATTGGAAAACAACTTAACAATTAAAGCACGCTGAGGCAAGATAGGACGCATATTGAACACAATTCATCAGTCATTCGAATAACTGCCTGAACGTTCCCAATCCCTTTTTAAGTGGAATTGGTAGGGCTGCTGTCACGTACGCATAGTAAAATTTGCATAATCCTTTTTACTTGCGTTTACTGCGAATATTTGACTGCTTTAGGCTCCACCAGCGCCAAAATTTCCCCTATCGGCGACTTTTGGTACTAAATCTTTTTTTCGAGGAATTCATCTCCCCATGCCTTCAAAAGTCTCAGTATAAAATTCAGTCTCATTTCGTTTATTGGTTTTAGCTACAGATGCCTCCAAAGAGGGAAAGTTATTTTATGGCCGCCCTATATATATCCAGATGGATTATTAAAATGCACAGCGGCTCTTGGCTTGAAATCGTGGGGGTGCTGCAACTTTCGAAATATACATACACATTGTAAGTACAGTGTATACATGTATGGATAAAATATCAAAATTATGGTAAAAATTAAAAAAAAATTAAACATGAAAAAATATTGTTTATTATCGATGACATTATCCAGTTTAGTATAATTCAAAATTACTTAAAAATAAAATCCATTCCTTTAATTACAATTAAAGGAATAGATTTAAAATTTTTGGACATTACAATTAAATCATTTAATTGTAATGTCCGAATAAAGAGACGGAGTAAACACGATCAGCACTACGAACACTCTACAACTGGCGCAAACTGCATATAAACAACAGTAAAACTGCGCGACGGACAGTGCTGCATTACGCTAATAGCTCGCATCTCACTATGACGTGCATATACTTGCGCGCGTAGCAATATGGCACTGTGGTAAACACAGTGCTGCTAGCGTCCTTCGCCCTCCTAAGTGCTACAAGATGGATTTTTATTATTTTTTATACAAAATAAGAGAATTGTATGTTGATGATAAAATTAAATATTACAAGCAAATATAAATAAATTTATAAATATATGTATATATCGAGAAAAATTGGAGGGTGCTGCAGTTATGCACGAGCCGCTCCTGAAAATACATTTAAGGTAAATAAAGTCCTTAGTCATTATAAGGACTTGCTTAAAGGGGCGAAGGAAGAATGGTTTTCATATTTCCCGTTGTCCGTAGAGGATAAGGTGTTATTGAGCTATAAAGCTCTGATCATGGCAAAAGGGTAACAGCAATAGCTGAACTTCAGTTAGAACTTCATTGGCTACAGCATTGCCATCCATTATCCTCCTTGGGTACACATTTTAGTCGCCTCGTACGACATGCATGAGCGACATTGGTGCTATTCTTATCCCGGCAACCACACGGGGAGTAAATAAAGTATTTATTACGATAATTATTTTTCAGAATTATATTAGACAATTTCTGTGGTGTGAGAACACCGCTCTGCTTAAAGAAGACTTAAAGTGGCTGGGATATGGTTATCAGAGGGAAATTCTGTATTATTTACCTCTTAGCTTAGCCACTGTAGTAAATATGCTATAGGTTAGCAGTCTATCGAGAGTTAAGTGAAATTAAAAAAAAAAAAAAAGGAAGGTGGCGCTGTCACATGAAATCGAGTGCATTTGTAAGTCATAATTTCCGAGAAATATTTTTCTTTCTTTCTTTCTTTTTTGGATAAAATGCAATTTATTTCTATTTTTAATTCATGAATATTTGATAAGACAAAATCCATGTTTCATAGCTTGCCAGTAATAATAAATTCCTTTTCAATCACTAAATAGAATTACGTCTTTTTTTTTAAACTAGAAATGTTCATATTAATAGATGCATTCCTGAAATGTGTGTGTGTGTGTGTGTGTGTGTGATCAAAGTGGAAACCAAATCCGTACAATGTTATACAAGTTTATAGGCATAAAATTGGGGCGATTGGCAGTGCGGAACTGCAACACCCCCAATTTTTCTCGATATATAAATATATTTATTAATTTATTTATATTTGCTTGTAATATTTAATTTTATCAACAACAATCCTATACAATTTTCTTATTTTGTATAAAAAATAATAAAAGTCCATCTTGTTGCACTTAGGAGGGCGAAGGACGGTAGCAGCACTGTGTTTACCACAGTGTCATATTGTTACGCGCGCAAGCATATGCACGTCATAGTGAGATGCGAACTATTAGCGTAATGCGGCATTGTCCGTCGCGCAGTTACACTGTTTGCGCCAGTAGTAGAGTGTTCGTAGTGCTTATCGTGTTTA